>NC_084897.1:22069627-22386502 GCF_958979055.1 Alnus glutinosa | reverse complement strand
TGTGTGGGCGGGTTGGGGGAGGTTAGGGTAAAGTCTGATGCTCACAAGTTATCTTCTTAAGAATTTGTCTTCTGTATGTTCAGGTTGATCCGTATCTAGTTATTAGTGATGATCTTCAAGTATATGTGAAGCCTCAGGTGGATATCAGGGAATATGGATCTGTTACTGATAATCAACTTGCTACATCATTGCTCTTTGAGTTGCGGAACAAGATATATGAATCTGATAATGTTATAATGGACATTTTAGTTCAGAGTCTGTCTAGCATTACTGAGGTATGGTATTTTTTCAATGGACTGGAGCTTCTTCTGCCCCTGGTCTCTCTCTCTGTCTGATTTGTCTGTTTCTGCTTGTTAAGCTGGAGGCAGATGACCTGACTAAGCAACTGTCAGAATCATTCACACCTGATGCGTTCATGTTTGGTCCACAATCCATACTTGAATTTGATCACAATCAAATGGTTTCCCATTCCCAGAAATCACTGTCCTTTGATGGGGTATACTCTTTGTCATCATTTTTTCCATGCTATTTCATTCAATGACCTTGCATGATGATGGCCATTGCTTTCTGACAACTATCTTTTAAGTAGCAGAAAAATGATGGGTGTGGTGGGGGTGGTCTTGTGTAAATGCCATGTAAATGTCAAAATGGTGAAATTATTTAGAAATTAGCTCATCCTTGTGGCTGCTAATGTTGTAGGATTTTCCAATGAATTCACTAGTCACGGATGATGCAATAAGTGAAGCATCTGTTGCTGATCTCTCTCGCTTCGTTCCAAAAATGCATTCTCCTCCATCTATGCCCCATGTTATCAGCATTGGGCAGCTTCTGGAATCGGTAAACTCTCTCTCTCTCTCTCTCTCTCTCTCCTCTCTCTCTCTCCCCCCCCCCCCCCCCCCCCCCCCTCTCTGTGTTTGTGTGTGTGTGTAGCAAGCATTTTAGTAATCCTTGTGCATTACACCTAGATCTATACCTATACATGCAAAATATTTCTTTCTACTAAAGTATGGTGTTTCAGGCACTTGAGGTAGCTGGGCAAGTGGCAGGATCATCTGTGACTACTTCACCCCTCCCATACAACACCATGGCTAGCCAGTGTGAAGCCCTTGGCACAGGCACAAGGAAGAAACTCTCCAATTGGTTGGCCCATGAACATCACCAAAGCAGGGCACTTGACAAATCGCTCCCAGCATTCGAAAAGGTCGGCCTCCCAATCAATTTATTAATTACCTTTATATATTTCACACATTCCACAAGGCATGACAAGGTTACCCAAGAAAATACTCAATTGCTCCTAAAATAACTTAAGTACTAATAATTGAAACTTTGTTACTACACTTTCTTGTATATTTTGTCAATTATTTTGACTGTTTACAATTCTGTTGATGTAGATAACAAGCAGCGGTGGTCCTGCTCAGGTAGGTGTGTTGCCACATGACCCATGGTTGGCAATGAGGCTGCCTCCTGCCAGCCCCTTTGACAATTTCCTCAGGGCAGCTGGATGTTAGAAGAGAAGCCACATTCTGTCTGTTTTGTGTTACCTATCTGTAAAGTCTTTAGGCAGAATTTAGAATTAGTAGTTTAACCTTTAATTCAAACTTCGAGATTATTTGGGGGCTTTCATGCCAGCTTATTAATCCTTGTATGCATCATCTTTGAAAAGACCCAAAAAAAAAATCCATGTATTCAACATGTTGTCTTTGTACTTCTATTTTATCCGGGGCAAATATTAGTACTAACAATTTTTTTTTTGCACGATTTGTGAACTCAACACGAAATTAGTTGGTTAAGATTAAGGATTTGGTTCGTTTAATTTAATGGGATCTAGTTAGAGTTGATTTACATAGTTTTATATTCATGACTCGACTCAATCTGAACTTGACACGCGATATTTAGGGCTGATAACTTTTGGTATGACTTGTGAAATTTGATACGATCACAAAATTAATGAGTTAGGATTATAAAATGAGTGGTTAGGTTTGAGAGGTTTGATTTAATTAATTAGCTGGGTTGTGTTATATCAAAACATGAATATAGTCTTATATTCATGTTTTGATATAACTAGAAGTCGAGACGCAATTACCAACAAAAAGATCAGGAGGTAAGATTATAGGAATTCAGGTCAATTGATAGGTGGGAGTGCGAAAATGGGAATATTTTCATTTTTTTTTTTTTTTTTTTGACATTCACACAAGTTGGAGGAGAGGAGATTCGAACTAGCGACTTTCACTTCATGAGGTGTGGTCTCAGGTTTTAATCTTTGAGTTAGGGTGCGTTTGGGATTACGATTTTAAACCAAATTGCAGAAAATGAACCGTTTGAAAACTGTGTTTTTAAAAAATTGCGATTTGAAAACGCAGAAAAGTGCTTATTCAAATCGCAGGTAATGTGGTACTTTTTTGAAAACGCAGTATTTTAAAAGGCTAACCTGCGATTTTAAAGGTCAAACTGAGATTTTGCCAAACGCTTAACTGCGTTTTTAAAAATCACTTTTTAAATCGTACATTTTAAAATCGCTATTTTTAAATCGCACTTTTTGAAATCGCAAACCCAAACGGACCCTAAGCATTGGTGAATGTTCTTAAAATATTTTCTATGCAATCTTTGGGCCAGTTGGATAGACTGAGGAGTGGGCTGACCTTGGACTGCTTTTCTTTCTACCCGGGGCGGCCCAATAAAAGTCATTTTATTGGCCCAATAAAACACTCTACATCACTTTCCCTTTAAACCATATTTGTCTTTGTTTATAGGGTTAAACACCTTTTTAGTTCTTGAATTTTCATAACTTTATTTTTTAGTTTCTGAGTTTCAAATTGCATTATAGATAGTACCTCAATTTTAGGAAAATACCGAATTGGTACATTGGTTAAGTTTTAAGTTCAAAAACTAACGGTCTGCTACGTGTCAACCTCAGATGTTGACACGTGGCACTATATAAAAAAATTAAAAATTAATTAAAATATATATATATATATATATATATATATATATATATATATATATATATATATATATATATATATTAAAAAAAAACAAGATCGGTTTTGTCCTTGGGGGTGGTCGAACCACCCCATGGACAAAACAGGAAAAACAAAATTTGAAGGGTTTAGCCATTGGGGGTGGCCAAACCACCCCCAAGGACCACGGGGGTGGTTCGGCCACCCTAAGGGCAAAACGAAAAAAACAAAATTTGGAGAGTTTGACCCTTGAAGGTGGCCGAACCACCCCCAAGGGCCAAAACCGATCTTGATTTAATTTTTTTTTTTTGTCAAGGGTGGCCGCCACCCCCTTGGCCGGTCTGGGGTGGCCGAACCACCCCCATGGTGGCCAAGGTGGGTGGCTGGCTCAGTCAGCCCCTTGTGTTTTTATTTTTTCAATTTTTTTTAATTTTTAAATTTAAATTTTAATATTTTTTAATTAAGTTTTAAAGCTTTTTAATGTTTTTTTATATAGTGCCACGTGTCAACCTCTGAGGTTGACATGTGGTGAGCTGTTAGTTTTTAGACGGAAAACTTAACCGAGGTATTAATTTGATTTTTTCCTAAAATTGAGGTACCATCTGTGATGCAAATTGAAACTCAGGGATTAAAAATAAAGTTGTGAAAACTCAGGGACCATAAAAGTACTTAACCCTTGTTGATATTCCTTTTTCCTTTCGTTTTCAAAAGTGCGTGTGAACTCAACAAGGCATATTACTGCGAAATCTCTCTCTTTCCTCTTTAACTTTTTAGAGTAATGTTATAAGTCACTTTTTGTCACTCTAGTGTCCCTTTAAGAATAATGAAGTTTTTAAAATCACTATTAATTTTGTGATTGATCACTTTAGAATTTTGATTAAGTGATGATTTTAAAAGTCACATCATTCTTGAATGGACACAAAAAGGACACAAGAGTGACTTCTAGAATTACTCAGTTTTTCAGGGCCTTTCAACCGAGTAATGCTAGAAGTCACTTTTTTGTCATTCTGGCGTCCGTTCAAGAATGATGTGGCTTTTAAAATCACCATTAAGCTTGTGATTGATCACCACAGTATTTTGATCAAGTAGTGATTTTAAAAGCCACGTCATTTTTAGAATAACACAAAAATGACTTCTAGAATTCCTTACTTTCAACCTCATTCATTGTCTTATAAGAATGAAAGGAAAACAAATAGAAACATCCTTAGTTGGATTACTTTGGTACATAATTGATCTTGCAACCATATAATGGAAATCCAACATTACTAATGTATGTGACACGGGTAATGTTAGAAGTCTTTCATGTTCTTTTAATAATTACGTGGATTTTAAAATTATCATTGGGCCCATTATCATCATAATAAAGTTTTTTTTTTCCTTTCTAAAATATTAAAAAAAAAATGAAAAAGAAATAATGAGATAGAAGTGAATATTGGGGTTGTTTGTCAAGGAACAATACATTACAGTACTGTTCATGTACTTTTTTTCTTTTTTTTTTTTTCATTTTTTTTATACTTTTCACTACTAATCAACATCAAAACATTCCCACTTTTTTCACTTTTTTATATCACATCAATAATTTTTTATTACTATTCAAATAAAAAAATTCACTACAATACAAAACTTTTTCACTTTTTTATACAAATTCTTTTTATTTTATATCACATCATCATTTTTTATTAATTTCAAAAACTAACAGTTCATTACTCTGTTCTGTAATGTCATTTGCCAAACAAGCCCATTGTTTCCAAATTCCAATAAATTAACATCAAAATTGCCAACATAACAAGAACAAATGCACGTGCAAAATCCCTGGTTTTCCTCAAGTTCTCACCCCCGTGTAGTGTGTACGATTCTGTGGGGGCCGCCAACCTCCTGTACTGTCCCGGTCAAAACACAAGTTGGGGGGGGGCCGAAGTGGTCTCTTGTGATCCACGAAACACGGGGAAATGACGGTCCTTATTTCCGACCTCTTTTTATGGGCGGTCGTTATCCCTCCGTGCCGTCCTCTCCATGTATGTACTCTTCTTTACAGTTTACACCATTGATTCAATGTTATTTGGCCGCTTCCAACTCTTCTTTTTTCTCCATTCATTTTTCATCTTCTCTCTCTCTCTCTCCTCTTTCTACCTCTTGACTTACTATGCTATTATTCACAATATCCGCCTCCGCCTTTGCATTCGCAATCGAATCCGCATCGCACCATACGATTACTAACTGTATCCGCTTAATTATTGCGGTTAGGATGTTTGGGTGCATTGTTTTTCAAAAACAAATTCTATTGGTATTCGCGATTTTTCAAAAACAAATCAAATTTTGTCCAACTTTTTTTAATTTTGTCTCAGGAAGTCAGACCATACAAACATATTTTTCAACTTTATTTTGCTTCAGAATTCGCGCAATAAATTATAGTTGAATTTAAATTTCAAAAAATCGAACACCCAAACGTCCAAATTAATGTAGTTATTATCCGCATATAAGTAATGGACGTTTTGAATTACTATCTAAAGTTATGTGTAAGATTAAATAATGCAGATATTAATATATGCAAGTTTAAATAAAATAATATTTCACTTGTTACACAATTCATGATTATCAACCATAGATGGTCGTTGTCTCACAGAGTAATCAGGATTTTGATTACCCAAATAAAAGAAAAAAAAATGTAGTAAGGTATAACTTTGAGATGATAGTAAAGAAAAATAAATAAAAAACTCAACATAACTTAAGGTCATAAGCTTACCAAATTCAAAACGACCTTATTTTAGTGAATTTAATTAAATATGTATAATATATATTATTTATAAAGGGAATGTGGATGCGGTTATACCCTAAAACCATTATATGCATATGTATATGTGGATAATGGGTTTTGATAACCGCTTCCGCTTCCGCATCCGCATATGTGAATAGCAAATAACGGCTAGGTACGGATAGCCGATGTAGACAATTTATCCGCCTGCATTTTCACCTCTAGTTGCTACGCGTCATAATATTATTTGGTTAATTCTTGATTTTAAGATGAAATTCACTAATTAAGTTTTTATATTCAAAACTCTTCATATTATTCTAAATATTCAATCTGAATTGATGTTGAACCACATTGGAGACAAAATGGTAAGTTCAAGTTGTCTAAGGGTTGAGCTCGCACTGAATAAAAGATTCTAGGTAAAAGAGGTCGGAAGTTATTTCCCTAGATGGTTTATTTGGGTTTACCATTTTCAAAACAGAAGGTTTGGAAAAAAACAGTGATTCATTACTAGTAAAAATTATTCATTTTTTCTGATCGTATAGTTTTTTGTGGCTTACATTTGCACGGAGAGTTCTATTACTTCGGATTTCTTATGTAATGGGAGTTCTATTGGCATTGATGACTAAAAAATCTCATAATTATCTGTCTGAATTACTTATAATTCGAATATATAATTGCTGTAATCCGAACCACAATAAGTATGGCATCATGGGATAAAGAGGTGTGGATTATTGGCTAGGGAAGTGAGAGAAAAAGAGAATCAACCATCTCCACCTTGAGGGGGGGGGGGGTTTGGGGACTGCCTTGTCAAATAAGTTGACAAAGCATAATTTAAGGTACGTATTACACATGTCTTTGCCTGTAATAGGATATATTCTTATTGGAACAAACACCACATGCAGCTTTTTAGTCCCATTGTTTTCTTTTTTGTGACTGGTTAAAGGATCTCCACGTAATTTATTCGAGTCGAGTTTTAAATATTTAAGTTTGATTTATTTAAATTTTATTTTAAATACGAATTGAGATTGTTACTAAGTTAAATATTTTGTTCAAACATGACTCATTTATTAATTTTTTTAACGAATTCTAACTTGTTCATGAGCTACTCAATTAACTTTTTATTTATTATATAAAGTCAATATCACGATTGTTTATCTTTTTCGTAAATTCATACTAATAATTAATTAATTATTAGTTAAAATTTTATCATTTGAGTTAATTAAATAAATCAACTTTAATTTTAAATAATCAAATCTCGAGTTTATATGTATGTTTTATATTATGTATATAAATTCATTATGGATAGAAACAAAATAAACACGCGCGCGCCCACATATCGATCCGTACATACTCACAAGCACACTCATGTACACACAAGGCTCTAAAACTAAAATCACAGCAACAATAATTCAAATTATATCTATCATATTATGAAGAGAATTCTTTTTTACTTTAGTTGTTCTTATTAAAAAATTAAAGTGATACTATAAAAATTGTAAAAATGAAGTTATACAAGCTTAGCCAAATTTATACAAGTATATCTTGTTTAATATTCAAACATATTTTTGTGTTCACGAACAACTCATTATTATTTGAACTAAGACCGAATCATATTTAACCGAACCAATTTCATAAGCAGCTAAGCTCACCTGACACCCCGTAAATTCCCCGTGATCCCGATTTGTTTGATTTCCATTCATGTTTGTTTAGAAAAAACATCCTAAATAAGCATAGGGTTTCTTTGACCAGCAGAATATGCATGTAGTCAAAATATATGCTTATGTTTAGACAAGCAAATCAATAACAAACACAAATTTTATAGATGACCTCATGCATGATTCTTTGTCACAAGGCCATGCTCCCATTAGAGTATATATGCATGTAAAGTAGTAATTAAGCTGTTGACGCGTAGGGGTACGACTCTTGACTCAAATGATAAAATCACGTTTCTGTCTTAATAAAAGAGGCATCTAATGATAAGCTACAAAAGGTGTGGGTAGGCTGTAGCTATCGTTGCTATCTTTGATCTCCAACAGTCCAAAACACTAAACAATCATCAACACTAAACAATATCATTGTTTAATCATCATGACTGCCCATCCATATTTCTTTATGCCCAAGAATCTGCTTTCAACAACGTTAATCTATCATTAAACAATCATCGATCCATGGCCCCTTGCTCCTTTTCCATTAATCAACAACTGCAAATATTATATAACACAAAAGATTAAAATTATCATCCAAAGGAAATCAACCTGGCGGTTGAAAAGAGAACAGCCTCTTTATTTTTATTTGTTCTGAGTGAAAGATTTACCAATAAAAGGCACTTCATTATGAGTGTTAAATATTGAATATTTAAACCCCTTAATTTATATTAGTTAATTCTTTAGTTGTGTCTTAATCTAATGTTTTGTGTTAGATTTATGTTTTTAATGTTTTGTAGGTTGCTAAAGAAAAACGGCAGCTTTGAGGTGAAAAATGCAAAGCTTGGAATAAATCACACTTTGAGAAGACCTAGATGATGTGGTTATGTTTAACCAAATCAATGAAATGATTAAATTGAAATATCTCTAATTTGAGTCAAAATCAGATTTGATTAAATTTCAGATTTTGCACATGTCATAGTATTTTGTCCATAACTTTCTTCTCAAGTATCGAATTAAGTTGAAACTAGTAGCGTTGGAAAGCTAACTAAAAATACTACAAACCATTATGAAATAGAATTTTCCTAATTCGGACGTCTGCTATGCCAAACGTGTCTCGCAATATAAGAACATAAATCTGAACGAATCATATTCTTATTTGTACTAGGATTGCTTTCAAATTTGACTAAAAGATTGAAGCACGATTTTTCTGAGATTTTTAGGGCTTCTAGGGTTTGTTTGCTCCCTATAAATAGACTGCTAAACCTCAAGAAAAAAGGGGAGGGGGAAGCTAGAGACCATAAATATTTTCTTTTTAGTTTAGTTTTTCTTTAGGTGTAGATTTTATTTTTCATAATCATGTGTAGCTAAATTCTCAACTAAGGTTGAGGATGAAGCTTCATCGATGAAGAGCAACAATACTTCCATGTAAGTCTTTATTATTTGATTTTTTTTTTTGTTTAATTTTTCCAATTTTTTACTTCTTTTCAATATGTGGAATGATTGTTAGATATCTTATGTGATTCAATGATACATTTGATGATTTGAAATAATTTCACATAATTGATTACTTGGTTTTTATTTATAAAACAATTGGATATCCCTTGTGATTTATTTTACAAATGCAATTGATATTTTGATTTAAATTTGATATCTTGTTGTGATTTACGGATACACTTGATGATTTGATTTAAATTGAATTTCTTTTGTGATTTGTGTAAAGAATTGATACACTAGATGATTTTGATTAAATATTTAAAGCATATAAAAACATACTTAAGATTTTAATTGTGAGAACTTCGGATTAATATTGATGAATATGTAATATGTTATGATTCAGTGGGTGTGGATTCCAAAACTTTAGTGCCTTTTGTTTTGTTTTGTTTTATTTATGTTTTTATTTTATTTAAATCAAACATTTTGTTGAAACTAGGTTAAGATTTAATTAGTTTAGAAACAAAATTGTTTTTTCAAAAGCACAATTCCTTATGGGATCGACATCGCACTTGCAATCCATTTACTGCAAACAATTCATGCACTTGTGAGTACATTTAAAATTTGCACGACAAGTTTTTTGCGCTGTTGTCGGGGAATTGTTTGATTTTTGAAAACAATTTATTTCTAAATTGATTTTATCTTTCTACTAGCTAGTTATAGTTATGATTTTTATTTTCAATTTGTTTTTGTTATTCATGTTTCATAAAAGAGATACAAAAAAAAAAAAAAAAAAAAAAGAAAAAGAAAAGAAAAGAAAAAGTTATATGTTTTATATATTTTTATTTTCTTTATAAAAAAAAAAAACAAAAAACAAAACAAATGGTTGATGTTTTATGTGGGATATTTGCATGCTAAAGAGTGAGAGTGAAGCTTGAATTTTCCTTTTGATAATTATAGCAACTTTTTTGCCCAACATACTTCACCTAGTGGTAGGACACCTGCTCCAACCAACTATTCTCACAATTTCTACCCACATGAACCATGTTCATATTGTTTCAACCCTTATCATCATGTTAGTAATTGTCTAGCATTTAGACAATTTTTTAATTTATCTTGTGAACAAATGAACACAAATTTCTTCAACCTGGGGTTTGGATCAAATTCAAATTTTTACAACCCGCATTGGAACAACCTTTCTGATTTCTCATAACAAGGTCAAGCCACAGGAAATTATGCTCCCCAATACCATGAACTGCACCATCCTGAATATCCGCAATTTGATCACCAATCTTCAAATCCTTCATCTTACAATTATCTGGAACCACAGTCAAAGCATTCATACAGGCAAGTAGCCAAAATATTCAAGAGCTTAAGAGTGTCACCATGAGTAACAACCATATTATACAAGAGCTTAAAACTGCCACTATGAGTAATAGCCAGAATATACAAGAACTTACAAATGAGATAAGAGATTTAAATCAGTTTACGCATCAAGCTATTGTCAAGATGGAATGAGAAATCAATTATCTGGTTGCTGAATTCAACCGAATAAAGGAAGAAGAGCTTCAAAGTCAGCTGATGGCTCAAGGGCACTACATGATTGATGAAGATGATGCTAGTCATTCTTGTCATGAGCATGTCTCTGATATCACCATATTTGAGAGTAAGGAAATTGTGGATAACAATGAGGAGAAAGAAAAAGATCAGTAAATTGAGCATAAAGAGCAAATTGAGCCCCCAGCAGATACAAGTCTGTCCAATGACAAGGAAATGAGTACTGAAGCTCATTCTTTCATCATTGTCCATCTTGAGACACATCATGAATCCAAATTTTTAATTCTTCAATTTGCTAGTCATTCTTGTCATTCTTTCATCATTGTCCATAGATGATGCTAGTCATTCTTGTCATGAGCATGTCCCTGATATCACCATATTTGAGAGTAAGGAAATTGTGGATAACAATGAGGAGAAAGAAAAAGATCAGTAAATTGAGCATAAAGAGCAAATTGAGCCCCCAGCAGATACAAGTCTGTCCAATGACAAGGAAGTGAGTACTGAAGCTCCTTCTTTCATCATTGTCCATCTTGAGACACATCATGAATCCAAATTTTTAATTCTTCAATGTCTCAAAGAGCCATCGTATGCCAAGATTCTCAATGATTTATGCAGACAAGCGCACAAATCTAGGAATCGTCGTCCTAAGAAAATATTTAAAAGCAAACAAGTTGGCTACCTGAGATGGCGAAACATCCTCCTAGAGTGCTATCAAATTTTGAATAAGAAATGGTGGAAGGGATTGGTTGGATATCCAAATGATCGGGAAAGTTTTGTTGACAGGTGTTTTAGTGTTTAAGTTTAGGGGACGCCCTAGCTTTTTTCACAGCTTGAAGTTTCCTTACTTCTAGCAATGTATTTCTAAACTACACATTGAGGGGCAGTGTGTAATTCAAGTTTGGGGGTATGGAAAAACACTCTGTCTATTTGTTTGTTTATTCATTTGTCTTTTTGTTTTATAAATTTTTTTTTTAAAAAAAATGTGTTATATTGAGCATGATTACATCGCAACTGTGGTTTGCATATCATTGGTTTGTTTAACATATTGAACACTACATGTCTTTCTCATCTGTTGGATTAAAGAGACTTCACTTGTTTGAATTGATTTTCACAAGCACATTAGCATTGGTTCTGTGAGGTATGAGATTTGAATTGAGGAATGTATGTCTTAAGATTTGTAGGATGATTTGTTGATGAAACATTGGCTTAAATTAAAAATAATAATAATAATAATGAGGAAAATAATAATAATAATAATATCATCAGTTTGAGTTTTCATTGAGTAACCGGGCCTCTTGCCTTACTAAGCATTGAGTGTTCGCGTAAAAATATGATAAATTCAATTTGGTTGATCATATGGCTAGTTTGACTTCGTAGCCTTTTTTACTTGAGTAATTAAGCTCTTAGAGATGTTTCTACATCTAGTGCCTTAAAAACATATGGTTTTGGAGTCATTGGCCCAACACTCGTTACATAGGTCAATTAGAAAGCTTAAGGGAGTCCGGCATTGCACAACCTATACAGAAAAAAAAAAATAATAATAATAAACACAAAAAAAAAAAAAAATGCACTTTTTGATTTAAGCCTTTGTTGTTTTCATCTGATATGATTCCTATGAATTTTGGGGTACACAAACTTTGAGAAAAATTGGAACCTCACGAGTCTATGTTAATTATCTCACTTTGCACTCGTTTGAGCATGAGTTGTCTCAATTTTTCAGCTATGAGTTAAATGATTTTTTATGTCCTGATGATGTGATTGTGATGTTTATCTTGTTAAACCTACTCATGATATCTGAACTATGTGTTTGTGTGGAAGTCTTTGTGCGACAATGACATAATGCTTTAAAATATTTGTGGGTATCATTTATGACAAAACCCTCGCGAGACTTCACTCGTCCAGTAGAGAGTCATAGTAGTTTAAAATGCTTGTTGCATATACTAAATGCAATTCACCTCTCCCACGACAACGGATTTATGTTTCTTGCTTTGATTTTATTTTTTTATTTTGTTTTGCTAAGGGGCTAGCAAAATGTAAGTTTGTGAGTATTAACCAAAACAATGAAAGGATTAAATCGAAATTTCTCTAATTGGAGTCAAAATCGGATTGGATTAAATACAAAGTGTTTTTCCACTTCACACCTTACAGCTACTTATTAAGACAAGAGTTAGAAGAACTTAAAAGACAATAGTTACAAGCATTCAATAAACAAAAGTTACAAGAACTCAAGAGTTATAACATGATTTGTATAAATTAAATTTATTATTATTAATGTGGAAATAGAAGAGACGACATGTAACGTTTAGACTCATTTTTTTATAAATAGTCATGTATACAATCAAATAATCAATGAAATATTTAGTCAAGAAAATGCTTTAACTTGTGGACGTAAATCATAAGCCAAACTACCTTAATTCTCTATTTCTCACTACAAGAAATAAGGCAATTAACTTCCTTTTCAAAAAGCCTCCAATCAAAAAAGAAGAAGAAAAGTACGTAGAAACATTGCATGACCTTTTTATAAAGCCACTAACAAAAGGTAGTAAGCCTTTAGTCTATAAGAAAAATTAACCATTTTTTGGTTCAAAACGTTGGAAACCCACGTTACAACACAAAAATGTGGTGCATCCTCTTCAAGTCGGTTTTTGAAACGACATAAACAAAGTTGTGTCCTTTTTTCAGGGAAATTACTTCACGTCATTTTTTCAAGGTCGTGAACACTATGACTACTTGTAGTTCATGTCCTATTTGTTTACATCGTTAGAGAAATGAAGCCTTTAGTTAAGGTCCTTTACACAAATGAGTTGCACGTCGTTTGAAAAATGACGTTGGGTTTATTATTTTGTTTAAAAATAATAATTGGTTGGTGATATTTTCTCAACAAACAAAACTCTAAATTTTGGAGTTTATAGGGATCTTATTCATTTTCTTTTTCAGCCTCTTCTTCTTCTTCGTGAGGTTCGAAGCAATAAATCATCTCAAACACTTTTTGCTTTTCTCGGTATGGTTTCACTTCCAAACTTACACCTTTTGCTTTTCTTGGTATGGTTTCACTTCCAAACTTTTATTTGCAACATGATTAAAGGAAAAAAAAAAAAATAGTATTACCTTCAATATGTTTATGAAAATTAAAACAAATAATAATAATAATAATAAAAACCAAATACCTAAGAACCACTAAAGAAATCAAACCCAAAATTCCCAAATCAAACCTATTTAAACACAATCCTACTACAATGTATGTACCTACGGTGGTCATGTGACACTGCGATGGAGGTTGATGAAGGGGTTGAGAGATGAGAGAGAGAATGGGTACCAATGGAGAGAGAAGATGGAGATTGTGCCATCTGGGAAAGAGAAGAATGAGAGTGAGAGAAGGATGAGAGAGAGAGGGAGAGAGTGAAATTAGCGATTGAGAAGGAAAGTAGGAGAATATGAAGTGTTTTGAAAGGGGGCGATTAGTTTGATGGATTTTTGAACAACTCACATTGAGCTTAAGAGATTGAAGGGCTGTATGGGAAGATGTGTGATGGGAATATGGGCATTAAATGCATAGCTGAAATGGCTTCAATGGTCAAGATCAGGAGTACTGGAATAATCTAACGAGTAATTCTATTAGTACATTAAATGAGGTGGCTTTTAAAATTACCATTTGATCAATCACATGCTCAATGGTGATTTTAAAAGCCACTTCATTTTTTTATGGATACTTAATGAACATTTAATGTACTAATAAATTTATTCATAATCTAACAGCTAAGGATATGGGCATGTCTTTAAAAGGGGGATCGCATGACTGCCACATCATTGGGTAGTTAAGAGGAATTAAATGTTTAAATATAAGGATATGAGGGAAGATTTTTTTTTTTTTTTTTGAGTGATAGTAAAATGTGATTGATGTGATATAAAGTTGAAAAAATTTATAAGGAAAAGTGAAACTATTTGTATTGTAGTGGGTTTTTATTTTTATTTTTGTTTAAATTGTAATAAAAAAGTGTTGATATAATATAAAAAAATGAAAAAAGTTAAGAGTGTTTTGAAGTTGATATTTTTTGGGAGAAGTGAAAATAAGGGAAGGGGGAGGGGAGGGAATTGCCAAACAAGGCCTAATCCAACGACTGAAACTTGAATGCATAAAAAGCTAGTGTTTGACCGCTTGCAATATTTCTAAAAAACTAGAAATATACAACAAACTACACCGAATCCACACCAAGAAGGCAAAACTTCCACAACCCTAGAGATTGGGAGACTATCCAACACCAAACAAAAAAACCCCAGGGAGAGGGAGGTGTGAAGCCTCCCTCCCCCAAAACAAAGCCAAAATGACGACTTTCTCTCTCTAACACATTCTTTCAAAACTATATTGATTATTAGTTGAAGGCAACCTAGGGGGATGATTAGACATGATTTTTATTTTTTATTTTTTTTATTTATGTTGTGTCTAAATTAGGGTTGACAATTTTTTACATAAACCCAATACGAAATTAAATGGTTATGGTTGAAAAGTCTGATCCATTTAATTAAATAGGTCAGATTAGAATTTATCTATGTAGTCTTATATTTTTGTTTGGACAAGACTCGAACCCGATACACGACATAATGGCTGATGATTTTTAACATGACTCGCAAAAGAATTAGAGTTTATGAATTTGGCCTATTTAATTAAATAAGCCAAGTTACGATTAACTCATATAGTCGATCTTATACTTATAACTCAACATAACTTAAGCCCGATAGACAAACACAAATTATCACATGTAATCTAAACATCTCTTGTTAATTGCTTGTAAATTTGAGAAAAAGTTATCATTTGGGTTGGTAGGGAGCACCATCAAGTCAATCATCAATTACCAAAGATTTCATATTGTCATTAAAAGACAAGACTTGACGAAGAAGAAAATATATATTTTCTTTTTCCTGAGGAAACAAGTATGCCCCATTTCATATGTACAGTTTTGCTTTCTCCGTAACTTCAGGAGTTTTAATGGTCAACACTTAATAATCATGAGGATTTGTTTATCAATTATGACCTTTACACCGTAATATGCCTTCTAATTAAGGGGGCAGATGCTGCTGATAATAACAGCCGGCATCTGTTATTTGACCATGTGATGATTGTATCATGTGAAAGTAGATATCGTTAATAATTATATTCGCATTCACATTTCTATTCATATTTTTAATGCATCATTATGAGATATATTTCTATATGTATTATGATCCTCTTAAATTATTTGTCCAAATTTAAGATAATTTAAATAGGTGATTGTGAGAAAACACTTATGAAACTCACCTGATCAAATAAGTAATTAGACAATTCAATTTTTATCTGGTCAGATAAATTCTATAAGTGATTTATCACAATCACATGCTCAATTTTTTTTTTAAATTCGAACAAATAATTTGAGATAATCTTAATTCCCTATAATATGCCTTCTAACAGTTTCCTTTCTCATCCATTTTCTTTTCCTTGGGTTGTTTTTAGGTTCCTTTTGGTAAAATTTTTTCTCTTTTATTTTTCATATCAAAATACACTTTTAAACAAAAGAACAAAAAAAAAAAAAACGTTAATTAAGAAACAAAGCCTAATATATGTAAATAAGTCTATCAAGGATTTAAAATTCTCTAATCATTTTTTTTTTTTTTTTTTTTTTTTTTTTTTTTTTTGTGTTAGTGATACATCTAATAATTAATTGGATTAGGATCTCAGCTAAATTATTAGACATGAGAGACATTTATGTGACATGGCGCCAACTATACGCGATTGAGACTTGCAGAGAAGAGCCGGAAAACCTCTAAGGTTTGTCTCAACATGAAGCTGGCTTTTTGGCCTTTTCTTAATTTGCACCTTCTTCGCATTTTTGGATTACGATGACAGGTGGTTTTCAATCATACTAAACTTGTAAAAAGGTCATAGTTTAAGTTTATCTCATTCGATGGAAATAAGTTTGATGTCGTTGAAAAGCTAATTCAAAGGCGTATAAAGTTATGTTTCGTAAATTGTTTTTAATTTTAATGTTTATTAGGTCAAAATCCGTTGCGAAAAGGAGACTGAAAAGATTGACAGAAGTACTTGCCGTTTCAAGTTCAGTTCGAACTGAACGTGGAACAGGTTGAATCAGGGACTTATAGAAGTTGTCGTCCAAAGTTTAATTAGAATTGAACTTAAGATTTATGTGTTCTACAAGTTTTATGATTTTGTTTACTATAAATACATTTTATAAGTAACCTAGGAATGCAATTAACTTTGGCGTTATTTTGATTGATTATCAATGGGAATTAAACACTTTAGGAGTGGTTTTCTTCCCATCCTACCTTGAATCATTAATACAATCTTAATTTTGAGAAGAGCCATGACTCTATTGTTCTTTGTCTTTGTGAATCCACAACATCATGCTGCATCAGTTTCTTTACCAATTGAGGTTGCTTGGGGTTTTATACAATATAAACAGAACTTTGGTTGAATTTTCTACAAAGACTAATCGAGCTCAGGCCATCTTCACCACTTTGGTTTTTTACCTTTTAGTCATGATGCGATAAAATTTGAAAATAATTTTAAGTGTTTTATATTTTAAATTATTTATTAATACTTTTGTTTTTTTTTTTTCTCTTCTCAAAATAAACAGTTACCCTAGAAGCTTTGGGCTTGTTTGATAACCTACATAACATTACAGAATAGTGGCCGACACTATTAACAATTTTTTATTTTATTTTTTACATTTTTCAATAACAATCAACATCAAAACATTCTCACTTTTTTCACTTTTTATATCACATCAATAATTTTTTATTAATATTCAAATAAAAAAATTCACTATAATACAATTTTTTTTTCACTTTTTTATACAAATTCTTTTTATTTTATATCACATCATTACTTTTTACTAATTTCAAAACTAACAACCTACTACTCTGTTCTGTTATATTCTTTGCCAAACAAACCCAAATTTGTCACACGAGCTCATGTACAGCTCATGTGAAAACCCATTTGATCTATGCACAAACCAGCCTGGATCCTCAATTTAATATTTAAATTATTATCTTAATATTAATTTTTGAGAGCGACTCGCCCTTGGTTTAATTCCCTCCCATTTTCTCCCATGCACAATCTATTATTTATCACGCCACCTAAATATAATCAAGAGGGTCAAACATAAAGAAGATGATTTTATTCCAACCACATTGGATTGCTCTCTCAACTGGCCGCGTAACTCGATCACTCTCTCAACTCAATCACTCACCCCTCTTTCACATGTCCAACTGCCGACCACCATTATTGCCACTGCCACTAGCACGATCGCCACCATTGACTGCCAGCCTCCATGTCCGACTCTCGACCCTTAAGGTCACAAACCCAAGTTGCCACTAGCACTGACCACTATAGTCTCAACGTCCAACGTTCTACCATAGTTCGTAAACTGTCATTCCATAATTTTACCAAATTGCTCTTTCATTATTCAAAATATTTATGTAAATTGTCATTCCTTATTCTCCGTTTGTTTGGGTGTAAAATGGTTTTCGTTGTAAAATAATTTTAAGTGTTTTATATTTCAAATTATTTATTATTACTTTTGTATTTTTTTTTTTCAATTCTCAAAAGTAAAAAGTTACCCTAGAAGCTTTGTCACGCGAGCTCTTTGATTTTTTTACCTTTTATTCTATGTTGTTAAAACAAAAACTTGTTAAATAACAAAAAAACACACACACAAAACACTCTTTACAAAACAAAATAAAAAAAAAGCTTTCTATAACACATTAACAAAAAAGAAATGATTATTTTTTATTTTTTATCTGGTGTATATTTTTGTACGATTTTTTTTTTGCAAATCATATAACTCTCACAAATGTAATGATTAATTTGAAAAAAAAAAAAAAACAGCAAATATACAACAAAAGAAAGTGTATCCAGTTTTGACCATTTGAATTTTGACAAGCAGCAGGAGACATACCTCGTTCTCTGTGTTGAATTGCTCGAATACTGTTAAGTATTCACATTGATATGACAAGAAGAAAAATTGTCGCATTATTTGCTTGTCTTCTTTAAAAAGTCAAAAACCTTCATAAAATAATGGGGAGGAAAATGGTCAAAACTTTAGGGCTTTTTGTTAAGATAAAAGTAAATGTGTCCTAAATTATTAAAGCTATTAACAACTAGTGTTGGAGGCTTGGATCGAGCTAAAGCAACAAAAGAATAGCATTTACAATTAGTATCACAACTCTGTAATCTAAAAATTAAGAAGTCTTCATGTTCTCTGTTAGAATATATTTTGAATTTATATTATTGACTTCTATTTTTTAATTTTAAGTGGATTTGTGTGTGTGTGTGTGTTTTTTTTTATAAATCGATTTAAGTTTAATTGTATTGGTCGATTTTATTCAACTATAAATAGAGACTTATGTATTATAAACAATCAAGTTATTGAGTACAATGTAACCGTTTGAGTTTTTATCTTGTAGATATAGGTCATAGACCGAACCACATAAATTTTCTGTCTCTTGCTTCCGCTATTATTCTATTTTAGATTTAAACACAAATCTTCGCACGTTCTCGAATCAAAATATTAACAAATAACTCAATTATACAATTACATAAAACATTCATTTTCTTTTTTAAAAAATTGTTTTTACATTTATATAACTTCTCTCAAACTTAAAAATTAATGCTTTGAAGTCCTTTAAATTTGAACAGGTCTTTTGAAACTTATTCTTGAATCGAATTTTGAACCTTATCTTAAGTTTGACTTAAATACTATGAGTACGTTTGAGATTGCAATTTCGTAAACAAAAAATGTGATTTTAAACCAAATCGCAAAAAATAAATCGTTTGAGAATTACGTTTTTAAAAAGTTACGATTTGAAAACGTAAAAAATTACATTTTCAAATCACAGGTAATTAAGTGTTTTTTTGAAAACGTTGAATTTTAAAGATTAATCTGAAATTTTAAAGACTAAAATACAATTTTACTAAATATTTAACTGTCTTTTAATTTTTTTTTTTTTTAAATCTCATAATTTAAAATCACGAACCTAAATGGATCCTACCCTAAACCTAAACCTAAACTTATACCACAACATGTTTGGACACAGAATTTGTCACCAAATTAAAACCTAATAATATAAAAATAAAAAAATAACTGAAGCCGTTATCGTAGGAGTCCCCCTCACGCAATCAAAGCTAACTACTACAGTGCATGGGTTCTGCTTTGCTTGAACTATGCCATTAAATCTTAGTCCTCTCTCTGTATCTCTCTCCCTCTCTCTCTCTCTCTCTGTGCGCGCGCTCTTTTATCTTCCAGAAACTTGAGGGAGACAGAAAAAAGTGGGAGGTTTCTTCCTGCGAAGGGGGGAAAAGACAGGATAAGGTGCAGTATGAACGAGGTGGGAGTCCACCCATATTGTTTTCTGGGACCCACACAGCCAATGACTATTCGAAAGCTAGCAGAATGTCATGTCAGAGTTAAACTCCTCAGATAGATGTGTGCTCTCTAGCTATAAATACGGGCTACTCTCACTCCACCTTGTCAAACCTCTTACTGTTTCAGTCTTACACGCCGTCCAAAGTTTCCTCCCCCTTTCTCTCTCTCTTTCTCCCTCACTCACTGGCTCACAGCTGCTCTCCATCTTTCATCACTTTCTCTGTGTTTTCTCTTTCTCGGGTTTTCTTGGAAAAGAAAGTGTAAGCTCTAGGTGTTCTTCAATCTCTCTCTCTCTCTCTCTCTGTGTGTGTGTGGAAGTGGCGGCTTGTATAAATCCCAGAAAGCAGACACCCATCTCTCTCTCTCTCTCTTTCTTATTGTTGAAGTTGGCATAATGATGGTCTAGATAGATTTTTTACGTCGCCTATGCTTAAACCCCAGGTCCAAAATGCATTTGGCTCTAATACTCGTTGGGATTCTTGAAGCTGGACCTTATTTAGAAAGGTAGAGACTTGTGAATTCCAGCGATATGGAAGAGTTTTACAGGCTTAATCCTGTAATAACTTGTTCAGATGCTGGATTTCATGGCCCTATGGATAGCATGCTCCAATTCCAAGCTGCTGAGCCTGAGGTCGGTTGTTCCGAGATCACGGATCTGATCAAGACCCAGATTGCTAATCACCCTTTTTATCCAAATTTGGTTTCTGCTCACTTAGAATGCCAAAAGGTGACCATTTTTTATTGTATTATTTGATTTTTTGTTTATTTTTAAACTTGATTATTATTAACTTACTTTTATTGTTTTCCAAAAACAAATTTTGGTTTTATTATTGCTCGAAGAAAAGAGAATAAGTGAATCTCAAAGTGAGACAAATTAAATTACAAGTTAACATCTTACTAATTACCAACTAGTATTCCAAGTTTTGTTGTGGTGTTTTTGGTTGAATTTTGTGGTTTTATAGGTTGGAGCTCCCCCAGAAATGGCTTCTTTTCTTGAAGAAATCGGCCGAGAAAACCACGTATTAAGCACTTGCAGTAAGATGGGAGCTAATCCGGAACTTGATGAATTCATGGTACTTCAACTTTAAAGCAAGCCATTCATTTCTCTTTTTTTTCTTTTTTCAATTTATTTTGTTTCTTTAACATGTAATATATGTTCTTTGGCTGCCAAGAAATAGTAGGAAAGTGATACTTTGGATCTGGTTACTGTTGTTTCAGCATTAAAGTACTGGTTACTGTTTCTCAAGATAATTTTCTCTTATTATTGTAATAAATTAAAGTACTGCTATCACGGTTCACACTGTTCACTGTTGTTTTTGAAGGAATCATACTGTGATTCTCTACATCGATTGAAGGAGGAGCTATCCAAGCCGTTCGATGAAGCGACCATATTCTTGAGCGGCATTGAATCACAGCTGAATAACCTCTGTAAAGGAACATTGACAAAAACCTTGGATCATCATTCTGGTATAGATTTTTTCTTTTTCTTTTTATACTGTTAGATTTATTATTATGTCCTTCCTTGATTTACACAGTTGCACTTCAAGTATTCTAAGAGAGTACTTAATAATAATGTGGGTCTTGTCGTTTTCTACTTGAAAAAATGACATGAATGGTGGACAACTATACCTTGAAAACTACAGGTTATCATGCGTATATATATTGATGTCCTGGTTCCAAGATTTTGGTTGGAAAACCCTGCAAAAGCAGATATATATTTGGTTGATTTTGCTATTTCCATTTTATAGAATCAGTCTTGTTTGTGATCATATAATGGGTCTATTTCTTCTGTTCTCCTATTTTAACGCTGCTGTTCTTTTTCCCTCCAAATCAAACATTCATGAAGTTAATTCATCAAACAAGGGAAAATCTGACTGACATATATACCTGATGCGCGACAAACACTGGTTACAACAATATGCTTTATATTAGCGCAAAGAGAGGAGAAAGAAACTAAAGAAAAGAGAGAGAAGAAGATAGCAAGAGAGAAGCCGGGAAAGAGACGAGAGAAGAAGTTGAGAAGAGAAGATGGGAGAAGAGAAAGAGGAGAGAGAAAATCACTTTCTCATAATTTTATTCCATCAGACTTTATCTTCATTGGAGTACAAACACGCTTTAATTAATAGACCCCGACTGCACCGGATCAAGATCCCTTACAATTTCAAAGAAATTTGAGATTTTCAAATTTATTTGAAATCAAGCCGTTTTTTACATCGAAATGACGTGAAAAATGCTGCATATTAAAGATATGATGTGTTAACAATGAAACTCAAAAAAAAAAAAAAAAAAAAAAAAAAAAAAAAATTCAAAAGGCTTTTTCTTCACTTTTGAAAAGACTCTTATTTTTTACTAAATCGAAAGATAGTTTTTTGCTCAAAGCTTTTATATAACATAAAGTGTAAGAAAAAACATTTTGAATGAATTTTTTTTTGGTTTCATTGTTAACATGTCATATATTTAATATATATGCAGCATTTTTAACGTCATGTTGATGTTAAAAACGGCTTGATTTCAAATTTCTTTGAAATGGTAGGGAATCCTGATCCTGCCTAAACCATAGGGCAACGCCCATTTGTCAACTTACCTAACATAATGTTATTGATTTACCAAACATAATTTTATTGATTTACCAAACATAATTTATTGACTTATCTAACATGGCAATGCCCATTATTGAATTACCCTAAATAATCTATGATAACACTTAATACCATTGACTCTTAAAAAATAAAATAAAATACTAATGAATCATTCTCCATCATCAAATTTTAATTCATCCAAAGTCGTCTTCTTTGGAGTACAAAACATACTTGAATAGACTCTGACTAAACCCTAGGGCAATGCCCCTTTGTTAACTTACTTTTTTTAAAAGTATAAAGCGTACCCAGGTGCACATGGAGTATACAAGGGAAACACCTAGCTAGAAGGAGAAAAAAGAACACGTAAATCATGTTAACTAAGCACCAAAGGAGATAGAACTGCAAATGTCCAAAGATTAAGAGTATTAAAGAAAAAAGACTTAAGCTCCTCTAATGTCCTCTTGCAATTCTCAAAACTTTTCTCATTTTTTTACCTTGTAAGACACATGTAAGAGACAAGAGGGCACCATATTCCACACAATAGCACTTTGATAGCTACCAACAAACTATCAATAAGAACACAAGTTGACTACACGTCTAGGCATAATCCAAGACAGCCCAAAGTGATTGAAGAAAATGTTTCGTAAGGCATAATTAACCTCACAATGGAGAAGAGGATAGTTCACGAATTCCCCATTTCTTCTTACACATACTACACCTATCGATCACAATAACATGCTGCTTCCTAAGATGGTCTATGGTAAGGATCTTTCTTAGGGCCGCCAACCAAACTAGAAAAGATTATGATCTCCAGCAATTTCTTGTCCAAATTGCTAGCAATTGATTAGCAATTGTGAGTATATATGAGACCTACCTGTCCAAATAAATCTTGGATTGCCCAACCACCTACCCGAGCAAAGTAGGTCTCTTATAGGCTCTTTCACCTTTGCTGTCTGAATTGCAAGCAATCCGGGCAGCAAACATTTCTATACAACAAAAAAAAGCACCCTCAAAGGAGCCCTGGTCGGCCAACACTTTATCTCATTTATTAACTTACCTAACATAGTTTTATTGAGTTACCTAATATCATAAGATATGTGTTTGATGTCATTCTCTTGCACATTTCTTGTACGGAGATGGACAAGAGAATGAAACCAAAAATTTCTCATATGATAAGGCCCATTATTGAATTACCCTAAATAATCTAGGGCAACACTTAATACCATTGGCTCTTGAAAATTAAAATAAAATTACTAATAACTCGTTCCCAATCAATTCCTTACCATATACATGAATAGGTAGATCACAATGGTGCCCATTTTGATTAATCTACTTGATGTTATTTTGTTAATTAGCTTTAGCTTATTAGCCACCGATTCTTGTATTGAAAAATTCCTCTATGCTACCGTTGTACTCAATGGCATATATTCATTTGATCCCAAAAATAGTATTTATGGTGATTGTTTCGCTTAATTAGTTGTATCACTTGCGCTCCATGCTCCCAAAGTTTCAAAAAACTTTTGTATCAGACATGCAGTGAGTGCATTTTCAGACAATATTATTTAAGCCTCTTCTTTAATTGTTATAGCTGACTTTAGAATTTGATTGGGACTGTTTCCAAATGAAGTTCAGGCCATCATAACAATGGAATATTTGATTAGTTCAAATGAACATGCAGACTTTCAGCTAATTATCTTTTATTAGCCTTTAATTTTGCAGTTGATTTTGTTCTATTTAATGGAACTTCCATTTTGTTCCAAAACTCATGTGCCTATTTTACCATCACCGGTAACCCTGTGCTGCTTGGCGTTTAAGTGGAAAACACTTCTCCAAAAGACTGAATTTGATACCAAATGCCAATAGGGAAAGTGGCGTGGGTGACAAGTACTAATATATATATATATATATATATATATATATATATATATATTAAAGGAATTCTAGCGACAACCCTTTCTCTTGAGGAAACCCTTTCTTTTCTTTTTTTTTCCTCAGTGAGTACATATAATGCTCTCTTCCATCAAGTATAGTAGAATGTCGATTTCATTTCTCTAGTAAACCAAAGTCATTGTTTAATAGCTATGTTGCTTCAATCTCTCTTATACATACAAATCATAAAATTTTTGGTGGTAGCATTCCTCTAAGAAATAATTTGACTAGGATTTAGCTGATGTGTCACAATATAGGAAAGTAGATAGAGACATGTGAGTAAATTAGCCAGATGTTGCATTGCATTGTTAAATTTCCACGGTCAGTAAATGACTTAGTCTCTTATGATCAATCTTCTATTAGGGAACACTGTGCAATATTTTGATAGCTTGTTTTCAGAACAGTTCAATTGGCGGCCTAAGTTGGATGACCTTGCTTTCGACTTCATAGATACGGTGGAAGCCTCTCGGTTAGAGAGTTCGTTTGAGGAGAGGGAGGTTCTTGAGGTGGTGATGGGCATGAACAATGAGAAGGTGCCTGACCTAATGGTTTTCCTATGGATTTTTTCCAGCCCTGCTCATGATTTTCATGCTTATTGTAAGTTTGAAAAAAGTCTCAATGCAGCTTTATTGTTCTCATCTCGAAGAAATCCGAGGCTATTAATCTTAAGGACTTTTGGGCTATTAGTCTTATGAGCGGAGTCTATAAGATTATAGCCAAAGTCCTTGCCAATAGATTGAGAAGGGTAGTGGAAAAGATTATTTCTAAGCCCCATAATACGGTTGTTCAAGGTAGGCAAATCCTTGACTCCGTTCTCATTGCAAACGAATGTCTGGATGGTAGAATTAGATTTGGTGAGCTAGGGGTGATTTGCAAACTGGATATTAAGAATGCTTATGATCATGTCAATTGCGACTTTTTACTTGTAGAGGAGGTATGGTTTCGGGGGAGAAATGGTGCTCTTGGATAGTGCATTGTAATTCTTTGGTGAGGTTTTCTGTTTTGGTGAATGGGAATCCGACAGGTTTCTTCACTAGCTCAGTAGCTCTCGTGGTTTGAGATAATGAGATCCTTTGTCGCCTTTTCTCTTATTATTATAGAAGCCTCAAGTATAATGCTTTCCCCGAATGTTAATAGGAGTTGTCTCTCAGGATTTTCTATGGGGTCTAGGCATTTGGGTGTGGTTAACATTTCACATACGTTGTGGGGCTAAGCCTAACCACCTGCACTCCTTGAGTGCTTTATTTTTATGCTTTAAAGTTGTCCCTGGCTTAAAGATTAACTTGGCCAAGTCGAAAATGGTTCCTGTAGGGTTTGTTGAGAATGTTAATGGATTGGCTGGCATCCTAGGTTGCGGAGTTTCTTCTTTGCCTTTGAAGTATCTTGGCCTTCCATTGGGGGCTGCTTCCTATAAGGCAAAGCCTAAATTGCATAGAGAAGTTTATTCAAGATTGCTTATGGGGTGTGCTAGGCGCAGACGCCGAAGAGTTCAAATTTCACTTTCTAAGCTGGTCCAAAGTTTATTTTTTGATCTCTGAGGGAGAGTTGGGGATCCGAAACTTATTGAAGGTCGATCGTGATCTTTTGGAAAAATGGCTATGGCGTTATGTTCATGAGAGAGGCTTGGTGAAGAGTTGTGGCTGGCTCTAAATTTGGCTGTTTGTGGGGTGAGTGGTGTTTCAATGAGCCTATTGGGCCGTATGGGGTGGGGGTATGAAAGAACATTAGGAGGGGTTGGGAGAAGTTTTAAGTCATACCAGGTTTGAGGTGGGAGATGATGCTAAAGGTTAGATTATGACAATGATATGTGGTGTGGGGACAAGGCCCTTAAGGATCTAGAAATTCTTGTGTATGTATACGGTATGATTGATTAATTTATGCTTTTCTGCTTCCCCTTGTAACTTGTCTTTCTTTCTAGTCTATTCAGATGAAGCAATTGGGACTTCAGAGGAATTAAGCTGTGGGGAGGTAGATGCACCTGAAAGTCAAGAATACTCTTCTGGTGGCCTTCCAGGTGACCAGGAAGTGAAAGAAATGCTCCTTCGAAAGTACAGTGGCTATCTTAGCAGTTTAATGAAAGAGTTTTTAAAGAAAAGAAAGAAAGGAAAGCTACCAAAGGAAGCAAAAATAACATTGATGGACTGGTGGAGTACTCATTACAGATGGCCATATCCTACGGTAAATCCAATATGATCTCATGGGTGTTTTTTCTTTTTTCTTTTTCTTTTTTTATTTGATATGCAAGATCTAAGCCATAGTTATAAGGTTCAAACCATTGCTCTTAATTACAAAGCTAGCTAGATTAGTTTGAAGACTGGAGGCTTAATATCTGATTCAATGAATGAGTAGTTTCCAGGAAAAACCATAGAAGATGACAGATTAACTTAAGTTTATACAAATTTTAGCTTAATGAAAACAGCACCAAGATTTTAGCAAAAGGGTCTTGATGCATTTTCTAGTTTATGTTTTTCCAAACCATAAAAGAATGGGATGATGCTACAGGATGAGGATAAAATGAAGCTATCAGAGATAACAGGATTAGACCAAAAGCAGATCAACAATTGGTTCATAAATCAGAGGAAGAGGCATTGGAAACCATCTGAAGACATGAGATTTGCTCTCATGGAGGGTGCTATCAGCAGTGGTGGAGGACATATGTACTTTGATAGTGGAGGTGGAGCAGGGAAGTGATGATATCTGATCTTGACAATTTGGTTTTAGTCCGACCTTCATAATCTGTATAGATTATTGCGTGCAATCCTATGTTGTCATGTTAGAGAATCTCCAACAATATTATGCATATTTATCCAAAAGCCACAATTATCTACTATTTTTGCAATACACACTCCCAACATATTATTGATTCTCTTATCCACAATTTGAATATCTTTTCTCATTTTTATTTTCCGACTGTCATAGTGAGCTTCAAATCGGAAAACAAGTAACAAACAAACTCAAAACTCAGAATGGATGTTAGAGAAAAGAAGCGAAAGCAATTCAACATTGA
Source organism: Alnus glutinosa (assembly GCF_958979055.1). Classification (NCBI taxonomy): domain Eukaryota; kingdom Viridiplantae; phylum Streptophyta; class Magnoliopsida; order Fagales; family Betulaceae; genus Alnus; species Alnus glutinosa. Next base: position 22,359,228 of record NC_084897.1, on the reverse strand, counting down.
AATCCAAACAAATATTGAAAATTACATGCTGAAATTTCAAAGATAATATCATCGGATCATGTAAAGCAGAATCGAACACTGATTGAAAACGTTTGTAGTTAAAAATATCAGCTAAAATCGACCAAAATAAACCAAAAAATGATCATGTAAAGCACAACCAAATGCAGATCTTTGCACATATTCAACCAAAATATGCGATGAATCCAAATAGATTAAACAGAGATAAACTAGAACATGCACAATTAGAAAGCAAGAAACTGCGACAAAAAGGTTCCATTCTTTCATGCGGAAAGCCAAACATTTGAAAGAAAAACCCCCCAAAATTCTAAACTTCGATCAACAAATAAAATCCAAATCGAAAAACCAACAATTTCTCACACAAACTCAGCCTATATTGGGAACTTTAACCGACTACAGTAAACCTAAAGCGCTTGAAAGAAGAAAATGAGGCGGAGGTGGAGCACTACCAGGTTGTGCCTGACACGGACGCAAAGCCCACGCTGGCAGCCATTGTGCATGAAAGTGAAAGAGAAGAAGGACAAAGAGAGATGAGCGACAGGGAAAAGAGAAGCTTTTTTAGTGGTCTCTCAACGACATGCAATGGCACCCCAACTCCACCTTCAACGTTCGTGAGCTCCATCCCTTGCCATGAATATAGCGGGTTCGAAATGGTTTTTTCGTATCAAACAAAAAGTCGATAGAAGTATTGACAGGTATAAGGCATGTTTGGTTGACAAAGCATTCCATCAAGAGCCAGAAATTTACTTATTAAGACTTACATCCCGATTATTAAACCTATCACTATACGTGTTGCTTTATCCTGGGTTGCGTTTGGAAGATGGACAATGAAGTAATTAGACAATGTGAAACTTGTATAGCACTCATGACTATCTCTTGTAAACTAGTCACTCTATGTGAACTATTCATCTCTTCTCAATATGAGACCGGAGCGTTACAAATTCCTCCCCTTAAACCCCTGACATTTCCGTCAGGCCACATCATGACTCACCCTAACAACACAATATTGTTCGTTTTTGGCTCCCCTGAATCAGAGACTTCCTAGGAGGTCACTTATCCTAGTACTACTCTTGCAGAAGCATGCTTAATTGCGGAGTTCTGATAGGTTCATGGTCATCACGGCTTTAAAACGCGTTGTGTCAAGAAATGTGCCAATATACATATAAGCACATCCCCATTCCCATACTTAGGCGATGTGGGACGTCACACTTAGTTTTCTATTGTTGTGTGTAAACTCAAAAAGGCTATCTATGGCCTCGAGCAAGCACCAATGGTTGGTTTTCGAGACTTAGTTCTTGTGTTAAATTATTTGCCCTTGTTTACGTGGATGATATCATCCTTACTGGTTCAAATTCTCTTGCCATTGATCGATTAATCAAGGCTATTTCCATGGATTTTCCTATCAAGGATCTTAGGCATCTAAATTTCTTTCTTGGTATTGGAATTACCAAACTAAATGACAACATCCATCTATCCCAGCATTGATATATTTATGAACAATGACAGCCTCCCCACTACTCAATAAATTTTTTGGTGTGTCCTTCTCGGACCCCACTCTCTATCGCAACACAGTTGGCACCTTGCAGTACCTCTCTATCACACGTCCAGACATTGCTTTTGCAGTGAACAAAGTATCCCATTTATGCAAGATCCCAGGGATGTTCATTGGTCGGCTGTCAAGCATATCCTTCGATACTTGAAACAAACCATTATTCACGGTTTGTTCATTAGGCGTTGCCCTTCTTCTTGACTCACTGTCTATTCGGATGTTGACTCAGCAGGATGTCCAAGAGAACCAAAAATCAAGTTCTAGTTTTTGTGTTTTTCTTGGATGAAATCTTATCTCTTGGAGCTCAACTAGCATTAGCTATAGCCTACAGTCTCTTGATCTAGTACAGAATCTAAGTACAAGGCTATAGCTAATACTTCTGCATAACTCACATGGATTCAATCCTTGTTTTGTGAGCTTGGTGTTTTCTTGCAAACAACACATGTTCTCTTTTGTGATAATATTAGTGCAACGTACATACTTAACCACTAATCCTTTGTTTCATGTTCGATCAGATTAAACACATTGAAATTGACTATCATTTTGTGCGTGACCGTGTTGCTGCTAAATCATTAATTGTCAAGTTCTTGTCCAGCAAAGATCAACTGGCTGATATCCTAACAAAACAATTGGTCTCTAATCAGTTTCAGCAACTTACTTCCAATCTCAACGTTTGCTCTTCAACGTTGCTATTGTACGTGGGGGGCGTATTGGAGATAATATAACAACGACAACTGATCCTCATCCACAAGTCAAATTCAAATAAATCACATGCAGATGATTAGATAAGCAAGGATATTAACGATTCAACTAAGAGATAATATTTACATTTGAAATATTTTGTTGCAACAAATGCTGTGTACATTGATAAACTCTGCTTATGTAAATCATTCTATATATACAAGCACAGACCCATCATTCAAGTGGGCTGATTTGTTGAGTATTTTGCTCCAGATTTTTCCGGCCCCTCCAAATTTTCAAAAGAAATCATAAAATTTTATTTTATTTTTTCCTTTAAATTTGAGGTATTTTTATAAAATGGACTACTCAAAATTAATTTTTACCTTCAAATATTTTATATTTTTAGTTTTTGACCCCAAAAATTATTTTTCTAGTTTCGCTCTTGATCACAATCTTCACACTCAAATATGTAACGTCTTCATGAGGCCCACGTCATGCTGCAGTATCCATAGCACCACATGGTGTCACTATGTTATACCAAAAAAAAAAACTAGTCAAAGTTACAATTAGAATTCCCGACGATCACTTATATAACCTAGTCTCATTTAGCTTATAATATAATCTACTATTTAATATGGAGCATAACTTTCACAATCCAGGTATAGAAAAATAATAATAATAAAATTAAAAAAAAATAAAAATCCAGGGTGTCAGTCCGTTTGGGTTTGTGATTTCAAAAAATGCGATTTTAAAATAATGATTTTAAAATGTGTGATTTAAAAAAGTGATTTTTAAAAACGCAATTACGCATTTGGAAAAATCGCAGTTTGGCCTTTAAAATCATAGATTAGCCTTTTAAAATACTGCGTTTTCAAAAAAGCACCTCATTGCCTGCAATTTGAATAAACACTTTTCTGCGTTTTCAAATCGCAATTTTTTAAAAACGCAGTTTCCAAACAGTTCATTTTCTGCGATTTGGTTTAAAATCGCACTTTTTCTCTACGAAATCGCAATCCCAAACGCACCCGTAATATGTCCCAAATTCCCTGACGTACGATCAAAACATATCATATGGTCTACTAGCTACTACAACCGAACCAAATTCTCATATATTGATTCAGAACCATATGCATGCATCTACACAATTTTGTGGAGTACTAGATTGACGAAATGCCAATTTGATAGCTTAATGTGAAATCTAAGTTCTTAATTGAGAGATTAAATCCTTAAACGAATCTAAGTTTGTGTGGATTGAGATTGATTTGGAAGAAAAAAAAAACGGAGTTCTAAGGAATATATATTCTGGGAAAATAGTGATTTTTACGATCTGGTCATAGGTATTAATTTTAGTTATTTTGAGTAAGATCAACTTGAACTGGTTGAAGAAGATGATAAAAATTCTTGGTTATTGGGCATACCGGCAAGGTAAGTAGAATTAGTTGATCTGGCTTTTCTAAAATACCAATCGAATGTTATATTTTGCAATATATTTATATATATGCTAAAATTTATGGAATATTTTGATATTTTATGTCTAATTACAATGTTAGCTTTTTAATTAAATAGAGTGAAAAGAAATAATTTAATATTTTTATGCTAAAATATCGAATAGCGTAAATCAAGATATATTTGTGTAATCATGCATGTTTGAATGCATAATTATGTCACGACTTTTTTTTTTATTATTTTTTTTTTTTTATGAATAAGTAGAAATTGATATTAACAAAAAGAATAGTACTGTATAAACACCGGCAAAACCAATTAAACCACAAACAAAACAGAGGAAACCTCTGTAAACTCATCTACCAACTAACAACCTAATTAAACCAAAACATTAACATCAATGTTCCAGTTCAAACACAAACTAATATTTTTCAGATTCTTCTTAAAATTTCTCTCCCCGAAACTCTATACCGGACTTCCTAGATGATAGATTTCAATATCTGTTCTTCAGTTTTGATCTGTCCTCCATGCCGAATAGCATTACGTACGAGCCTTCCAAATTTCATAAACGGTGGCACTCAGCACCGACCGACAAAGAACCCCTCTCATGGCCTTCGTCTTTTAACTTCGACACCCTTCCTCAAGAATATCCTCCCAATCATTTGGAGGATTTGGTATATTACACCGTTCCATACAAGTTCGCCATAAGCGAGAACAGAGCCCACAACCAAAAAATAGATGATTTCTACTCTCTATATCATTCCGACAAAATACACAAGCAGTGTCGCCCTTATACCCCCATGCAAGCATTCGATCTCCAATTGTAAGTCTATTCTTAAACACCAACTAAAGAATAAAAGCCTGCTTATGGATGGAGTAAGTGTGCCAAACCAAAGGCCACCAGTTGACACAGCTTCTCTTAATTCGGAAGTGGTTCCATGTATCTGCACTAACATAAACACCAGAACGGGAGATGGTCCGAACAGAAGAATCAACAATACCCAAGTGCACTTCTAGAAGTTTAGTTTGAATTTCTACAAGATCTTCAGAGCGAGCCGTTCTCCAGCACCGTATACCATCCTTCAAGACAAAACTTAATTTGGCCTCCAAATTGCTACAAGAATCATACACAATTCTGAAGCCAAACTTCTCTACTAAGGCACCAAAAGGATGCCAGTTATCCATCCATAAATGGATATTTTCTCTAGTACCCACCTCAAATCGGATCAAACCTCTAGCCAAATGTCAAAATTTGAGGAGTTTTCTCCAGCACCATGAACCAAATGTCACGACTTGTTCGTATGTTGATTTTACAAATTATATTGACGAGAGGTGCGTACGTAATTCTGTCAGTGTTTATATATTATGTATAATTTAAAAAGGAAAAATCACACCATTGGTATGTGAGATTGTCCTAAATTACGAATTACTCTCCGTGGTACAAAATTATTGTATGGTCCTTCATCGTTGTCGTAAACTAAATTATAAAAATCACTATCTGAAGTAGTTTTCCGTCCACAAAGTTAGTAGAAAACTATTTGGTTGCTACATCAAACTAATAAAAATGCGATACGAGTCACTCTTAATAATAATAAAATTAATATATTAAAACGCAGGCTGGGGGTAGCCTGCAAGCCACCCTAGATCTGGCCCAACCCCCAGCTTTGGGGTGGCCCACGAGCCACCCCAGATGGGCCTGGGGTTGGCACCAGCCACCTCTAGTGGTTGCTCGTAGGCCACCCCCTTCTCCAAGGTGGTAGCGACCCCCAAACTCCTCATTTTTCAATTTTTTTTTTTTTAAAAAAAAATAAAAAAATAAAATTTTAGGTTTTTAAATTTTAATATACTATTTTTTTTTAAATTTTTTTTTTTTATTAAGAACAACACATGTCATACTTTTATTGGTATGACATAGAAATCTAACAGTTTCTATTAACCTTGTGGACGGAAAACGATTTCAGAAAGTGATTCGTAATTTTAGTTTACCACAAAAACCCTAAAATATTTTTTTTCCAACCACAATGAATAATTTATAATTTAAACTAACCTAAAAATTAGTGGTGCAATTTTCCCATTTAAAAAACATTGTGCATATGCGTTGAAAGCATGCACCTTCGCTTTTATATTCGAAAAAGCCCAAGGGAAATGCAAATGAATTTTTGGGCCTGATTCGAAAGGCTGAAACGAACCCTTTCTATTTGAAGACGCAACAACGTACACAGAATGAAAACATGCTTCGAGGGGGGTAAACAAGTTAAATACGCGCGCAGTGACATATGAAAAAGGCATTACATGACTGATCAATCAATAACATCGACGTCCAGACATGTTGGAGTAGGAAATTGTTATGAGATGGAGGAGTACGAGTCATCACCCGAGTTGTTAGAGTCTTCTACGTTACTTTGTTGTTTGAGTCTTTGCATGTCATTAGTAGTGGGTTGTTATCTTATCTTTAGTTTGAGTTATTTAAATGTTTGAGCCTATCACTGTGAGACTTAATCACCGTGATGTTTTATTATGTTAGTTGGAGTCTATTGTTAGTTAGTGGAGTAGATCAGATGCTTATCATCACTTGATTGAGTCGAATTAGGAATTGTACCGGGCTGTGGTTCAATCCTACAAGGTCATGTTGTTTATTTAAAGAGAAAAAGTTATGAATAAAGATGATCAAAAGAATTAATCCAAACCTTGTGTTTAAAAAGGTGTAGGTTCTCTTTCTAGGTTCCCTCAGAACCTAACAATCTATTAAAATAGGTAGGAAGAAGAATCTAAATCCAGTTTTTTTTTTTCCTATTGAAAGGCGCGTTACAAGATCCGTTACTTATCCACGTAACAGAAATTAAGACAGAGTTTACGAGAATTGCTCATCAATGGTCAATTCCTCAGTCATGTTCCCATGGTTGAAGGCCAGGGATCGAAGGTTCCAATTTCAGAACACTTGGTAGGCAATATCATGGGGCCAAGAACAATATTCGACGTGCAATGACAACAGAATTAACAACCTCATCAGTGGGATGAAAAACTGAAAGAACATCAAATCCACGAAGATCACAAGGCCAGGATCAACCACCGGATAGAGAAAAGACCGAGCACCGTGCGCGCTCCTCAGCATCAAAAAAGCTCCCGGAGCCATGTACTTGGCCAAATGATCGATGACTTTAACCTTGTCCTCCTTGTCCATCCCCACAAGAGCTGCCAAGAAAACAACGTCATAATCTTTTAAAGCATTTGTTACATTCATTATATGATTAGCATGGAAGAACATTCTTTTGGATAAGCCAGGATCAGATGAAACTAAGGCAACAGCCATTGAATTGGCTAATGGGTCAAGATCATAATTGTGAAAGGTGGTATCTATAAGGTCATTGGAAGCCAAAACAATTGAGGCAAGAGGAAGGGGACCAGAGCCCACAAAGGCAATTTTGCTAGGGACATGGGCGCAGTGTTGGCTAAGGATGGTGAACTCAAGGAGGCTAAGCTTGAGGTAATTAGAATAGTAAGGAAAAATAGTGAGATGGTCAAGTGGGTTTCCATATGAGCCCAAGATAGTTGAGAAATGGCTCTCCAAAAGTGCCTCAGCCTCCCCACAGAGCCTAATCAGCTTTGACCTCGTTTCTTGCACCCTTTTCCACAGCTTGGTTACATCAACTATAGGGCTTGGTGGCATGCATGTGAGCACAAGTTGGGTGAAGATCATGTTGACATCTTTGGAGGGTTTGAGAGTCTCAAGTAAGGCTTGAGATTTGCAAATACAAATCAGAGACTTTTTGAACCAAAGGCTCTTCCTGGCAACCCATGTCGACACTATGAGGTAATTGGTGGGGGAGTCTCCAATGTAGCTTATGGAATGATAGAACAAGTTACAATCTCCAGTCCTCCAAAGGGATGATCATTATTTATGGGCACTTGTTGGGCCCAAGTGGCACTGAGGACTGGCCTTGTTATTAACTTATTGATTAGCATCGTCAATAGTAAAAAGTTTAAAATGTTCTAGCTACATACACCAGTAGATCGAAGGGATATACAACTGTAACTACTGTCTAAACCTCCCTCGTCTCATCTTCCCACTCTGACATTGTCCCTATATATTCTCACTCTCTACAATTGCAATTATTATTTTAAAAACAAAAAAAGTTTATATGTAGAGGGCCCAACTTATTGGAGTAAGAAAATTGAAGTCAAAAGAAACATGGCGTGCAAGGCAGCAATATATACCTTCTATTTATATACCCAAATTTTGCTGTCAAGCCTATGTATATAAGCAGTTGCCTATAAATCTTTTACAAATTAAGTCTTCCATTTCTGGTGGATAACACTAGCTACAAAAATAGACAAAAATACCTTATAATTAACCAAGAAGAAGAATTTCAACCTAATTGAAGAACTTGCTTGGAAGTGCATGATGGTGTACATGGCATGCACATCATGCATATATGTTGAATTTAAAGTCGCAAGAATGCAAAAAAGAAAAAAAAAAAAAAAAGGATGTTTGCAATAGGTTAATTAACGAATTAGATTGCCCCACTACAAAAAAAATCAACATTTTTGTGATGTGTTAGTTATTGTTGTTTGTACAATAAATAACACTAACTTCGTTACACTGTTGAAACGACGCTATCACAAACTATCGACCCTAACGACACTATTTAAACGTCACCAATCGGTTATTGTTGTTTTTTGGGCATTAAAGGACAATATATATATTCACACGTCACTAAAAAGTTTTTGGTAGTGAGACATGCATGAACAAATTAATCAAAAAGAAATTAAATGACTGATTAGGGTTTAATTCATTCAAAGACTAATGTCTTAGTTTAAATAATAAAGTGTGTGATTAACGCTTGATTTGAAGCCAATTATTTGATACCATTAATTTGTCACTACCTAAAAAAGTAGAAGCTACATTCCCACTATACCTCAAAAAAATTAGTCGAAGTTACTTATATAACTGAGTCTCGTCTAATTATACACAACCAATGTGGGACTATATATACGTACACACGTTCATAATCCACCTATAAATATAAAATTTAATTTTCACAATCTAGCTAGGAATTAGGATATCATAATTTTCTTTTATTCAAATTAAATATCCCTGCGCATGCTCTTAGTCGTTTCTAAAAAAAATAAGCTTTTTAAGTTTAAAATTTTTTAGTTCATCTCATGGTGACATCATGCATAGGATGTCGTTTCATTGAGAATAGGATGTAATTTCTACTCTCACAATTTAATATGCTAAGTCCAGCAGATATGTTGAAATTAGCTAGCTCGCTCTTGATCATATTTTATATCTATATGGAAACAGCCTTTGATGTTAGTCAACTTTGTGAGATTATGAAAGCTAAGATCAGCCTCATTTTGAGGATTTCGGCCTTTATCGATTAACAGATAAAGATAGCACGCTTGTTGGGAAGGGTCTCGAGACAGTCATTCTCGTGTTGTGCTTTCTGTTTTAGTGTTTTCACCGCTTTATGCAGCTCCGGTCATTTCCTACTGTTTGTATGTATTTTTTGTATGTATTTGTTGTACTGTTATTTCTGTTTTAGGTTTGTTGGTGGGGATCAGAACCCATCCCTTTGTTTAGGTCTTCTACTCTCTTTTCCTCTTAGATCGAGAGTGGAAAAGACCATTCCTTGTAATCTTTTTTCCCTATTCAATTAAAAAGAAAAAAAAAGGGGAAAAGCATGATGCCATAATAAAATTAGATGAAATTAATTGTTTAATCTTTATCTTAATACCCTCCTTATCGCATGTTGGCCCAAACTTCAGCAAAACAAGTAGAGTTCAATACGAAAAATATTTAATTGAAATGAAAGATGATCGAATTACATAATAAAGTTCGAATTTAGAACTTTGACTTTGATACAATTTAAATTACCACTTATTCCAAAAACTTAAATCGAATATAATCATTTAAACATAGAATGAGACAATGTAAAAGATTAAAAGTACGGTATCAATTAAACGATCGAGTTGGGCCAACTTAGCATTAGCATAGAATCGTGCAAGGCAGCAATACTTTGTATATGTAGTAAGGATTATAATTTATAGGCCCTTTTTTATTAACTTATTGGAGTTAGAAAATTGAATTAAAAAATTGTATCATGCAAGACAACAATATATAAACCCGGTTAGATATATGAAATAAAATCTTATCCGTTTTCATAAAGTGAAATGGAGAGAATCCTTGTCCGTGTTGGCTTAATTAGTATATCGTGCAAGGCAGCAATACTATATATATATATATATATGTATATATAGGCCTATAGAGAGGATTATAGACCCTTTCTTCTTAACTTATTGGAGTTAGAAAATTGAAGTCAAAAGAAGTATCGCGTGCAAGGCAGCAATACCTTCTATTTATATACCCAACTTTTGTTGTCAAGCTGTGTAAGCAGTTGCGTATAAATCTTTTACTAAGTCTTCCATTTTAGGTACACAAAACTAGAGGATTATAGACCCTTTCTTCTTAACTTATTGGAGTTAGAAAATTGAAGTCAAAAGAAGTATCGCGTGCAAGGCAGCAATACCTTCTATTTATATACCCAACTTTTGTTGTCAAGCTGTGTAAGCAGTTGCGTATAAATCTTTTACAAAGTCTTCCATTTTAGGTACACAAAACTAGAGGATTATAGACCCTTTCTTCTTAACTTATTGGAGTTAGAAAATTGAAGTCAAAAGAAGAATCGCGTGCAAGGCAGCAATACCTTCTATAATTTATATACCCAACTTTTGTTGTCAAGCTGTGTAAGCAGTTGCGTATAAATCTTTTACAAAGTCTTCCATTTTAGGTACACAAAACTAGAGGATTATAGACCCTTTCTTCTTAACTTATTGGAGTTAGAAAATTGAAGTCAAAAGAAGAATCGCGTGCAAGGCAGCAATACCTTCTATAATTTATATACCCAACTTTTGTTGTCAAGCTGTGTAAGCAGTTGCGTATAAATCTTTTACAAAGTCTTCCATTTTAGGTACACAAAACTAGCTACAAAAATAGACAAAAATGCCTTATAACCAAGAAGAAGAATTACAACCTAATTGAAGAACTTGCTTGGATGCATATATGTGCATGATGGTGTACATGGCATGCACATCATGCATATATGTTGAATTTAAAGTCCCAAGAAGGGAAAAATGAAAAAAGAAAAAGAAAAAAAATGATGTCTGCAATAGGTTAACAAATTAGATCGCCCCACTACAAAAAAATCAACACTTTCGTGATGTGTTTATTAAACAACACTAACTTTGTTTTCTTGTTGAAACGACGCTATCACAAATTTTTGATCATAACGATACTATTTAAATGTCAATAATGTTGTTTTTTAGGCGTTTATTAAGGCCTCATTTAGTTCGCGGAATAAGTCCTTGGAATGTAATGACTATTCCATTGGAATAGTTATTCCTTTATTTAGTAAAAATATATTCCTTGGAATAGCTATTTCATGAAAATAACTATTCTCTTAGGAAGAAAATAGTTGTTCTCCTCATTTTTGAGAGGAATAGCTCTTCCTAAGGGAATAGACAACATTTTTTTTTTAAAAAAACAAACTTTAATTTTTCCTAACTAAACTTAAAAAAAAACAAAATAAAAAAAAAAACAAAAAAAAAAACAAAGAATTTAGGTTAGATCTCTCACTCACAAATCTAAGGTCCAATATATATATATATATATATATTTTAAGATTTGAGTTTTTTTTTTTTTTTTTGAAAAATAAGAAATTATGTGGGTTTTTTTTAGTAATTTTGAGTTAATTCCAATTGTGGTATATGTCTTGTTACCATACTAAGGAATTGAAATAATTATTTAATTTCACTATTTTTCATTTTCAATAATAACTATTTATTTTTCTAATGAAATCTCTATTCCGCGATCCAAATGAGGCATAAATAACAATATATATTCATACATCACTAAAAAAGCTGGTTTTTTTTTTTTTATTTTTTTATTTTTTTTTGTGAGACGTGCATGGACAAATTAATTAATCAAAAAGAAATTAAATGACTGAATTTAATAATTACCTCAGTGGACAACTCCGCAATTCCGCAATCATGCATATATGTATTTCAGAGCTCTTGTCAGGCAGTAATTATATGATAACAAGAATGATCAGCACCGGTACGGTGACCGGCCGGACATATACTGAAAAGCCCGGCGAGCACCCCGATCATCAAAGAACCAGGAGCCACGTACTCTGCCACATGATCATAAGAACATTCATTTGTATTATTGGTATGGAAGAAGACCGTTGGATTTGATAAGTCAGCTCGATCGAGGGAATTAGAATAGCAAAAAGAAAATATTGATCATGGAGGTGCCAAGTGGATATTCATTTGAGCTTAAGAGGGTACAGAAATGGCTCCATATATATATATATATAAAAGCCATCAGCACATGTTGGGGGCCGGAAGAGCAATGTCGACATTTTTCTGAACATGTCGACATACTATTAGGTTATGGAAGAGACAGTCAAATATGAAAAGAAAACCCCACAAATTAAATAAACACAAACACTACTATTCTTTTCTAGTTATAATTAATTAAGTTGTCTGAAAACCTTTCGCACTTGACTAAGGGTGCGTTTGAGATTGCGATTTCGTAGATAATAAGTGCGATTTTAAACCAAATAGCAGATAATAAATCGTTTGAAAACTGCGTTTTTAAAAATTGTGATTTAAAAACGTAGAAAATCTGCATTTTCAAATCCCAAGTAAGATGATGCTTTTTTGAAAATGCATAATTTTAAAGGTTAATTTGTGATTTTAAAGGCTAAACTACGATTTTGTCAAACGCTTAATTGCGCTAAGTGCAATTTTAAACCAAATCGCAGCACATAAATCGTTTAGGAACTACGTTTTTAAAAATTGCGATTTGAAAACACAGAAATCTGCTTTTTCAAATCGCATGTAAGATGATGTTTTTTTTAAAACGCAGAATTTTAAAGGTTAATTTGCGATTTTAAAGGTTAAACTGCGATTTTGCCAAACGCTTAACTGCGTTTTTAAAAATCATTTTTTTTCAAATTGTACATTTTAAAATCGTTATTTTAAATCGCACTTTTTAAAATCACAAACCCAAACGGACCATAATATATGGTTTGTAGTTTCCTTATCAGGTAATTATCAAGAGATGAACTTTTAGGAGCTAGCAGTCACCAAATGACTCAGAGCTAACTTACCTGAATTACCTGAATTCAAAAGGGATCTAGCTGTGCATGCGTTCGTGGGGATAGATAATTACCTTGATTTTGTTTATTTATTGCTGATATGACTTTGTTTGAATTGCCAAAACCCTTAAAATGCTTACCAGAAAATAAGGTTAAATGTACATTAAGAGGCTAGTTATAAAGAGTACCAATCTTATATATTCATCTAAAAGTTCTCTTAGCTAGAGTCAAAATTTCTCCATTTGATCAGTTCTTTGTTTGTTTTTGTGTAAAATATTTTCAAATATATATATATTCATGTATTTGATCAACTAATTGAAAATTGATAGTCAAATGAAAATCTTTTCATGATCAATAGACAGTTATATTCAAAAAAAAGAAAAAAGAAAAAAGGCTTATACTTTGCTAAAGCACATAAACCATTTTTCAGTTTTTGTTCTCTTCCTCTATTGAGATAAGAGTTACAAGAACTAAGTTATAAGAACTAGGTCACAAGAGTTACAAGCACTCAAAAGATAATAATTACAAGATGATAAATTAGATTTATATATTGTTGTTAATGTAAAAGTAGCTAGAAGAGACTTGTAAGTTGTAACGTTTAGACTCTTTTTCTATAAATAGTCTTGTATACAATCAATTTTTTTTTTTTTTTAAAAAAAAATTAAAAAAAAAAAAGAAAAAGAAAAAGAAAAAGAATGATGTAGTTGAAGAGAAGGTTTTGACATGTGGATGTAGGTTGTAGTCTAAACTACTTAAAATATATGTTTCATCTCTTTCCTTTATCTCTCTTTAAATTTATTAGTTTTTATATAGCATTAGAACTATGGGCTAATCCCAGTATTTGATCATGTGCCAATTCTTCTTCTTCTTTTTTTTTTTTTTTTGGTTCACTCTTCATTTCGCATCTTATATCATAACCAAAATCAACATGCTCACAAATACCCATCGTGTGCCATTTTTTTTTTCCTTGGGTTTTCTTACCCTTCTACATTTTCTCATCTTGTACCGGAGCTATTTCTCTTTCCACACACACACGTGAGTCTCTCTTTGTTAAGATTACATGCTGCACTACCATTGTTTCCTCTGCCAGCAAATACCATCCACCTAATTCTCTTTTTTTGAAAAAAAAAATGTCCAAAGAGGTTTCATGCCCATAGTTGGCCCAATTCCAACCATAGTAGTTGTTTCCGGCCAAACTTGCCGATGTCCAAATTCCAGCCAAAGTCGCTGATGTTCAAGTCCCGGCCATTGTAGTCGATGTCGGCCAAATTCGTTGCAGTCCAAGTTTCGGTCATAGAAACCGATATTCCAATTTAGGCCATAGTAGCCTTTTTTTTTTTTCTTTTTTTTCTAACCCTTTGATGTTTCAGATCAAACCTCAACGCCTGTTATCTACCGTTGGGTTTGCGGGGGCATATTGAGACGAGTTACAAGAACTCAATAAACAAGGTCGCAAGAGTTATAAGCACAAACTCAAGAAACAGCAGTTACAAGCACTCAAGAGACGAGCTACAAGGTAATAAATTAGATTTATTGTTGTTAATATAAAAGTAGAAGAAACTTGTAAATTTGTAATGTTTAAACACTTTCTCCTTAAATAGAGTCTTGAATATAATTAAATCTATAAAAAAAAGGAAAGATGTAACTAAAGAAAATGCTTTGACGTGTGGATATAGGCCATAGGCTGAAGCCGCCGAACCATATAAAATCTATGTTTTCCCTCTTTTCTTTATTTCTCTTTAAATTTATTAGTTCTTATACCCTCAACTTCATGCTGCCTATAACCACCATCTCCCTCACCTATGCTCTGTGCTGTCACAATCACCTCTCTCTTTATATGTTGCTCCTCCGTATAGCTACTGCCGCCTCGTCCCCTTTACAACTAAGCATATTAATTGAAAAGAAAAAAAGATTTTACAAACTAAACATATATGTGACACTCTAGAAAGTTAGTCTTACGTTGAGAAGATCGATTAATTTACATTGAGTGAGTGGATTATAAAGATGTTTACGAATGTTAAAGTATTGATTAAATTTACCTTAACCTTTTTGAGATAAGTGGTAATTTAAGATGCTAAGTCCCGCATTTGTTTCTTACTATAGGCAATGTTGGAGTTTATGAGTGGTTATAAGGAACTCAAATTGCAAGTTAACTAGTCATTTTGGAGCGAAAACTCATACGTGAAAGCATTTTTCCTGGATCATATGACATATATATAGTTGAGAGGGAAAAAGAAAAACAATGCACATCACAATAAATTGCAATGCTGGTAGAACTTTACTTGTAATCCTGCTAGGTGTGAGAGTTAAATTACTGCTCCGTTGGAATTATTTTTCTTGTGAATAAGCAAAAGTTTCCAAAGTTCTCATTCATCATCGTGTATTGTATATATCACTAATGACAGAATGTCATTTTCGCTCTCACATTTTAACTGTTAATTAAATCCAACATAATTGGTGCAATTTACTCTTTGATCATATTTTACACAAAAAGAGACAAAAATTAAATTTGATATTAATTGTGAAAAAGTCAAATGGAGCCTCGTTTCAAATATGAGGAATGCTAGACATCCAAACACTTTGTTCCAGAATTTGGTTCCAAACTGATGTGTCATAATTTCATGAGATCTATCATTTTGGAAAGTGTGCCACAATCTCATAGGATTGTGACACATCAGTTTGGAACCAAATTCTGGAAAAAAGTGTTTGGATGTCTAACATTTCTCTTCAAATATTTTAAAAAGTAGAAGCTAATGAGCTTGCCATCCCTGCCTCACAAACTTCTATAAGCTTGCTTATATACTGACAACTGATCCCATTAATGCTTAATTACTTCTTAATCATCCCGGAAAACCTACAATTAAAATATAGACACTTAAAGATAGAAGGCAAAAAAAATAAAAATAAAAATTCTAATAGATAAATACGATGTTTCCGTGGTTTAATTTATAGGGGCACTGACAAAATGGTAACAACCATCGACGTCTTGGAACTATGTTGTTTTCCAAAACAGATAGACGAAATAACCTTTGTAGAATTAACAGATAAAGATAGCCACCATATATATATGATACATATTATTGCACTTTGTAGCAACTGCAAAAGCATGATCGCAGAACCCAACAAAAAAAAGGGTCTTTTCTCTACTTTCCCTTCCCTCCTTCCTCCACTCACTGATATCATCACACCATATGTTATCCACAATTACACATCACAGATGACATTGAAGTAGAATGAGAAGATATAGAAGATAAAGAACATGATATCAGCTAAATAAGTCTTTCTGCCAATTGACTGCAATACTGTTTGTATTGCCAATTTTGTTGTCAAGTCTGTGCAAGCGTTTAATTTCCTTTCAAGGTTAAGAAACTATGAAAATGGAGAACCGTTAAATCATTGCTTATCTTAAAAGTTTAAATGGTTTAAGAATATTTAATTGAAACGGGAAGTGAATGACGTTGAACTGTTTTGATATCATGCATGTTAAATTAGCACTTATCCCAAAAATTTAAGAAGACATAATTTAATGAACATTTTTGCATCATTTATAGGCACACTAGCTTGCTGCCATGGCATGTCAACCTTTTTCTAGACAATACATAGATCGATAAGGGAATTGGCAAGAGGAAAACTCACAAACACAAATTGAAACGACCCTTTTTATTTGAAGATGCAACAACACAAAATGAAAACATGTTTCCAAGGGAGGGGGGGATAAACAAGTTAAACACGCAGTGACATATGAAAAAAGCATTACATGACTGATCGAGTCCAGACATGTTGGAGAAGGAAAGACAGAGTTTACGAGAGTTGCTCCTCAATGGCCAATTCCTCAATCATGTTCCCATGGTTGAAGGGATCGAAGGCTTGGATTTCAGAACACTTGGTAGGCAGTATCATGGGGCCAAGAACAATATTCTTACGAGCAATGACAACAGAATTAATAACCTCATCAGTGGGATGAAAAACTGAAAGAACATCAAATCCACGAAGATCACAAGGATCAACCACCGGATAGAGAAAAGCCCGAGCACCGTGCGCGCTCCTCAGCATCAAAAAAGCTCCCGGAGCCATGTACTTAGCCAAATGATCGATGACTTTAACCTTGTCCTCCTTGTCCATCCCCACAAGAGCTGCCAAGAAAACAACCTCATAGTCTTTTAAAGCATTTGTTACATTCATTATATCATTAGTATGGAAGAACATTCTTTTGGATAAGTCAGGATCAGATGAAACTAAGGCAACAGCCATTGAATTGGCTAATGGGTCAATATCATAATTGTGAAAGGTGGTATCTATGAGGTGATTGGAGGCCAAAACAATTGAGGTAAGCGGAAGGGGACCAGAGCCCACAAAGGCAATTTTGCTAGGGACATGGGCGCAGTGTTGGCTAAGGATGGTGAACTCAAGGAGGCTAAGCTTGAGGTAATTAGAATAGTAAGGAAAAATAGTGAGATGGTCAAGTGGGTTTTCATATGAGCCCAAGATGGTTGAGAAATGGCTCTCCAAAAGTCCCTCAGCCTCCCCACAGAGCATAATCAGCTTTGACCTCGTTTCTTGCACCCTTTTGCACAGCTTGGTTACATCAATAGGGCTTGATGGCATGCATGTGAGCACAAGTTGGGTGAAGATCATGTTGACATCTTTGGAGGGTTTGAGACTCTCAAGGCTTGAGATTTGCAAATACAAATCGCAGACTTTTTGAACCAAAGGCTCTTCCTGGCAACCCATGTCGACACTATGAGTTAATTGGGGGGGAGCCGATCTCTCCAAGGTAGCGTATGGAATGATAGAACAAGTTACAATCTCCAGTCCTCCAAAGAGGTCATTATTTATGGGCACTTGTTGGGCCCACGTTGCACTGAGGACTGGCCTTGATATTAACTTATTAATTAGCATCGTTAATAGTAAAAAGTTTACAATGTTCTACATAGACCAGTCGAAGGGATACAACTGTAACGACTGTCTAAACCTCCCTCGTCTCATCTTCCCACTCTGACCTGGCCTTGTCCCTATTCTCACTCTCTACATAAGCAATTATTATTTTAAAAACAAAAAAGTTTATATGGGGAGGGCCCAACTACCGACGGCTCCTTATCTCCGGAAGATGCTCTATCGGGATCTGTGAAGAACACTTCAAATTTTCATAGTTTGATCAGCACACTAATCAATCAAGAAGGCCCCTCCAAGCCAAAGAGTAGTTCTACCCCTGGTGGACATCTCCTTCCGAAGGGGTTGTTGGTAGTTGGACACTCTAGTAATCCATCAAAGAGTTTCCCCCAAAAAAAAAAAAATCTGAAAAAAAAAAAAAAATAATAATTTAAATTTTACCCCTTATTTTTTTTATTTTCTTAGTTTTGGCCCCCCCAAAGTTTTTTTTCTCAATTTGACCCCCCCAAATGTTTGAAACCTGGCTCCGCCCCTGATGTCCACCAAAACAAACCGAAATACCAATGACCTATGAAGCAATGGTCTTGATGGTCGGTGGCCCATGATCAAAATCTAAAAAGCCCACACCTAGAAAGCCTTCAAGGGAGGCCCCCTCATCGAAAATCACCAAGAAAGGCCGGCGATCCAGGAGCCATAGCCTGCAATCAGACAATGAGAGGGCCTATGGGACCACGGCCCACACGACCCAAATGAGACTCGGGTGCACTGTTCCCAAGTGTAACCCCCAACAGCCAAACAAGCACCTTGCAAGCTCACAACTCAGAGCATCTCCAGCAGAGGTGCTACTTTAACTAAAAAGTTAAATTTGACTATTTTTATGTCTTTTTTTTCTTCCAACAAATTAGTCATCTTAACTTTTTTTCTAACTTCATGAACAGTACAGTCACTATTAGTTATTCACTATTCATCAGTTATCTAATTTTTTTTAATTATATTTTCTCTTTCTCTCACCCTCTCCCCCACTTCGTTCTCTCTCTCGCTCGCTCACTTCTCATCTCCATCCCTCTCTTTCAATCCCGCATCTCCCCCACTTCCCCACTTAGGGTTCGACGGAGAAGGAAGGAGAAGAATCGGAGAGAAGGAGATCTAAGAAAGGTGGGTCAACCGAGGAGAGGCGTGGATTTTTTTCCGGCGAGCAGAGGCGCAAATTTCCAGCGAGCAGAGGAGCTGATTTTCGGCGAGTAGAAGCGCCGATTTCCGTCGAGCAGAGGAGCCGATTTTCCTGCTGGTTGTCGTCCAACGGTTGAAGAGTGATTTTCGGCGACTTCCAGCGGTTGAAATGGGTTTTTCTGTGGATTTTTCCTTAGTTGGCCGATTGGGTGTGTTCCCTGTGGTGGCGTTAGTAATTTCGGTTGTGTGTGTGTTGGCTGTGTTGTGAACATCCGGTCGTGTGTGTGTGAATCTCTTGTTGGATTTTAGACAAACTCATGAGATTTGTTGTGGACGATTTTGTAATCTCTGTTTACCCGTGTCCCCTGATTTGTGAATTTGGGTTTGATCAATTCTGGAGATAATTTGTGTTTGTTGTTGTTTTGGCCGGAAGTTGATTGGGTGTGAAATTTTGGCGAACCCACCGGCGAGGAGGAGTGACCAGAGAGAGAGAGGGAGAGAAAGAAAATAAAACAATAAAAAAATATTATTTAAAGAAAATGAAGAGTGAAATAGAGATTATTGTTGGAGAGTTTTTAAGATAGACGATAGTTAAAGTAGAGATTGATACTTTTTGAATAGTTACTTAACTCTAACTGTTGGAGATGCTCTCACATAACAGTAATGGCATGCTCATATCATACGCACTCAGCCCCCATGCTCCTCTTAACAAACCTAGGAGAATCTTCACATTAGGCCCTAAGAGGGATTATGGGAGACAGGAGCCTATAAAAAAGGCAATGGCCTACTTGCTCAGGTAGGCCTTTTATCCTACCGTCACCATATATGTTCAGATTTCTCCTCTCCTTCACTTACTGACTTGAGCGCCGAAGAGGTCCCACCATTGGCCACCCTCTAACCTCTCTTCCTATTTAACAATTTTACCCCTAATTGGCACCGTAAGGTCATTGTATTAACAATATGTGACAAAGCTATAAATGGTTGACATATTTGCAATTGCTTTCCCTACAATCTCACACATCTTTTTAATTAACTAATTAGGGGCATTGTTCAAAAAAAAAATAAAACTAATTAGGGGCATATTTTCCCTTGCAACCACCTCTTTCTGTCCAATGAAGATGGTTGTGGCCCTTGTGGGGAGGGTGAGTCCCTTGCAACCTACCGTCTCTTGTTTGTGGGTGGGACCACCTCACCTCTGCGGGGTGGTTGAAGGGGAGCCCCCATCCCACGACCCACCCAAAGGGCGAGAGAGGGTAGGTCGTTGGAACTTTCCTACCCTTGTGACCGCTTCTGCAGAGTGATAGGAGGTGATCGGGGGGATGGGGAGTCCCTTGTGACCAACCCCACAGAGGTGGGGTGGTCCTCCACGTGCCCCACGCATGGGGTAGGGGTCCTTACATGGCTTTTTTTCAACACATGGCAAAAATTCTCTAATTTTATTAGACGGCCGACCGATGAAAAGACTATTTTGACGTTAATTAAAATTTGTCACTTTTGAAACCCTAAGGAGCTTTTTGATAATGATAAACCATTGGTATCAAATTTGTATTTAACTTGATATGATTTACTTGAACTTTCTCTTATATATACGAGAATGAAACATTAAGCTTGTTGGAAAGCATAAACTCCATCATCTCCATTACAAGAGGGATGAAAATTTTTGCAGCTTAGAAAAGGAACTAACAACTTTCAAAGATTACGGAAGCAATACACACTCGATCTCTAGAAAAATATCCAATAATTTAGTTAATATTTTGAAATTTCTTCTCCTAAATCTTAAATTCAACATTTGGCCCACTAATTGGAGCTAAAACCAGATTCGTAAACCATGAATAGTGTAAGATAAAAAGGTGTTCCTTCTGGTTCAAGTTCCCACCAAAGCACGAACAAATTTGATCTCTTTTTTATCGTCCAAAAGAAAACAAGTATAAGCTAATTAGTTAATGAACATTGACCCAAGTAGGAGTAGATGTCTATTTGACAGTTGACACTAGGGTTCTGTGGAGCCCCACGATGCATTATTTATCTTTGGGAATTTGGATCGAACCTATGATCCAACCACGAGTCATTTACGGCATCAAGCTCATCCTCAACTTTTGTGATCGAAATGTAGATGCTTATCATAGTCGTCAATTTTTTACATAACTCACAAATTTGATATGAATTTAATACGAAATTATAAGATTAGGGTACGTTAAAATATTTGATCCATTTAATTAAATGGGTCATGTTAGTTTAGGGTTGACCTATATAGTCTTATACCTATACTTTAACATGACTCGAACCCGACACACTGTATAATGATAGACAATTTTTGACATGACTCGCTAGCTTGATACGAACACAATATAAAATTAGAAGGTTAGAGTTTATGAGTTTGACTCATTTAGTTAAATGAGTTGAGTTATGATTGATTTATATAATCTTATATACCTATGACTCGAACCCGACATGCAAATACGAACTGCTACCCTTACTTATGAACTGCAGTAATGATAATTATTTATATTAATGGTACCTTAGTGTGTTTATATCATTTAATAATTTAATTAGGTTTTTATTATTATTATTATTTCATCTGTATATGTCAAAGCTAAAAATTAATATTTTGGTGTACCTATTAAAAGGTCAAAACAAGATGAATTATCTTTGAAAAGACAACTAGTTAAAGTATTATAATGATTCAGTGCATGTATGTATGAAGTTAGACCCAATAATTAATTAACTTATAGTTATTATTTATATTAATGTGTGTGTGTATATATATATATATATATAAATCTAATATATCTAATAGTTTTTGAGAAAAGATTCCCTTTAGTCTTTCTTTCACACTCTTTTAATTCTCACTACGTACGGAATTACATGCTTCTAATTGATGAGATATAGAAGTTGCATCATTGATTGTAACATTCAACAATCATGCAATAATTAATTCACCAATTAAAAAGAAAATCAACCCAATTTTTGAGCCTTCTTAATTATCAGCATCACTCAGTTCACACTAGCTAGCTGTCCAATTTTATACCCTATCATGTTTGGGTCTAACAACTTCGCTAATACGACAAATCCGTCAACTAGATAGCGAATTTTAGACCATGCGAGTATCTTTCATTAGTTGTCCAAAACTGCTACTTTCAATTATGTTTTGTGAAAATTCACCGCTTTAACCACGCGTATCACTTTTCAAAATAATAGTTTCTAATACTATCTCTTTATACAAAAAGTGTGGTGTGGCATACTCTTAAAGCTTCGGTTGCAGCCTATTCTAATTAACCCATTCTTATTAGCTTTTTATGTCAACTGCTTCTTCTTCTTCTTCTTTTTTTTCTTTTTTTTTTTGTGTGTAACTTTAACGTTACAAATCTCTAGTTATATATAAGGGTCAAATCATTTTTTTTTAAAGAAAAAAAAATGACGTAGCCGATGATTTTGTCATGAAAACTTGTTCAAACTAATACATAAATATTATTTTTCATTTTTAAAATAATACAAAAATATAATTAGTTCAAGTACTATGTGCCGTGCCATCTCATTATTCCTTTCACATTGTCCTTCACTTGCATATTCATAGCGATAATCTCGTAGGTTTACAGCTACTACAAAAATGCTCAACACTTTTTTTTTTTTAATTAAATAAAGAAAAGGTTATAAGAGGGGACCTTTCTTATTCTTATCACGATAGAAGAAAGAATGTTAAAACTTGTGAGAATACTACCAAGCACAAGGTGGATAAGAAAGAATGTTAGAACTTGTGAGAATACTACCAAGCACAAGGTGGATAGTGACTGATTTAGCTAAAACATGTGCACGAAGATTGGCACATCTAGAAACTTTCGAAGCATTCTATCTTTTAAAAAAAAAAGTTCTCATATAATATTCAAAATATATAGAGCAAAATGTCAAGAAGAAAAAATATGGGGCTAAATCACAACAAGTATCGTGAGAATAACATTTCTCTTACGAAGAAAGTTTCCAATACTTACAGAAACGGCCAACCAAATAGTAAGAAGAGCAACAAAAACTTCTCTTATAAGAGTATCGGTGTTAGAAAGCTTCTTTTAAAAGAGCAACACAATGCTCAACACTTGTTTTGCAAAAGTATAGTATCTAAGTAAAGCTAAAAATGCTTCAAATAGCGACTATATATGTAATAATGATACTTTCACCAAGGCCCAAAAGAATGGTCTAAAACCGCTGATTTATGTTTAGAATATTAACATATCTTATAGATATTTTTTTAGCAAGACTATACTATAAATATCCCGACACCGCTCAATTCAAAATTTTAGCTATAATTTTAAGTCTTATTATGTTATATTAATCACTCATTCTCATACTATGGATCCGGGTCCCTTCTCGATGATCTTCCCATCAAAATCAACAAGTGCTTACACCTTTTGAATGAAAAATTTATCAATCTCATGGCTCATATGAGGCATGTAGGTTTTATCAGAGCTATGTATCTTTTCCGTGCTCTAACTGTGAAAGAGACGTACCATCCATCATCCATGCATGCACACCATTCATTGTATATTCAATTATATTATATTATCATTCACATTTTTTTGCATGTATTCACTATGAGAATTTTTTTTTTTTTTTTTTTACTTACAATTATATGCTCATGAGCTAGGCACTAGAAATTCTCCCGTTGAACCCTATTGCAGGTGTCTTTTCAAAAGAGAGGGTGGTCCATGACATCCATAGTGTTGACACTTCCATATCTCTTGAACCATCTTTTCTAATTCATGTGTCAACTTGCTACGATCTTTTGAGATAGTGCTATTTTAGTTTTATTTCTTTTTTAAGCCTTTTCCTTTATCTTCAACGGTTCATACGAGATATTGATCGTCACCCACTTTATGTAGTGCCAACTACAATTAGATCCTTTCTGTCTTTCAAGATTTTCCTTTAACATAGTTTAATTCAAATTCGGAGTAATCTGCTTTCATATCATGTTAAATTATTTGTTTTTCAGAGCAACTAGAACCCATTGAGCGAGATCAACACAATAGAAAATGTACGTGGACATTAGATCGAGTGCATTTTAACATGTCATGATAATGTGATAATTTATTTTTATTCCTTGTGTAATGACTCACCCGAAACGACACAATATTATTCGAATTTGATTTTTCTGAACAAGACTTCTTAGGAGGTCACCAATCTTGATACTACTATCACAAAAGTACGCTTAACTGCGAAGTTTTGATGACTTCATAACCATCACGGCTTTATAATACGTTGTGTTAAGAAGACTACGAATATACATATAAATATATCCTCATTTTCATTCTCATTTTTAAATAATGTGGAACGCCACACCTTATGGTCGAAAGAAAAGCATGGCGACATCCCTATTTGATTGATAAATGGAAGGGTACTTTTTTGGGGGCCAATTTGGCCACTTACACTACCAACAAGAGGACTAATGCTACTACTCGACGTAGAAGTTGGGGTACCTTTTGATTGATGCCTTATCAGAATTCAAGAGGTGGGGTTGTATATATACCAAGAAAAATGACATAAAGTGAAAATTGGGTAAATAAAATAATTTTGTTTTACATGATTTCAAAGTGAGTATCATACTATTTTATACCCACAAAATTTTTATTGGCCATCGTAAAAAGAGAAATGTTAGGTTTTTCATGACTGTTTTAAAAAAAATTAGTTTCAAACAGATGTGTCACAATCTTATTATTTTATGCATTTATTTATTAAAATAATAGAACACATGAGAATCTAACACGTTAATTTGAAACCAAGTTTTTGGACAAAGCTTCCTTTCAAATTTGGTCGAATGAATTTTCATCAACTCAGCCCAATACGTGAGATATTTAATTGAAATAGAAGAGACAAGGATTGAACTCAAGACCTTTGGCTTTGATACCATGTTAAATTACCACCACTTGTCCCCAAAACTTAAGCTAATAGGAAATAGTTGATTTTAAGTATTTAGTTAATATTCTAACACTACTACCCCTCACGTGTGGCCCAGTGGCCCACATTCTCCTTCTTTAATAAGACAGGCCCCAACACTAGAGATATTTAATTGAACCAAGATGTGAATGACGGAAACATGATTCGAATTCAAAATATTTAGCTCTAATACTATGGTAAATGCATTTTGAATCCGTCAATTTAATTGATTGGGTTAAAAAAAATTTCTACGGCCCAAAAAAGTGGTCACGATCAATTGGCCAATCCCATTTCATTTTCCACATGTATGACACTACATAAAATGGAGCCATGCTTCATGCCATTGTTTGAAAATGAAAGGTTTCTTTTTTATTTATTTTATTTATTTTTTTCAGACAAACATCATCAAACCTGGGACCATAACAACGTGGCACTTTTGTTGGCCATGAACGAAGTCAAGCTTACTGTAGCCATTTTGAGAAAGGGGAGTGTGGCAGCCACACGCCGACACACGACAACATGTGCCACACAACTGCCACTGAGGGTGATGGGCCTTCATCACCGGATCTCTTCTGTACACACGTCCACGACACCACCAAAAGTCATGCACTTTCGGCCCGGATTGGGCCCACTGTCCTCTCTTTAGTCTTTACCATCTATTCTTGTGATCAATTTCCTTCCCCATCTTAGTCAATGCATAGCTCCATTGAACTTTTGTGTTTTATATTATTAGTGTTGTTGAAATAGTTGGCCTCGTGTCGAGATAATAACGATCGAAAGTGTTTGGAAGGAGAGAAGAAATTAGTAAGAGTTTGTCTGAATAGATCGACGAGAGATGGCTCTGATGCTTATGTCAATTTGAATCAAAATGAATAGTCGTAAGAAAAGTGAAGTAGAATTTAAAGGAAGGAGACGAAAGTCCCCTTTTACTTGATGCATGCCCTGCTCTTTATAATAGATTTTTTCATAACCGTCTACCACATGTTACCACTTACACCTTCATGGGAGATTTCCATGCTACGAATATTCCTTACACCCCACAACTCTTATTATATATATTGTCTCATGCTAGAAATCATGAGGATTGTTACTGACGTGGCTTAGGAAGAGATTTAATGTGGAGTTGTTTAGAAGTTTTCGGGTTGATTGATTCTTATTCTTGAGCTTTTGTGTTTTATTATTATTAGTGTTGATAAAATAGTTGGCCGCGAGTCGAGATAATAACGATTGAAAGTATTTGGAAGGAGAGAATAAATTAGTAAAAGAGTTTGTCAGAATAGATGGATGAGAGATAGCTATGATGCTTATGTCATTCTGAATCAAAATGAATAGTTGTAAAAAAACGAAATAGGGTCGGAAGGAAAGAGACGAAAGTTTCTTTTTACCTGTTGCATGCCACTCTTTATAATGAATTTTTTCATAACCGTTTACCATGTGTTACACCTTCATGAGAGATTTCCATGCTACAAATATTCCCTACACCCCACAACTCTAATTATGTGTATTGCCTCATGCTAGAAATCATGAGAACATTTTACTAACGTGGCTTAGGAAGGGATTTAGTGTGGAATTGTTTAGAGGTTCTTGGGTTGGTTGGTTCTTATCCCATGATAGATAGTTTTTTTTTTTTTTTGTTTTTTTTTTTTGGATTGTTTTCTAATGGATGAAAATTTCAAGAAATAAAATTTCTCATATTACTCTTACAAATTTGAATCAATTTGTTTTTTCAAGATTGAACATACTTTTCTTGACCTATAGAAGAGCATTTTTAGAGAAGTATTTATTTTGTTAATCATTATTATTATTATTAATCCCTTAAACCAAAAATTAGTCGGCCTAAATACCTTTAATAACTCAAGTGAATGATACTTTTGTCTAAGTATATTATCGAAACTTTTTTTTTTTTTTTTCTAATTATCGTAACTTGAAAAGAAGATGGATATTACCATGTCATTTACATCCAAATCCAAAAAAAAAAAAAAAAAAAAAAAAAAAAAAAATGAAATTGATAATATTACATGTCACAAGATTAAACCAACTTGGCCAATTCTGATTTACAATTTAATTATTTAGATAAACACAATTAAAAAAGAAATCAAGAGCAGGTATATGAATACAAAAACCAACATGCATGGCAATAATAGAAATGAACAATAAGCACAACTGTCCTGCTTACCGGTGTATCTTCGGACATATTGAACTTTTTTTTTTTTTTTTTTTAAATTATTATTTTATTTAAAAAAATTAGATCTTATGTGAGGAGCAAAATTTTTAATTCTTGATTTTCCATCTTTTGCCTAATCTCTAAAAATCTCTGCTCTCTTCCCCTCTACTTTATGCATCAGAGCTTTTTTGGCATATTTGTGAGAAAGATGGATATTAATCACCCACTTGAGCCCCCTGGTAAATTTCAACCAAGAGAAAATCTTTAATTTCCTGGTATTTTTTTGGCTTTGAGACAGAAGATGGCGAATATTAACAAAAACTAAAATCTCATGCCAGTGCTGTGTTGAATTGGCCAAAAATTGGAACTCATTTTCCCAGAAAATCCAATCCAATATTGGCAAAAGATGTGATACATACCACTAGGCCGAAGACATGAAGGCCCAAGAACAATGCAAAATCTTCACGAGTAATCTTAAATGCATGCATAATTTGATGTTAAATATATACAAAAACTTAATCAGTTTTACTTGAACTATGTCAACTAAGCTTTATTAATCAAACTGAAAACTATGAACTTGAATCAGAACATTCCATGATTTTCCAAGAGGCTTAGTGCATAAACAAACAGATTTACCCCATGAAGCTGGAAAACCAACTCCCAAATGTTTTTTTTTTTTTTTTTTTCCATTGTAAACTCAGAAATACAAACACCATTCTGACACAGTAGTCAGTAATACATTCCATGACTTACAGAAGCATGTTCAACTAAATGACTTCCCATAGAATTTTAAGGTTACTTCAATGAAGCATGAGCACAGAGTTGTATGACGAGCCTATGCCTAGATTTATACATAAATTTTGAATAAGTCACTAAATTATAGACTACCAAGATAAGAATCATAAATATAACCTCATGTATTCACCTCAGTTCAGAATCTTCATATGTTTCAGAGCTCTCATAATCTGGAGTATCATAAACATTGGCATTTTCAGATGCTTCAGAACTCATATGAAGGAGCCTCATAAGCAGCATAGGAATCCTCAGAGGCTTCAGAATTATCATAAGCTGGCGTTTCGCGAACTGCACTTTCTTCAGTTTGAACAAATTGAAGCAAGAAATGCACTCCATTAACCACATCATATACCATAAGTCCTATTCTACCTCCAACCCAACTGCCCAAATGACTTCCCAAAAGGTAGCCAAACTTCCCAAGCCTTTGCTCTCCAAAGAAACCACCAGCATAGGCGCCAAACAGTGTTCCAGTGCCTCTGAGGAACCCTTCCGTTATGGTACCACCATAGTATATTGCTTCGAAAAAGTCCCATCCAGAAGAGATAATGGGGCCTATAATGCGCTTGGCTTGCCGGGTTGCCAACTTTGCAGC
Source organism: Alnus glutinosa (assembly GCF_958979055.1). Lineage (NCBI taxonomy): Eukaryota > Viridiplantae > Streptophyta > Magnoliopsida > Fagales > Betulaceae > Alnus > Alnus glutinosa. The sequence continues at coordinate 22,330,840 of NC_084897.1, read as the reverse complement.
CTTTGCACCTTCTTTCTGTGCTTGATTGGCTGCATCTTTAGCAGGCAACCCCTGTGACAATGCATCAACTAAGGCAGACTCAATTGCAAGATGCCTCACTTTTTCAACATGAGCAGCACGGATGTTGTAGACGTACAGCTTCACACCCTCCTTCACACCGCATGCCACAGTTCCAGAGCCCATGTCAAAACAGTTCAAGATCGTGAACTTCCCACTCTGAGATGAAGCCTCTTCCCCAACTAGCTGCCGACATTTTTCAGCTATAGAAAATAAAAGCAAGGTAAATTTTGTATACTTCTATTAGAACAAAATGTATATAGCAGAACAACCAAGTGAAGATACGTAAATATATACAACTGAAATCACAAAACCAGTTTGAAGATACAAACCAACACCATTTCTGTATATCGTTAATTTAAAATTACTATTTAAACACTTTTTGGTTGAAAGTTCAGGTTCCTTTTCAGGAAAACAAAAATAACAAGGATGGATTCAAAAAAAAAAAAAAACTTCAAATCTTCCTCCAAATACTTTGACAAATATATTACCCGTGAAGTAAATATAAGAAATTATTAAAAATGTTTCATCTATTTTTCCCTAGGAACTAAACACCATTATCACAAAGTTTTCCTAAAAGTAGCCAATATGGGAGGAATCATGGTAGCCCCAAAATGGATAAACGAATCATAGGTCATACAATAAAAAGTATAGGATTTTGGTAAACAACTTGTGCTGCTTCCTTCAAAAACATATGCAAATGAAACCAGTCGGATCCAAAAGTTAAATTACATTAGCTAATCAAGAGTCAAGTCCAAAAAAGTTTTCTTGTCCAGAGATTACTGATTGAAAGCTGGATCAGAAGGTATCATATAGAATCAACAGTACATATGATAGAGAATCTTGGGTCTAGAATTCAGATAAATAAATAAAAAATTAAGGACAATCAATATAACCATATACCAAATTTTCCTATCAAAATTGATAATGAAAACATATATTAGTTCATAACAGCCATCTTATGCAACAACGTTAGAAACGCACCAAAGAGTGATGGCATGAGAAAATCTCACACCCAATGAGCACCAGCCTGAAAATGAAAGATTAATGATGAACTCCAAATGGTAACAGATACTAATAACATTTAAGCCCTTATGGACAAATCAAAATTCCTATCCCACAATCTTGATCTCTCTAGTCTCTACAACTGTTTTCTACTCAATGCATGGAAATAGAGCCAGAAAACCACACTACCAAAACTCATAACTTCCCCCCCCCCCCCCCCCCCCCCCCCCCCCCTCTCTCTCTCTCTCTTTGATTTACAACCTTTGGCTCATTTTCCTCCACATAGATGCCCATACCTAGCATCTTCCACAATTACCCACAAAAAAAAGAAAGAAAAAAGTAGTCTTTTGGAAATTCTAATCGGGCCATAATCATTGACTGTAGATCGAATTATCAGGGAAGTTTGTCATCCATCTTTGACCATTCTTTCTAGTATATACATACATAACACAAACAGGAACCCGGGGTTTCTATCAGTTGAAAATCGAAAAATAAAATAAAAAACGATAAATCGACCGCTTCGAGGGGATCGGACCTCCAATTGATCACTTCAAGGGGGTCAACCTCCAATTGTTGCACAAGGCAATTGATGTTTTTCACTGATTGATTTGTCATACGGCATCTACATCTTAAATAGAGAATAATTGCACTGATTTTGGAAAAAGAAATAAATGCATATTTGATAAAATAAAAGGAAATCAAGGAAATAACACCATAACATAAATAAATTCAGGAGACAAATAAAATTGAAATCCCGGAATAATTAGGAAATATTGAGTTTCCTAACATTCCCCACCCCTTCAAAACAACCTTGCCCTCAAGGTTAACTATTAGTGAAACCTGTCTTCAATCTTGTCCTCGATCCCATGGCAGCCACCATGTCCTCATTAAAGGTAGTGTCTCAGGAATGATGCGTGATAAAAGAGGAACCAAAGGAAATTTTTTAATATTGCTCATTAAATCAGGAGAACCATAGAAGAATTTTGAATCAACATAACTCTTCTGAGACATGTAGTGGGCCCTCACAATTTGGAGCAAGCACTTCTTTGAAGTCATTGGACTTTGTTATATCAATTCCTTTCCAATAAAGCCTTGCCAAATTTGATCATTACATGCTTCTTCATCAGATTGTAGACATGGTATATCAACTAGTTTTTCATCTATTGTGCACCCCACACTCACTAAGGATAACAATTTCTCCTTGTCGTCCATCACAGGATTTATGTTCTCCTTGATATTAGAACAATTATCAATAGTGGAGACATTTGAAAATTCTGATGAAATGAATTCCAACTCTGAAGCTATTACCTTTGTCTCAATTGACTCCTCTTGCATGGTAGGAGTTTTGCAAGTTAGGGCAGAAGATGAACAACCTTTGCCAGTCAGTTTATCTACCACTTTGATTATTTGGCAGGTTTCCTTGCCGAATCTCTTCTCCTCTCTCCTTGCAAGTGGAATTGCAGCAATCATGGTTTGGGGTCGTCAAGCCTTGACTTCTCGTCTAATTTCCAGCCAAAGTCCTCCAATGAATGTCCTTACTAACTGTACTTCGGACCAATTATGAGTTGGATCATATAACTGCTCAAAATGACTTATGTATTCTCAATTGTTGATGTTTGCCAAATTTTTGCTTGCTCATCATCCATATTTTCATATGTTGAAGGACCAAATCGAACAAGGAGTCCTTCCACAAATTCCTTCCAAGTTGACTCTCCACGACAAACTACCAACCAATCAAATCACTATAATGCCTTCCCTTCGAGATTATCAGCTACTATCTTCACCTTTGATATTTTTGGCGTCCGATGAAATTGAAAATAATGCTCTACTTGTGATACCTAGCTAGAGGGATCTCCACCATCCCAACACGGAAACTTCACTTTCACATGCGAAACTTCGTACTTCCGCTCTCGTACCGATGGAAAGGCCATACTTCCAATTGACTCAGAACTAATCCCTCGCTTGTCAAAGGCTCGGTTGATGGAGTCATCAATCAATTCCTTCAGTTGCTAGATAAATTTCGAGCCAAATCATGACTCAAGTGTAGCCTCATCTTGTCAGATGTTGCTACTAGAAGCCATTTCCTTTATTCTTTTTTGTCACAAAAACAAAGCTACTCCTAACTTACAGGAAAAATGGGAAAACCGGATAAGGATCACCTTATTCCCGCAACCAAACAACTCCAAAGCTAACACAAAAGAAGTAGAACACAATTCCTACACTGAAACAAGTTATCCTCAACTGGAATAGGAATACATAAACACACCTGAATGATTTTTTAAGTTTGCAGCCAAACGCCTCCTTCTTCTCCAAATTAACTCCCACACAGCACAACGCATTGTGCTGCCACACATGGCCCTCCACCGCGCCGGTCACCTTCGCACGACCGCTGCTCCGCCCGCCACTCTTCGCACCACCATGCAACGCCAAAACTTTGCACAACGGCCGCAAAGTCCACCTCTTCGTACAGCCACCGCTGCACCACTTACACGTGGTCACTGTCAGCCCACACAACACCCACAAACACCACAAATTGGCCGACCGCCTCACCACCGTGGTTAGACAACCACACAAAATGCCAACCACCATGCTGCCCTGCACCCACTTCGCATGGCCGAATCACACAGCACCACAACCTTGAATAGCCACCACCGCATGGCAACAGCTCCACCTCACCTCACCACTCCACTGCACGACGTCGTGGCTTCACACACTACTTCATGCAAACCACCACACACGGCAAATCCACCGTTCGGTCACCTCTACACACGGCGAAACCACAACAAAGCCTTGCACCTTTCTTTCTTTTTTTGACAAAAACAGAATATTGGGTAGCCTTTTTTTGGGGTTTTACGGCAAAATAAGGTAAATGAAGAAAAGGAGAGAATCGAACATCTCTGATATCAATGATAGAAAACTCGGGTTTCTATCAGTTGAAAATCAGGAAAAAAATATAAATAATAAATAATAAATCGACCGCTTCAAGAGGATCGGACCTCCAATTGATCACTTTAAGGGGATCAGACTTCAATTGTTGCACAAAGCAATTGATGTTTTTCACTGATTGATTTGCCATATGGCATTTGCATCTTAAATACAGAAGAATTGCACTTAGTTTGGAAATAAAAATAAATGCAGATTTGACAACATAAAAGAAAATCAAGGAAATAACACCATCACGGAAATAAATTCAGGAGATTAATAAAATTGAAATCCCGGAATAATTAGGAAATATTGGGTTTCCTGACAAACACCAACAACATTACCACAAGTAGTCAAGAAATGTCATACTCAAGCATTTCATTCCAGTTGCCACAAGTGGTCAAGAAATGGTCAAAGGTAGACTACAAACAGCATTCATAACTCAAGCTATGGTGGAAAAAAAAGGGGGATTTAGAAGAAAATTCTGAACCCCAAAACAACCTAAGATCGTGAATCTTACAACTTACAAATTAACAAAGTCTATGATTTCATAGCCTTTTAAAAAGTATCCATGTAACAAAAATAGATAATTCCCAAGTTTCTTCAAAAATTCAAAGTTATTTAGTTGTTTTCGGTCATTTTCTTGCGTTTTCTCAGCTACCAAACCGTGCGTAACTCGAGACTTCAATAGAACAAAGAAGAAGCAACTACTATCGAATTACACAACAGCAAGATCTCACACTCCCAATTAGAATTCATAAAGTATAATACACATACACACATACACACATACATACATACATACATACATACATACATACATACATATGTGCCTGAGTACCTGAGAAGCTGAGAGCGATGACACCGGCGATGAAAATCAGAAGAAGCTGAAGACGCTTCTTCTGAAAATCCATAGCGATTGAAAAACCTAACTCTAAATCTAGTTTTTGCTGTTTATGTACACAAATGCATTTTGAGATCAGAGAGAACTATCCAAAGCTTGACTAAGAGGGAAGAATCCTAAGCCAAGCCAGGAGTACTTGTTTTACTTTTCTCAGAAATGAATTACCCCGGGACCAGGACAAAACGCTGCGTATTGAGATTATATCACTCAAGCGGTGTCGTTTTTGTATAAAGGTCCGTTTGGATTTGCAATTTCAAAAAGTGAAATTTTAAAATAGCAATTTTAAAATATGCGATTTAAAAAAGTAATTTTTAAAAACGCAGTTAAGCGTTTGACAAAATCGCAGTTTGACCTTTAAAATCGCAGGTTAGCCTTTTAAAATACTGCGTTTTCAAAAAAGTATCAAAATACCTGCAATTTGAATAAACACTTTTCTGCGTTTTCAAATCGCAATTTTTAAACTGTTCATAAATAACACATATCCTCTCCAATTTGTCGCATCAACATTTATTATTATTATTATTATTATTTTGTTTTTAATTATTCTCTCCTAAATCTAATTCTTCAACAACTTGAAAAGCAAAGCTCGTATTTATTCTTTTTTGGGAAAATTGCACCGTTGGTCCCTGTGGTATGTCATGATTATTTTTTACTCCCTATGGTTTAAAAAGTTCATGGAAGGTCCTCGTGGTATGCAATAATTTCAAATTGATCCCTGACGTCAAATTCTGTTAAATTTTTTAACAGATTCTGTCAAAATGCCACGTCAGCGACACGTGTCGCCAATAAGATGGCGACACGTGTCCATCTTAATAAAAAAATATAAATTTATTAAAAAATAAATAAAAATACTTATTTTTTTAAAAAAAAAAATTCAAAAACTGAACGGATGGCTTGGCCACCCCTTTCAGCCCTTTTTTTTTTGTTTTTTTTTTTTTTTTTTTTTAAAAAAAAAAATAAGTATTTTTATTTATTTTTTAATAAATTTATATTTTTTTATTAAGATGGACACGTGTCGCCATCTTATTGGCGACACGTGTCGCTGACGTGACATTTTGACAGAATCTGTTAAAAAATTTAACAGAATTTGACGTCAGGGATCGATTTGTAATTATTACATACCACGAGGACCTCCTATGAACTTTTTAAACCATAGGGAGTAAAAAATAATTATGACATACCACAGGGACCAACGATACAAGTTTTCCTTTTTTTTTTAAAGGGAAGTTCAAAATATATATATACACAAAAGCTTATTTGTCAACATTTAGGTAATTCTATTTTTATAAGTCAAAGTTGCTAATTGATAATGTTGAGTCGTTGACTATGTTTGTGAACATATTTTGGAAGTGATTTGAGTTTCTTATTTGAAAAAGTGTCTTATCGTGACATAAAAATGCATTTTTTTTAGGAGTATATTTCGGTAAGGTTCACACCTAATTATTTTGAAAACACTTAAATAAATGTAGTACCTTATTTATTAAAGTTTTTAATAATTATTACTTTTTAAAAAAATTGAAGAGGTTGCCACGAATGTGATGCACTGCCACTCTTAAAGTCTTAAGTGCAGGGACAGAACTAGGGGAGGTTGGTAGGGGCCATGGCCTCCCCACTTAAAAAAAGAAAAAAAAAAAACTTACTAGTCCTTATCTATAATTTTTTTTGACCCATGCCCATAAGAGCTTATAGTTCCATCCCTGCTTAAGTGTTTTTTTTTTTCTTCTTTTTTTTAAAAAAGTTATCTTCTATCCAAAAGTTCAATGTTTGCTCAATAATAAGGCAAATTAGGCCTCAGCCTAAGCTCCTAATTTACAAAAGGCCCCCTAAAAGGCATTTAAATTAAACTTGTCCTAAAAAAATGAAAAGGTCTCAAGAAAAATAATATGAGAAGAGGCCATTTGACATGCAACGAGGGATTAGAAGAAGAAAAAAAAAAGAGAGAAAAATTAGTTGGTGTGTTTTTAAGATTCCAAACTAAAGCATGACTGCCATGACCCACTTTTTTTTTTTTTTTTTCCTTTTATCAAGTCTAATCTTTTACTTCTTAGTTCTTAGTTCTATCATTCAGTATTTCTTTGATATTTTATATTTTATACTTAATATTAAAGGTTGTTGATTTTAGTCGATCATTATTACGAGTTTAGATCGCTTATCATCATCATGTCGTTAATTTTAGTATATAACTAATTAAATCCTAAATACAATGGACCATCTTACAAAACAGATCAAATGAATTAGCCATATTATTTATTGAGAATAATATATTATCAAAACTTGAACATGAAAAATTGATTAATAATTTTATATCTCAAAAAGCTAAAAGATTAACTTATAAATTATTTTTTTGATATTTAATATAAAAATTTATAATACTAATATTTTAAAATTTAAAAGGCCTCATTCTAAGTTTTTGCGCTGCCCCTGCAAAAGTTAAGTACCTATTTTGTCAAAGTATTCCTAAAACAAAATAAGTATACGGCTTGAAAACTGTATTTGTTATGATATGGTCACAATCTTATCAAAACCCTCATGATACTTCTACATGACATCAAGGCCATGTCCTCAAAGTTTTATGTTTCACATTAAGCCCTTGAAATGAGAGTTAGAAACAGCTAATAATTGTCGACTACTAAACATATCGGCTAAACAAGTTGTCCAAGTTTTGTATGCTTTAGCCAAGAAAGTCCACAAATTCTCAACACAAAGTCTGCCATCCACTTTGTTGGGGAATTATCATCCCCAAAGCTCAAACAGGTCCATTACAAAAGTTTGGGCCCAGCCAGTCTGCCCGGCCTGAATGAACCTAGTTCCACAAGCCTGAAATTCAGGAAGCCCCTATCAAAAGGAAAGTGGGCCTAAAAGTCCAACTAAGGCCCACCCCTAATCCAAAAAGAAGGCCTGTCAGCCGAGTGCAATGCAGTGCTCGGCCCACTTCTTGTCAAAGAACGAGAAGCCGCGAGAATCCGAGATACTCGGCCACGTTCCACAAAGATGCCTCCAATCCGGTTGTGGGTGTATGATGAGAATGTAAAATGTCGTATTTTTCCCCTTAATATTTAATCTCTTATACTTATTTAATGCCTAAATGTACTCATTATTCTTATATTTTGATTTAAGATGCAAATTGAGGCATTAAATGCAAAATAAAGCTAATTGAGCGATTTTGGACAGATTTGACATCAGTTTGTAATATGGGCATAACTCTCTCATAAAAGCTCCGATTGAGATGATTCAAGATGATGTGGAACGCCAAGAAAAAGATCTACAACTTTTATGTTTTGCGTTTTGAGAGATACCTGATGAATCAAGGTCGTAATCGGGCTTGAAGTTAACGTTCTGATGTGGATCTGATGTGATTTATTTTAGGAAGTTTTCAGATATGAAAATTTATTTCCTTTGAGCCTTTTCATAATCATCCAATCAATTCCAGCCAAGCCAAGCAATAAATAAAAAGTTAAAGCAAAAGGAAGAAAAGGAGAGAAAAGATGCGTGGAGGACCATGGAAATAAAGAAGAGATTTGTGAGACCACGTGGAAGAAGACAACATGAAAGGAGCATCTCTTTCCATGACAAGGCAAATTGATTTTCTCTCCATACTTGGCTGATTTGTGGGGACTTAAACAAGGAAAGAATCGATAAAGCATATGGCAACAAAAGTCCCCATTGAAATCATCACCTTCCTAGTTATCCTAGTTATCCTAGCCTTTATTTTATGTTTAATATTTTCCTTAATTAGTAGATTTGTGTATTGTTATTTTAGGATAGTATTTACAATATCTTTCTTTAGGAGATTTCCTAGGTTTCTAGCATATGGGATGAAACATGTATAAAAGGGGGGAACCATGACACACAACACACACCTTCTACCTTACATCTTCTCCCCTCTTCTCTAACTTCTTTGAGTCATGGCCCTGCGTGGCTAAACTTTCATAATTGGTCGAAGGAAACGGAAGTCTCGGAATCAATAAAACTGTGAGATCTAATTTGTTTTTATTGTTCGATTTATGCTTTGAGTATCGGATGTTATTCTTTGCCTAATTCCATGATTGTCTCGTTTAATTGCTAGGAGTACTACTAGTTTATTATTCGTTGCAATCTATTGCTAGGATGGATATCAAATCCGTAATTGTTTGATCCCTCCAATATGTGAAGCAACTAAGATTTAATGATTTGCTGCTTCTCAGTGATTATTAAATCTTAGGAAGAACATCCGACGAAATTAAATGCAACCGCTTGTGCTTGTGTTGTTTCGCTTCATCGATCTCTCTAATTCTTAAGGCTGCTACTAGATTAAACCTATAGCGCTTGTCTTAGGTTGTTTAGTAGTTAGGGTTAATTAGAGCGCTTGTCTTCTAATTAACTACGACTAAGGAGAAATAGGAAAATAGTTCCAACGGTGAATATTCAAGTATGAATTGATATATATTTGCATCGATGATCAGTTGTAAAATTCCGACGGTGGAAGTTGACTTAGACCAATGTTTTCTTACTTGATTGATATTTTAAATTGTTTCTTTGTTATTTTTCTTAAAATTATTTTCATACTTAAAACCCCCCATCCTTGTTCACGTAGCATAAAATCCGGCTAATTATTCTCCGTGGGATCGACCCTTACTTACACTACTACATTTATATTTTTAGAAGTAAGGTTTTATTTTTGGGTGCTCGCGACATCACGTCATTGTACATGTTCCGAATTATCAAAAGACTTACATTCCGAGACAAGCAGTAACCCACATTTCGGAAACCACGATCAGAGATACGTTCTCCCTCGTTTCAAAGGGTTAATCGTCTCAACCCTTCAATATAAATACATACCAACCTCCAGGTATCAAAAGGTTAAGATTATTATTATCAAAGTATTGTTGTTATTTTACCAAAGAAATTGACTTAAGTATCGAAGTGGGACCAGCTGGCACCCCCAGCAAGCACTCTTATTGCTATACTGTTTTACAGAAGGAGATCAGAAACACTTTATAACAGCTCGTGTCGCCTAACCGGGAACTTTACCAACACACTTGTACTAAACTCATGAAGACCCAACATTTAAGGTTGTGACCTAGGATTAGAGAAATTGGAAATGACCACGACAAACTGTATTTACATTTTAAGCATACAACTGTCTTAGTACTGCATCTTGGCAGTAATTTGTTCCCCAGCTCATATTATATTGATTTTGGCAACCAGCTGATATCATTTGTCAGATCCTTGATGCACTTCTGCTTGTTGATTCTTGACCGCCTAGCAGATTCACTATTGGAAAGCACCTATTAACAGATGATAGAACTAAGAATGACAAAAATCAACAGCAATGCAATCCTCTAAATTTTTCTTTTTGTAAGTTGAATGCAAAGGATACAGATGGCCACCATTGAGTTTATACGTAAAATGAGAGTAACTAATTACGGACCCTTAACATCATCAATAATTTCTTAGAGGATTTTATTACACAGGCATTTCAGCTAGAGGTTCAGAAAAATGCACCTGAATTGGAAAGGGATGACAAGCTCCAAAGACTTTTAACAGTGTGGGAAAATACTCCTCATGAGCCGTGTACTGTGATCTTGAACTGCAACAATCTAAACATATCAGATCGAACTAGACATGTATAACTTGTGACATGAGGACTCGTTCTGCAATTTTCATGCACTTGTGTTCCCCAAGATTCATTGGCAATTGTGATAACAATTCCATTTCTCATTTCAAAGGTCAAGAGCTGATAGATACATTATACAGATGCCCTTCTATGTCAGGAATAAAACCTTTCTCCATCATTTCCACTCTTACCACATCGTAAGTGGTCCGATTTGGGATCAAACCCCTTTCCAACATCTCATTAAGAAGTCCATTTGCATCTTCTAGCCTGCCCTTCTTACAAAAACCTTTAATCAACACATTATAGGTCACCACATTCGCCCGCTTCCCTTCCTTCTCCATCTGCATCCTCACATTTAAGGCTGCCTTGAGGTTACCTTCCGTACAATAGCCATCCATCAAAGTATTGTATGTCACATGACTCGGGCTCAAACCCAACTTAAACATCACATTCAAGAGTCTTGCTGCCTTTCTTGACTCCCCTCCCCTGCATAATGAATCTACCAAGATATTATATGTTACAAGATCAGCTCTGAGCCCCTTATGCTCCATTTCAATTATAAGCTTCCTGGCTGCTTCTATATCCCCCTTTCTACACAAGCCGCCAATTAAGCAATTATAGGTTGAAGCGAGGGGGAAAATCCCCTTCTCTAACATTAAAGTTTGCAGCACAAATGCTTCCTCCATCATCCCATTCTTACAATAAGCATCAATCAATGTATTAAATGTTATAGCATTAGGAGCCAACCGTTTTCCCATTATATCATCAAACAACTCTCTAGCTTCCTTTATCATCTTCCTCTTACAAAACCCATTTATAAGCACATTATAAGTAACAACATTCGGTTTCAAACCCAAACCCAACATTTCATCCAGCAAGCCAATGGCCTCGTCAAGCTTCCCATCGCAACACAGCCCATTAATCAGCGAGTTATACGTTAACACATTGGGTTTCAAGCCCTGCCTCTGCAATTCCTCAAACACCTTTTTTGCAGCCGATACATTCTCATCCTTACAGAACCCATCAATCAAAGTATTATAAGTAACCTCATTCGGGCAAATTTTATTCGCCAGCATCTCCTTCAAAATGGCATCAGCCTTATACATCTTTCCCACCCTACCCATCTTGCAATACCCAACAATGAGAGTATTATATGTGACTACATTTGGTGAAATCCCCCTCGCCTTCATGTCCTCGATAACATCCCCAGCCTTATTCAACTTCCCAACCTTACATAACCCATTAACTACAACATTAAACGTAATCACATTAGGCTCAATCCTCCTTCTCATCATCTCCTTATACACATACTCCACATCCCCAATTGCACTCTCCTTCACCAAAGCACTCAATAGTGGATTACACGAAAACACGGATAACCTGAACCCGTAATCCCCAGCTCGCTTAAACGCCTCAAAACCCAAATGGGTCTTCGAATTTCTCACATACGCTAACACTAGCATATCAACTATTAACGAATTAGCACAAAACTTATTGCCAAACATAGAAAGCGCATGAAAAATCGAAGAATTCGAATGCAAATTCTCATCTTTAACAAAATTGTTTAAGAAAGCCCTGATTTTGGAGTACTTTTTGGCATTGGCCAGTGAGTATAAGAGCTTACAAGAGAGTTCAAGAGGGTGTGAGAGTTTGAGAACCTTCTGGGACCAGTTAAAGTACCTGAGAGTGAGCTCTGGGTCGGCCTCTGAGCCGAGCAACTGGTGGAGAAGCGTGGTGGGGATTGTGGTTTTGAGATGGGTCTTCAGCTCTGACCAGTGTTGCTTTGATATGAGGTCTGAGAGAAATGGGATGTTGAGGGAGTCTGAGGTGGGTCTCGTTGCAGTGGATTCTGAAGAACAGAAAGGCCTAAGGATCTGTTTGTTTCTCGGGAAAAAACCATGTACAAATTTTCCCGAGAAGAGCTCGGATCTTCGATGCATCAAGAAATCCTGAAGCTGTTAGAGAGAGAAAGAGCAGAGAAGAGAGATGGCCGAGAAACAAGTAAACGAAGCTTAAGACGCAGCGTTTGGCCATCAGAATGGAAGAAACGACATAGAGGGTCCACCATTTCTTGTTCCATAATTAACCTTTTAAAATGTTTTTTTTTTTTTTTTTTTTGAAGAACCTTTGAAAATGTCTCACGCGGCCTCAATGCCTCAGCCCTCATACCAATACAGAAAAGAAAGGGACAAAATCCCATTTTTGTGAACGAAAGGCCATTTTTGTCAATCTACATCTCCACAAGGGTTTACGTAGGGTTTTAACAAATTCTTAAACACAGAAAACCCAACCCCTCCCTTCTCTCTCTCCTTCAAGCTCCACCAATGGCGCTCCTTTCCCACCCAAACTAGGGCAAGGAAAACCCATTCAAAATCCCAACTTTACCCCTCAATCCCAATCTATTTACCTTCTCCACCACCAATGTTGAAGCTCCTCTCCTCCTCCTCGGCCCTCCGCGGCAAGCTCCACATCCTACCAGCGATCCGACCCGGGCCCGCCGAGTGGTCGAGTCCTCTGCTCAGGGCGCTGAGTTCGATTGGGGGACTGACTCGGAGAAGCCCCAATTCGTTGGGTCCGAGAGCGTTCTTCTGCTCGGACTCTTCGGGCGACGGGTCGGACCAGGTGGTCCACATCGAGGTCAAGGCGGCCGAGTCTGACGCCGAGGAGGTCGAGCCCAAGTCCTCCTCGGCCATTGTGCCCACGTATCCGAGGCCCGAGGACTACCTCACGGTTGGTTTCGTCGAAAAGTTTTTGTTTGGTTGATAGGAAAGTGAAAGAAAAGAAAAAAAAAAATTGATTTTGTTTTCGGTTTTAATAACTTTCTTTCTGGGTTAGGAAAATGGAAATTGTAATTAAACTAAGCCAAATGGTTGAATTGGATAGATATAATGTAAAAGTTGATGTTGGTTTTGTGCATTTTATTTGTTTATGTGGGTTGGTTTTCATTGGCGAATTAAACGAAGTCGAGTTTGGGAATTTATCATATGAAAACAAAAAAGTAGCTGTTTTGCGAATTGCGATTTGTGTGATAAGTTTGTATTTTTGTACGTTTTCTTAGTGAGAAGAGAGTGTTAAATTTCACGTACATTCATGTAGCAAGTTTAACTTTAAGTCATGCTAGTAATCGTGGGTTTTGGGGTTGAAGCCGTTGACTTCGGGTGCATTACTTTGGATAGACATGTTTTTTCTTTTGTTGTTTAAATTAAAGCAGCCCGATTGTGTTTCAGGTTGGTTATTCATAGTTTGATAGTCAAATTCTTGGTTTTTAGGAATGGTGTCGTTCAGCACGCTCCAGGAAATGAGGTGGGTCCAAGTACAATGAAACTTAAATTTAATTATGGGTCCGTTTCTTCAAGCACTGTGGTGTAAAACTCCTTGAAATATTGTTTTGGAGGATTGTAGATCGTTTGATTATGGTAGAACATTTAAGTGTAATTAATTTTTAATTTTTTTATGAATAGCATATTTTAGAAAATGTTAAGGGGGAACCACAGTCCGCAGTTGGTCACACATTTTTTGGCTAACCTAGGTAAAAGTCTCAAGAAAGAAAATGCTGGTAATTAACTATACTAGCAAGAGGAATGCTACACACACTCCCACTTTTACACTCCCTGATGTGGCTTTTAAAATTACCTATGGATCAAAAAATCCAATGCTGATTTTAAAAACGATGTCAGGAAGTGTGAGAATGAGAGTGTGTAGTATTACTGTACTTGCAATCTTATATCAGATATGCCACAAGTCATCTAGATGTCAATAGCATTATTGTGCACCGCTCTGCTGCTTGCGTGATTGTTATATTGTAATGGATTTTGTAATGTGCTTTTGCTATGTTTTCAACTTTGGCAGAAAGTGTTGTTTAGAGATTTTACTTTTATGAAGTTGATATTTTCTTTGATTCCCATGCAAGTTAGTTCTATCCAAACTAAATTCCTCCTTTGGGAGAACTTTGAGATAACTGACCAATCGTTTCTTGGTGTCAATCTGTCAATGATGTTCCTTCAATTTTTTCCCCTAAATGACAAAAAATTCATTTTTTGGGTGCAGGTTTTGGCCTTACCGTTGCCACATAGACCACTTTTCCCAGGATTCTACATGCCAATTTCTGTTAAGGTTTGTCAGGCTCCTGAATTAAGTCAAAACTAATTTTCTCTCTGAATCCTTATTTTTAGTGCTGGCATGTCTCATAATCTACTGGGGTCAATTTCCCAAGCTGCTGTTGTTGCAATGTTCGTACAAGTTAATTGTAATGTCTGAGTTCAAGTTAATTGTAATGTTTGAAGTATACATAACTGTATTTTCTAACCAGTATATAAACTTTATCAACTTTTTGGTGGAGCAGGGCTCATAATTCAGAACTTTGGATCTCTAACAAATTTAATACCTCTAATGCAGGATCGTAAAGTATTAGCAGCTTTAAATGAAAGTCGAAAACGGCAAGCCCCATATGCTGGTGCTTTCCTTCTTAAAGATGAGCCAGGGACTGATCCTAGTGTGGTATCTGGTTCTGAATCCGAGAAAAGCATATATGAATTAAAGGGAAAAGATTTGTTGAATCGTCTTCACGAAGTTGGTACACTTGCCCAGGTACCTTGTAGGTTGGAATTTTTGTAATGCTCTCAAAAAGTTCGTATTGATGAGAAAAGCTTATAACTGATAATGCTGTGTTAATTTATATCTTAATGTACCAGATTTCAAGTATACAAGGCGATCAAGTAATCCTTATTGGTCATAGACGGCTTCGAATCACAGAAATGGTGAGTATGAAGGAACCAAAATCACTGCAATATTTCTTGGTTTCTTTATTAAGCATATTTGCTGCTCCTCCTTTTGATTTCAATGTGTATGGCGTAGATGCATTTATGTGATTTTAATGAATTGATCAAAATGTTCCAAGTACGGGATGAAGTCACCACAACATGCATAAGCTTAAGTTTTTTTATTTTTTATTTTAAAAATGTAATATGTGAACATCTCTGAGCTGAATAATTTATGGCTTTTGTTCAGGCTAGCGAGGATCCGCTTACTGTAAAAGTTGACCATCTCAAGGCACGCCCACCTTAAATGTTCTCAATTCAACAATCAATTTATTTGTAGATTAAAGGTTCCATACGCATTATATATATATATAGTAAAACTATTTCAATGGTTTCTATTTTATATTTCAGGATAAACCATATAACAAGGATGATGATGTCATAAAAGCAACATCATTTGAGGTTATATCAACCTTAAGAGATGTCCTGAAGACTAGTTCCCTTTGGAGAGATCATGTTCAAACTTACACTCAGGTCTGTCCTTTTTTATTATTTTCTTTCTGGTTTTCAGGGGTGTTGTATGCTTGTGAGCTTCATCGTTAATTTTTTTTTTCCTTTTCTTCACTCTGGGAAGGTTGCGTCATTCGTAATTTGTCTCATAACTCATACAGCTGCATTGAGGCTTTATAGTATTGTTACATTTATTAGGTCTACAGATTTTCCTCATCTTTTCCTCATCTTTTCCATGCAAATGCTCTTATGTTTGGTACCTAGGTAATAGTGCTTTTTTGCCTTGGTCTCTATGTGGCTCCTTAAATTCCAAAACTTTGGTTTAATCCAAGCTTTGTAAGAATTCTATTGCCAGTCTTCTAATAGAGGAAGAGGGAAGAAATGAAAGAGGAAGGAACAATTTTGGGAAAGTATGGGTAAATTGTGTGGTAGCTTGATGATCTTATTCACTTAAATGAAGAATATGCGTCACCACTACTGGATTTGATTAAAAAGTTGAAGATCATCTTTCTCTGATAAAATGATTGAAAGCCATATAATCCATTGAATGAGGATTTAAATCTTTTCTTTCTTATGTAATTTTTAATGCTCGAACTATTTCAAAGATGCTTCTCCATTTTACCATCTAGAAAAAGCACTCGTAAAATTTCTTAAGTGACTTTAACCTAGCCCTGTTATGGATTATCTAGCCCCCTAATGCACCCTTCTTGATGTTGTATTTCAAGTATACAATCTTCAAAGCCACAGAATTCATCGGCCTGCATAACAATGTTGCTAATGACACAAACCAAGAACCATGTCTTCAACATAAAAAGCTTGTTTGTTCATTGTCAATCCAAAAAGATATTGGTTTTAAGCCAGCTTGTTTGAATAATCACTTTATTGAATAATATTTCAGTTGAAATTTCTGATGGGTGCTTAAGTTATATTAACCTATCAAAAAGGGGAACAAAAAGTAGTGTAAATTGGACTTTACCATCTGGTCAGAGGGATGTATAAACACAGAGTTACATTATACTGCCAATAATGGGCTGTGTGCAGCAGAATGTACTATTTATATGCATATTGAGAATTATATGCATCAAAGAACACTGACGTTAAAGACAAACATGACAATGATTGCTTGGGTTCAATATGCCTTTTCCTCCTTTGATTAAGGTTACACAGAAAAGGTGGGGCCTATCACCTATCACGTTTGTTTAAAGTAACTTTCTTATAATAATTTATATATGTTGATGATATTCGGTTTTGCTATTATTGTGGCAACCTTTGATTTGGTCCTAGTTTCTTGTTATCTCAGTGTTGTGATATAGCTTCTATGCAGAAGATGACTACTTGCTTTCCATCTTCAAGTCAATCAGTTCCAAATTGAATTGAGTGTTTCTGAATATATGAACTAAGATAAAATCTCTGGTTTGATTGGGTTCAGTTGTTGGCCATCTGTTATGATCCATACAAGCTAATCTTTGATTGATAGGGAAAGATTGTGTTTTTCCCCTCTTTTTCTTTGCTTTGTCAATAATGAGTTGGGTTAATAATATTTTTACAATAATGAATGATGTAGCTAGAAAATGTTTAATGAAAATGTCTTCGCTCATTGATATATTTTGTCATATTTTGTCGCTGCAGTCTGTGATCAATTCAACCGCATAGCTACGTTTGGTGGCATTGACTTTTCTGTTTTCTCTTGAAATCTGCAGCATATAGGTGATTTTAATTTTCCAAGGTTAGCAGATTTTGGAGCTGCAATATCTGGTGCGAACAAATTGCAATGCCAGCTAGTGCTTGAAGAGCTAGATGTACGTAAAAATCGGCAATCTTAGTCTTGATGACTGATCTTCAAGAGCTTGGTATTTTTGTGGAGTATAATTAGAAACACTCATAAAAGCAATTATGATGCAGGAGATGTGAACCTTCAAAACCTTCTGTTATCTAGCATCTAAAACATGCACTTTTAAATCTTTATATTTGAGGTTGCTACAGTCAAACTGCTTTTGTGACTCTGTATCATTTGCTGACTCAGGTGTATAAACGTTTAAAACTTACACTTGAATTAGTGAAGAAAGAAATGGAAATCAGCAAGATCCAGGTACCTCATGCCATTGTTTATGAATTACTCTTCTCTTTTTAAATTCTTGATCATAATTTGATTCTTATTCTTTTTTTTTCCTCCCTGGGCCCATAATTAGGAATCAATTGCGAAGGCAATTGAAGAAAAGATCAGTGGTGAGCAGCGACGCTACTTGTTGAATGAACAGCTTAAGGCCATAAAGAAGGTAGGCTCCACTATATTGTGTCTACACACACACACACACACATGTATCTTATTTCTCATTTGTGATATCCTTTCATTGCTGGCAGCTTTAAAGAGTATCCATTTCCCTTGTTTTAACCTTGGCCCATATTGTAATTTACATCACTCGCATTGATGCAGGAATTGGGATTGGAGACGGATGACAAAACAGCACTTTCTGGTTAGTTCTATCTCTTATCTCTTCTTTGAAACAGGATTAAGTAGCTGGTTTCCTTCTCAAAAAGTTTCACTTGGTAACTTCATTGAAAGTCCATTGGTAACTGAAAGCTGTATTTTCAAGGTTTGACATGGTTAGTTCCCAAGGGAGTATAATTCATCAAAAAAAAAGGTTCCCATGGGAGTATATATAGAAACTTGAAGTTCATACTATTGACCTAATTGGATGATTTTTTTTTGATAGGTAAGCAAAGAAATATATTAAAAAAGCGTATGGCGCCCCTAAGCATACATGAAGTATACAAAGGAAACCAAATATGAGCAAGCCAAAAAAAGAAAAAAGAAAAAAGAGAAAACCCACAAAACCCACAATCAGCCGAGAAACCAAGACCCAAAGCCCAAGCCCTAAACCCGCCAAAAACACCCTAGACTACATTACATCAATAGTCCTTTTGCCTTTACCCCGGCTAGAACGAACACCCATAGCGTCAAAATTAATCAAACATTCTAAGTTCTTAACCTCTCTACTCCCTTTAGTCTTAAGAACAGAAGCAGGATCCGCTTGTAATTGGATGATTCTAACTGTTGTGACCTTTTTATTGATTTGTGTGATTGTATGATGTCATATGAATCAAGGGCTATCCATGGATCTGATTGAACCTTTGTGCAGCCCTTTGGTGGAAAAAGAGAAGTAATATGTTTGTCCAATTTAAGTTGTTTATTTCATCAGTTTGACTTTTGGCATCACTTTACTACTGTGCTGCAGCAAAGTTTAGGGAAAGGCTTGAACCAAACAGGGAGAAATGCCCACCTCATGTTTTGCAAGTTATAGAAGAAGAGCTAACGAAGCTGCAGCTTTTAGAAGCCAGTTCGAGTGAATTTAATGTAACACGTAACTATTTGGATTGGTTGACTGCTCTTCCTTGGGGAAATTATAGGTTTGTTTCCTCCTTCAACTAAGTCATGTTTTTAAGTTGCCAAAGCTGTCCTATTCATATCTATGCCGAGGCTGATGAAATTTTATATTTGTTGTCATTCAGTTCAACTACAGAATGGAATGGATAACTGTTTTTAACCCCATTAAAATATGGTCCTAAAGTTTTTTATCCTTTTATAATGGAATTTATGCATAATATGAGAATAATAATTTATTTTATTTGGGATTGCCAATTGCAGCGATGAGAACTTTGATGTCCTTCGGGCACATAAAATTCTTGATGAAGACCATTATGGATTAGCTGATGTAAAGGAAAGGATATTGGAATTCATAGCTGTTGGAAATCTCAGAGGAACCTCCCAAGGTTGTTATAGCTTTCTTTGTTTTTTATGATTCCATAATAAATTAAAAGTTTTATTGCCTGCCTATTGCCGTATTTCCTGAACAGTGATGGTTTTGTCCTTTTCATGAGTTCATACATTCAGCATATGATACTGCTCACTATGTACTTGTCATTTTCAAAGTAATACTAAACATAAGTGGCATGATTGCTTGATGTCATCTGCCAGATAACTGTCTTTTGGTGTGGTTCAAAGGTAATTTATTCAGGGTGTATTTGGAATGGAGCAAATAAAAGATGTAGAAATAAATCTACATTAATTCGTGAGGTCAATATTGGGCACAAAGTACTTATTTTGTAAAGGCTTTAAGTTCTCAATCCTGCTCCATTGCTCAAGTATCAAAGACACTATATTCTACAGTGGCTGTAGCAGCCCTTTATTTTCAGACACTGATCTCTGTGTTACTTTTGAACTTAGTCCTTTTAATATTGTGATTGTGTTGCATATTTCTGCTAATCAACAGTAGTTCATCATTCTTGATTTTTTTTTTTTTTAATGCATCACAGGAAAAATAATCTGTCTCTCTGGACCACCTGGGGTGGGCAAAACCAGCATAGGTCGTTCTATTGCCCGTGCCTTGAACCGTAACTTCTTCCGATTTTCCGTTGGAGGATTATCTGATGTTGCTGAAATCAAGGTAGTTAAACATTTATTTATATTTGGACAAAAATAAATGCATGCTTGTACAGTGATATTATGCAAATATTTCTTGTTCCATTAACTCCTAACCTTATTTGCAGGGGCATCGCCGAACCTATATTGGTGCTATGCCAGGAAAGATGGTGCAGTGCCTAAAAAATGTAGGAACAGCAAATCCTCTTGTTCTGATTGATGAGGTTGACAAGGTAAAGATATTTCTGGTTGGCTTTATTAATCTTAGACCTGAATAGCTTTGTTTTCTGGTTTCCGTTAACACTATGAAATGATTACTTTTTGACTTGTTCGTTAGCACATGGATGCTCTATTCTGATTACAACTAAGTTACTATATATATATATATATATATATATATATATATATAATTAATGGAATGAGTTTAATCTTCAAATAACTTACCAAAAAAAAAGTTCAATCTTCAAATATGATGTGTTTTGTGGCAGTTGGGAAGGGGACATGCTGGTGATCCAGCAAGTGCAATGTTGGAGCTTCTTGATCCTGAGCAAAATGCTAATTTTCTAGACCACTATCTTGATGTCCCAATTGACCTATCAAAGGTTAGTTATGTTGTGATGTGGAGACCTTTGAGATTGTATTTCTGCAAGCTTTGTCTTACAACTAGGTTTCTGTGTTGTTCTATTAAGTGGTAAATTTCCGTGTTAAATGGACTTTGATACAAGATTCCGGGGTGGCTGTATTATTGAAGCGTTACGTTGTTGTTATTCTTGAACTTTGTCTGAGATGATGTATATGTGTTGTGCAGCATGCACAACGTAGGTCCTTTACATATTCCGTAATATGCATGCAACAAATGAGCTAAGGGAAGATAGATGAGGGTACTTGTGGTAAGTTGTGACATGTTCCTCTCTTTGTTGCACGTGTGTTAGTTATGTGTCAGACAATAGGCATATTTTGAAACACATCCTGTACTGGGGTTGTGGCTGGCAGGGGTACTTCACACATTTTATAGTGTCCTTGTACATGTTTGTCAGACAATAGGGATAGTTTACTTGTCATTTACATGATATTTGGGGTATCTGAAAATCTTCTTACCTTGATGCCTCATGTTGCAGGTTCTGTTTGTCTGCACAGCAAATGTTGTGGAAATGATACCCAGTCCTCTTTTGGATAGAATGGAGGTCATTGCTATTGCTGGATATATTACTGACGAGAAAATGCACATTGCAAGAGACTATTTGGAGAAGACTACGCGTGAAGCATGTGGAATCAAACCTGAGCAGGTGTAGATCACTCTGTCCCTCTGCCCTGCATGCATGAATGTACTCATAGAAATAATGGAGGAAGCACACGACATTTTTCACTAAAAGAGAATATCTAAAATTAATTCCAGGTTGAAGTGACCGATGCAGCTCTTCTTGCTCTGATAGAAAATTATTGCCGAGAAGCAGGAGTTCGGAATCTCCAGAAGCACATAGAAAAGATTTACCGCAAGGTTTGTTAAACTATCACTTCTAGATCATAAACACAGGAATTATATGATATTGAGATGACCAATCTAGTGATAATGACCCATAACAGCACAGAATGCATCATTTAAACACCAATTTTCAATTATTTTTTCCAAAATACCAAGTGGGATACATGGCTTCAAACCCTACTGTTTTACTTAAATTGCATCAGACTGTTGTAGCTTAACTTTCTACTATGGACTGGCAGATAGCTCTCCAACTTGTTAGACAACGAGCGTCAAACGAACCGGCAGTTGCTGGAGTTCAGGTTGCAGAACCTGAGGAAGCTCAAGTGGAACATGCTGTAGTTCAGGTTGCAGAACCTGAGGAAGCTCAAGTGGAATATGCTAATGGATCGAGTGAAAAAGTGGTTGGAAGTGAGACTATAGCTGACCCCGTAGAACATAGCAGCCATGGACAAACTACTGAAATCTCTGCAGAAGCTGGCACAGTGGCAATGGACCTCCCAGCTGATCAATCTCAGTGCCCTGCTGCTCAACCTTCGGATTCAGAGGTATGAGAGAAATTACAGACTCTTGGAATCTGGATATCCGTAAAAGGAATATTGTTCTTTGAATTTAGTTGAGTTGAAACTTAGAAACGAAAAAGGTTCCGTTTGAAAAAAAGTTGTGTTCTGACCTGAATATGTTTTTATCCTATCTGGAATCCGTTGCAAGAGAACTTCACAGACCTATTTGGGGAAATTTACTAGATTTTTGCTTTTATAGTGAATAATGTGAAAAGGTTTCAATAAGGAAAAACATTTGATAGCAAACCTGGGAAGGTGTGCAAGTCCACTGTAGTTTTTGGGTTAACTTGTTAAATTGCACTTTCTGACTCTTTTCTACTGTGGTCCAATACCTATTAAGCTACCTTATCGTGGATTCATAATGTTCAATAATTCAAAACTTTTGTATTTGTAATCTCTTCACAGGATGTGACAGATACCAAAAAGATCCAGGAAAGTGAAGCAACTAAGACTAACAAGAAAGTTTTGGTCGAAGCATCAAACCTATCTGATTTCGTTGGAAAACCTGTTTTCCATGCTGAGCGGATCTATGAGCAGACTCCAATTGGAGTTGTGATGGGTCTTGCTTGGACTGCCATGGGGGGCTCCACCCTGTATATAGAGACCTCTCAAATTGAACAAGGAGAGGGGAAAGGGGCCCTGAATCTCACCGGCCAACTTGGAGATGTAATGAAAGAAAGTGCTCAAATTGCTCACACCGTTGCCAGAGCGATATTGCTTGAGAAAGAGCCAGATAGCCATTACTTTGCAAATTCCAAGCTTCATCTTCATGTTCCTTCAGGGGCCACCCCCAAGGACGGGCCTAGCGCTGGTTGCACCATGATCACATCCTTGCTGTCTCTTGCCCTGAAGAAGCCTGTCAAGAGGGATCTAGCAATGACTGGAGAAGTTACACTAACAGGGAAGATTCTTCCAATTGGTGGGGTAAGATAAAGAAACCTCCATATATATGTCGTCTTCTGTCCTTAACATTCTGCCATCCTAAAAAGTTTCTGTATACTCTTTTTGTATTTTTTATTGGTGCATTTCCTTAGAAACCTCCTAACATTTTAACCAATGGGATGGATGTTTACTCGTAAGTTAGTCTAATTATTTTAGTTCATGTATATATGTGGCATAAAACTGATGTCCGTGGAAGGCCTGAATTTGGCTGCTTCATTTTTGTTTGTTTTCAGACTTGTCTGAAAACAAACTCAAAGGCTAATTGTAACTTTAAATATTAAAATGGAGACTTGCAGGTTCTCATCCCAACTTTGGGTTTTTTATCATTTCTGTGATCCAATACCAATTGACATGCTGCATTGTCCATGTCTTATGGTGTACTGTGTTTTGTGCACATTTTTGTTCATCTTATCTAACGAAACTTTCATCTTGTGGGCAAAATCAGGTTAAGGAAAAAACTATAGCAGCAAGAAGGAGCGAAGTAAGGACCATCATATTCCCTTCGGCTAACAGGAGGGATTTCGATGAGCTTGCAGCTAATGTGAAAGAAGGCCTTGATGTTCACTTTGTAGATGATTATGATCAGATATTTGATTTGGCTTTCGGTAATGACCAGAATACGGGAAAATAAGCTGGTTGTGCCCGCCAGTACGTTCTTGACATACAACTCCCCTTTTTTTCTCTGGGATTCTGGGTTGAGTTCTTTTTTTAACCCAAGCTATAAGAGTCGATCCCAGTTTTGTACTACATTTTTTTATCCGGATGATCTCAAGACTGTTCATCGCTCGGTATGACATGATGCACCATTATTTACTTGTTTTCATTCATGTAAAATTGACATCGCCCATTTGTAAGAAGTATGAAATTATCTGAGGTAAGTGGCGGCCAAAGAAGCTAATGGCAGATTGATTTATTCTTCGCCTGTTGTTGATTAATATATTTTGTTTGTAGCCTTTTGGGATCCCTTTTTTGGAACTGGGATTATAGCATATGAGTGGAAAACATCACAGACAACAAAATTTATGTTAAAAATACCCGAAATACCTGTGTTCTTGAACCAGGGGGAATAAAAACCCTCCAGTGCAAAGTAATTTGCTGTCTTCCATTGAGGTTCTTATGTAAGTTTTTACACTCTGAACATTCTTGATATTTGTAAGTTCCATTTATAAGAATTTTGAAATTGTCTTCGTCTACCAAATTTGTTGGTAAAGTCTAGAATTTTTGGCTGTTGACCCCGAAAAGTCCCAATACATATGATCTATCTTGTCATCGGGGTTAATGTGTATGTTGCAGAATATTTCAGCTTCCTTCTTTTTGAACGTCTCCTTAAACTGTCATTTTGGAAGTGATTCTTTATCAATAGCCCATCCTCTCTTTGAACCTTGTTGATTATTGAAGTTAAAGATACTTACAAATTGCAGATGACAGAAGGCAGATTGCAATTGCTCTCTTCTATCTTATATAGTCTTCAAGTCTATTGGACGGGTATTTCCACCCTTCCTAAGAAGACTTTGAAAGACATAAACCACAGATTCAATAGGTTTTTGTGGAATGGAAATGAGAGCTCTTATGCTAAAGCCAAAGTGGCTTGGAGTGATCCTTGTTATCCGAAAAAAGAGGGTGGTCTGGGGCTTAAAGATCTGGATGTTTGGAACAAGTCTTCTATGATGAGACATGTTTGGATCTTATTTGCTCGTTCTGGTTCACTTTGGGTGGCCTAGATTCATAATTACATGTTGAAGGGGAATAGTTTTTGGTACGTGAAAATTCCCCAAAACTGCTCCTGGTGTTGGAGAAAGATCTTGAAGTTGCATGGGATTGCTAGGGGCTTTCTCAAACATGAAATTGGTGATGGTAAGAGCATACACTTGTGGACTGATAATTGGCATCCATCTGGTGTGTTGGTGGAGAGATATGGTTATAGAATTGTATATGATTCTCAGAGTAGGTTGGATTCTAGGTTGGATTCAGTTATTCAAAATGGTAATTGTTGCTGGAAACCTGCTCGCTCTGATTCTCTTGTAGAAATTCAAAGCAAACTTTTTGAAATTCAGTTTCGTGTTGCAGATAAACCGATCTGGACAATTTTCAGGAGTGGCTCTTATTCCAGTTCTGATACTTGGGATTTCCTGCGTAAGAAGAAGAATGTTGTGGAGTGGTGGTCTCTTGTTTGGTTTCCCTATGCCATCCCAAAGCAGGCCTTTCTTCTTTGGCTTACTCTTCGCAATAGACTAACAACTGGAGATAGGTTGTTATCTTGGGGGTTTTAATGGAGATATGCAGTGTGTGTTTTATAGAAATTGTACTGAAAGTCGGGATCATTTATTCTTCCTATGCAGTTTCAGTGCTAGAATATGGAAGGAGTGTATGAAGCGTTGCAATGTTCCAAGTCCTTGTTTTGATTGGCAGGATTTGATTATGGAAGGTTGTCGAAGCTGAAAAACCAAATCTATGTTTGGTGTTATTTGTAGATTGGCTATTAGTTCTATTGTCTATGGGATTTGGAGAGCTAGAAATGAGATTAAACATGCTGGCCATCCTCATACAGAAATGCAAATTTTGAAGTTGATCATCTGGGAGGTGAGAACTCGGATTGCAGGATAAGGAAAGTTTCAAAAGACGAAGGAAAACATTAGTCTATGTAAGAGCTGGAATATTGATGAGTCTTTTGTATCTTTAGTTCCAGCTGCTTGTTTGTTTTCTTTTGTTTTCTTGTCTTGTTGACTGTTTGTTTTGGTTGCGGTTTGGTTTCCAGCTTGTTTTGCTGGGTTTGTTTGAGAAGTTTTAGAGTTTGTTTGCTCTTTTGTTTCTGTTTGTGGTTTTGGAGCTTGTACAGTTGTTTTGATGTCAATATAGTTCAATTATTCATAAAAAAAAAAGATACTTACAAATTAGTTTGTAGAAAATTTTTACAAACCAAGATGTGTCATTTACCTCTTTCTTTCGGACATTTTGAAAGTTCTTGGTTATCCATTATGTGAATGGGCTGAAGTTACAAATCAGGAAAGTTATTTTTTTTCATTTTAGACAAAAAATTTCATAATATCTTCTCCTTGGTGGGAGTTTTGAACAACTTTTTGGGGTATATTCTAACACAAATAATTCACTCGAATGGCCTTTTTATTGGAGGGTTTAATGATGCCAGAAAAATGAAAAAAAAAAAAAAGTTAATGAAATTAAAAGTAAAAATGTAGTTAAAGATTGTAAACCAAAGGAGAGCTTAACTAAATATTTTGATTTGGAAAAATATGATTATTAACACTTACTCTTCTCTCCAAAGTACTAGTAAAATGATTGATTTAATAAAGAGTTATACTATTTAGTAGGTTGTTATACAATTGTCATACAACTGGAATAACGTTGATTTTTATTGCTACATTATCAAGTTGTATAACAGTCGTATAATAGTTGACTAAATAACACTACTAATTTACTCTTTAATAATTAATGGCTATTAAAACATAAAAATGAGTAGATATTGACTCAGGTTTGGAATTGTAAATAACAATTCAAGTAAAAAAAAAAAATGTTCGCATCAAAAGCTTGGGGTGGCGATGGCAGCAGCAATAATGGTGTTGAGGACTGAAGGCAGTGATGGTGATGGTGATGGTGATTGCAATCTCATTAGAATCTCAAATCTCACTTATTGGAATTAAAAATAAGAATCTGCACTTTAATGTATATGAATTTAGAGTTAAAATCAGAAGAGAAAGTAGAAATTAATGACCGTACCATCCCCAATGGCACGTGCTAAAAGTCCAACTCATACACGGGTAAAATAGAAAAATAATTATTGTACAACTCTTGTCCAACTTTACCTACGTGACATATTATTTTTATTTTTTTTATTTTAAGAAAATGACCTATCATTTTTCCCCACAATGGTTTCATCGTTTTTGAAATAAAATAAAAAAAGAAATAAAAATAAAATACTTCGTAGGCAAAGTTGGACAAAAATCGTATAATAATAATTTATTGGTAGAATAAAGTGGGTTGCCTAGAGAATGGAAGCCCCAAGTGCCACTTGACAGGACACTCACTCAATTTTGTAAGATCCTAATCCTTCATTGAAACTGGAATAAAGTGGGTCGGTATTTTATAGTAATTTGTGGAGAATGTTGCTTTAATTCATAGTTTGAGGAAAACATTACAAATTGCACGGTAGTTTGAGAACAGAATGTATATTTCTTCCTTAAAAAAAAAAAAAATCAAAGAATTGAAAACTTTTATGTTAATTATGATATTGAGAAAGGAGGACCAAAGGAAAATTGATAATTTTTATTTTATTTTATTTTCTAAACAATGCTCAAATATTAATGTATCCCAATATTAATATCCACTATAAAAAGTTGAGGTTTGATGGTTTGTAATCATACGTTAAATAGAATTTACCCTAAAACAAACCTTAAGATGGGGAATTAATAATCCTTGGTATTAATTATTTACCTCCTCTTCAAATGATTTGAACATGTCATACATGAAGAGAAATCCTCCATAATGTCTTTATTTGATTGACATTTTGTGTGTCATGCGGCTACGCGTGCAGATGGGCTGCATAAAAAGTAGTAGTTTCGATGTATTCATCATCATGGAATCATTGTCACTAATCATGATCCTGAGATCACAAGTCTACTTGGAAGCTAGCTAGCTCTTTTTGTATGATCCCTAGCGTGACTAAACAGTTGAAGGATGAAAGAAAAACACTAATAAGATCTTTTAACACTTTATGGTTTATTAGGGTGACGATTGCATTGACCCCACTAAGATTTAATGCATGAACCTGAGAGAGAAATAGAGAGATAGTTGATTGGATTTTCTAAAGAGAAATTATAGTCATGTTTAAGGATCGAGATAAATTGTAATGATTCAACCCAATGACATAATATTGTCTGTTTTTTTATTTCTTTAAACCAGACTTCTTAGGAGGTCTATTATAATATTGTTCTCGTAGAAGCACGCTAGCTTAATTGTTGAGTTTTGATGAATTTATGGTCATCACGACTTTAAATCGTTTTGTGTCAAAAAATGTGTAAATATACATATAAGCATGCATCCTCATTCCCATATTCAGGCGATGCGAGACGTCACATAAATGATATTTAGCAGACTGTTATATAACTATCATACGACCGGAATGACGTAACAATGAAAATCAGTTTTTGTTGATCTAAAAACTGATTTTCACGTCATCTCAGCTGCATGACTTTCGTATAATAATACTCTATTAAATATCATTATATACTGTCCTTAACTTTCAAACTTGATTGACCCTACAAAGATTTCATGCTTGGCTCATCCTCAGCTAGCATTTGTACTTTATATATATATAGGAGAAAACCCACGTGGGTTTTCATTCACTAAAATGCCACGATCACAATCCAATCCAATCCAATCAAATCCAATGCAACTTTAAGAGCTGAGAATCACCAATGGATGAGAGAGATGGAGATTGGGGCGGCCATTTTAGGCAATTTTTCCACCAAGGAATTGAGAGGAGAATGTTGGACCATTTTTTCTTTGTTGAAACCGTCACTGTCAGAGCCTGTGATTGCTATTCTAAAAAGGATGATGATTAGAGGACGTGCAAGTGGTACTCCTCAAAAGTGGATCATTCCTTTTATATATTTATTTATTTATTTTTCCTTCCTATGAAAGGAATGCAAAGTGGAAAATGAGAGCAGTACCTTTTATTTTGCTTTCTAAAATAGTAGGCGCCTGACCACCATTATCCACTTTAACAGCTTTAGCAGCCAATCCATGGATTATTAAATCCCACGTGCGACTTTTGACGAAGGAGCCACGTCGGTATTGAAAAGAACAGTCTGGTTGGATTTTTCAATTTTTTTTTTTTTTTTTTCAATTTTATAAAGTTGAGATCTGAGTTTAGATCTATTATAAATTCAGGACTTTGTTAAGTTTTTCATCAAATAGGTAATATAAATGAATACAAAAATACAATTCCGTCCCCTGAATAATAATAAAAAAATGTTGAGGTGGCTGTGCACCACTCCCTCGATCATATAGGAGATGGCCAAGAGCAACACGAGTTAATTTTTTTGTTTTTTTGTTTAAATAAAAAATACAAGAAGGTTCAAACTTAATTTTCGGATTATTTATAGTAATTATAAGATTGGTACAGCCTGCTCAATATTAACTAATTAATCACATTCTATGCTTGTATAAGAAAATCCAATCAAAAATTGAATCAGTTGATGCTCTTTTATATGCTAAAATATTTTCAAAGAGATTCATGGATGGAGGGCATGAGTGCTACATCCTTTATGATATAAAGTTGATTGCACACGCTTTCATGGAGGATTTGGTGAAGATTTTTCATCCTTTTTCTTAGGTCTACAGCTCGAGAAAATTGTTAAACCCATGATAATTGTGATAAAGATTAACCTTATCCATTTATTCTGGCCTTCCAAAGCAGTAGAAGCAACATTAAACTAATTATGATTAAACTTTGGTCTAGTTCCACCGGCCTCCAAAAAGAAATCATTATTTTGATTCATTTTAATGTTTGGGAGATTACACCTGCAGCTCTATTTAAAAAGTGACATCAGCTTTGATGATGCATACAGTATATTTTACTTTTTTCTTTTTTGTAAAAAACAATTCCTAAACAAATTGAGAAATAGTTACCGAAAATCGAAACACCAAAAATAGAATGGGCTCTCAACAACAAACCCTAATCGAAAAATACAATTTACTTTTAGTTAGATCAAGTGATGAAAGTGATTGATATAAGGTGCAGTGAACTTGTACATATCAATGGACAATCTCACACAAGAGGATACTTGATTCTCACCTTGTCTGAACAATTCGGACCTTACCTGTTCGAATAAAAGTGGGATGCAGACAAACTTACATATGATGCTGTCCATTGCAATGTCCATCAAAGGGTCATGGATATGATGCAATGAAACTGCTTATTGCAATATGAAGTTTCATGTGCTAGAATATTTGAGTCTCACCTTGTAAGGACAACTTAAATCTTATAGAATCGAGCTATTTAAACAAGCGAAGCCCGAACAACCTCTCATATAAGATTATTCATTTCACCTTACAATAAATAGCCTCATTACAAAGATCTCGATCCTGATCAAAGAGGCTTACTTCATATATAGTTTACCTAGAAGCTAATAGTTTGGGGACCGGCCACTTTGTCGTTTTGCTTCCAAAGAAGTGGAAAAGGTAAGTCCAAAAATTGACCTCTCGATCGATTTTTCACCTGGCCAATGGCTTGCTTGTCATTAGCCTAATATATCCCATGTACACAATCAATTTGTGTAGAATATATTATCAGCACAAGGCTTCCAACTCATTAACATTTTATTCTCATCTATAATCTCTCAGTTCCATATGAATTTGAATAAGAAGCACCCTGCTTCAATTAGAAAAAAGAAAAGAAAATAATAAACTTTGTTCCAATTAAAGAACCATCACCTTCTACTTCCTTGTTACAAACATTCACCCAACTAAGACATTTTCATGTATTTATTTACTTTTCCCAACATGTAAAGGCACAATTTGAAAGCAGCCTTGAGTATTTGCATCTTAATCTCATGACTCAAAAGCATTAAACAATTAAGAAAAACTTTGATGACGTTAAGATCACTAAAAATAAGTAACAAAAAAGGGATCACAAGTCAACTTTTTCTCGTTAATTCACAACTTAATTAAGGGGCATGCCGGCTCGGTTTGTTAATATGTTTTGATAGTGTTTTGTCTCTCCTTTTTTTTATTATTTTTTAAAAAAATATTTTGATATGACATTAAAGTAAAACTTCTTTCTTTTCTTTTTTTGTGTTTTTATAAATGTTTTGTGCTTGAGTTATTTGTTAATATTATTGTTAAGAGAAAAGAAAAATTAAAAATCTTAACAAACGGAGTCACTATAATTCCTATTTCTTTGTGTCAAAAATGGTTTTATTTTTATCAATCAATAAGAGTGACTTACTAAATCTTATTTTCCTATTTATAAATTTTTTTTGATGCCATTAGATATGGTTTGCGAGTGGACAAAAACATAGGAAATGTGTTCCCAACTTTTCCTTCTTTTTTTTTTTTAGATATGTCCACACAAGAGAGAGGAATTCCTAACTTTTCTTACTATCAAACCGATGCATTTGAAATCCCTCTACCACGTTTAGTGCTAATTAATCTTATTGGAACATTAACCTAACTATATAATAATATTACCCAAATATCAAATTTTAAAATCAACCACGTGTTCCTATTCATTTATGGTATAACATTTGCTATGTGTAAGGCCCTCCTAGAATCACCTTTTATATTGGAATTTGGAACCATTCAATCGATAACTTGGATGGAAAATTGGGTCCAAAAAAGTAATGGTAAACATAAAAATTTGAAGTTGAGGAAAGAGCATTTTGCATTGCGATTTCGTACACAAAAAATATAATTTTAAACAAATTTGTAGAAAATTGATCATCTAGGATAGTGTTTTTAAAACAATTAAGATTTAAAAATGTAGAAAATTTGCGTTTTCAAATCATAGGCAAAATTATGCTTTTTTGAAAGCGTGCAATTTTAAAGGGTAAATTACAATTTTTTCAAACGCTTAACTACGTTTTTAAAAATAACGTTTTTAAATCATTTATTTGAAAATCGTTATTTTTAAAATCACCCTTTTGAAATCATAAATCAAAACAAATCCTTAATAATTTAGGAAAAAAGTACTTATTTGATCTCAAGAACTTACAATTGTATCAAATTGGTCCCGAGGGCATAAAAAAGTATCTTAAATATTCTTAGGATAAATAGTAAACTATCTGTCTAAAATGATCTCTGTCGTCAGCATTTGACGGAAACCGTTAAATGCACATGTGGATCCACAACATTTTTTTTTTTTTTTTTTTTTTGGAGAAAGGGACCACCCTTCACCAAATGAGGAGCAACCAGATGAGAGATGACCAACCACCCCTTACCTATGAGGGGTGACCGCCCATCAAAGGGGTTGACTGCCCCTCACCTAGGGAAGGGTGACCTCCCCTTGGAGTGGGCGGCCAATCCCTCCTCATATGGTGAGTGGAGGTTGCCCTCCACATGGGGATGGACAACCCGTCCCCCCAATTTTTTTTATTTTTTTTAATGGTAAAGTTATAATTTTACAATAGGGTAAGTTATTAATTATGTCACGTGTTAATCAACGATTAATTGTAATGTGAATCCATATGCATTTAACGGTTTTGGTCGAACAAGGACATAGAACATTTTGAATAGATATCCCATTCCAAAGATCTTGAAATACTTTTAGTCCTCAAATCAGTTTCACATAACTACAAACTCCATAGACTAAATAAATTTTCTCAATAATTTAATAGTTTAAATACTTTGGAATAATTGGCTGATGCACAAACTTTTATTTTGAAATTGGAATTTGGGATGAATTTGGCAAATGGGAACCTCGATACAAAAACTTTTGCTGTGCGTGATGCCGTTGCCGCAGCTTATAAGAGTGAGAAAATGAGATTTAAAAACTCTGGGAAGATAAAACACGTCGATTTAAAAGAGTGAAAATGTAGCGATTTAATGGTTGTTTAAAATTTAAAACTCTAACAAGTAGACGTTATCTAATTGAATCGGAGAATAAAGACTTTGAAACTATAAATATGAAGTAAGTCAATTGTATAAGATAAATGGTATTTTTAGTAGACGCTTATACTATTATTATACAAATAGAATGACGTGACAGTAAAAATTAGTCATTAATTTTTTCTTCTTATAAGCCCTTGTTGATTTAAAGGCTAATTGTCACTGTCATGTCATCCTAGTTGTATAACAAACGACTAAATATCATTACTTTCTCGTTGTATAATCCTACGAGTTTCTAAGTTAAAATTTAGAACTGTTATAGAACTGGATAACTTGACAGTAAAAATCAAGAAAAATGATACATTTGCAACTTTATACTACTGTATAACTCCAAAAACTTTTTTATTTTATTTTTATTTTTTAAACTAACCATTGGATATGTTTTCCTACATATGGAATATCCTACATATATCAAATATGAGTTAATCGAAAGATGACTCTTTCCTTAACGTGTTAATATATTGTTAAAATGAAGTTGTTAATATATTGTTTCCTTCAAAGTTTATACATGTTTATGTACTGAGATATGATCCGTTTACAACTTCTATACAATTTCAACATCTTTTTTTAAAATCAACCGTTGGATATGTAGGACCCACATGTAAAAAAAAGACCTAATGATTAATTTGAAAAAAAAAGTTGTTGAAATTGTACAAATATTGTGTCAAAAGTTGTACAATAATTATTTCGCTCCTGTATTAATGGATGGGTGGAAATATTCTACATTTCTTAGAATAAATTGATAAGACTTTAATTGATCTCAATAGTTGAATACATAAATATTAGAGTACTAGCAAAAGATAACCGTATTTATATTGATTTAAGAATTGAAATTCTCTTTCTTTTATCTTTTTTTTTTTTTTTTTTTTTTCCTTTTTTAATTTTTATAGAAATAGAGCATAGTATATTCTAACAAAACAATATTACAAATACGTTCATGAATTTTTTTCATCCAAACTTGATTTATGAACCATCTAATGACAATCTGAACGAAGCTATGTGTCGTCTTATTAGTGATTCTACTAATAGGATGAATCTGCCATTGAAATTCTTATACTCATTAAGGTGGAGAGGATCTATTTATGGTCTAAATTTTATTTGCAATTAACAATATACATGGTATTACGTTATTTCAAATTTTAAATGATGTGACAACATATATACCATTAAATCAATAAAATTTAATCTGAACCATGTATAATTCGCTATTGAGATTATTCACCATAAATATATATATGTCAATATTAAAATGTTCTTCAATTTTTTCAATAGCCACGTCAGGATTGAAAAGAACAGTCTGGTTGGATTTTTCAATTTTTTTTTCTTCAATTTTATAAATTTGAGGTCTGAGTTTAGATCTATTATAAATTCAAGACTTTGTTAAGTTTTTCATCAAATAGGTAATATAAATGAATACAAAAATAAAATTCCGCCCCCCTAAATAAAAAAAAAAATGCAAAAATGGCTGCGCACCACTCCCTTGATCAATTAGGAGATGGCCACGAGCAACACCGGTTGGTTTTTTTGTTTTTTTTTTTAAAAAAAATAAAAATAAAAATATTAAAGGAGCATTACCCTTTTTTACTTTCATTTTTATTACATATTGTCGGAAAAACCATAATCGAGCTCAATTTTAGTATAAGTCTAAACTCAGATCTCAAATCTATCGAACTTAAATGTGAAAATCAAGGTTTGAAAATCAAAGAGGCAAAAAGTACAAGAAGGTTCAAACTTAATTTTTGGATTATTTATAGTAATTATAAGATTGGTATAGTCTTCTCAATATTAACTAATTAATCACATTCTATGCTTGTATAAGAAAATCCAATCAAGTTGAATCAGTTAATGCTCTTTTATATGTAAAAATATTTTCAAAGAGATTCATGGATGGAGGGCATGAGTGCTACATCCTTTACGATATAAAGTTGATTGCACACGCTTTCATGGAGGATTTGGTGAAGATTTTTCATCCTTTTTCTTAGGTCTACAACTCGAGAAAATTGAAAAACCCATGATAATTGTGATAAAGATTAACTTTATCCATTTATTGTGGCCTTCCAAAGCAGTGGAAGCAACATTAAACTAATTATGATTAAACATTGGTTTAGTTCCGCTGGCCTCCAAAAAGAAATCATTATTTTGATTCATTTCAATGTTTAGTAGACTACACCTAGAGCTACTTAAAAAGTGACATCGATCAGCTCTGACGATGCATACAGTATACTTTACTTTTTCTTTTTTCCTATTCATTTTTTTTTTTTTTTTTAAAAAAAATTCCTAAACAACTTGAGAAATAGTTACCAAAAGTCGAAACACCGAAAAAAGAATGGGCTCTCAACAACAAACCCTAATCAGAAAATACAATTTACTTTTAGTTAGATCAAGTGATGAAAGGGATCGGTATAAGGTGCAATAAACTTGTACATTTCAATGGACAATCTCACGCGAGAGGATACTTGAATCTCACCTTGTTTGAACAATTCGAACCTTACCTGTTCGAACAAAAGTGGGATGCAGACAAACTTACACATGAGGCTGTCCATTGCAATGTCCATCACATATCAACAAGGTCTATGCATAGAGTAGAATTCACTTTTTATTAGAGCAATCGATCAAAGGGTCATGGATATGATGCATTGAAACTGCTCATTGCAATATGAAGTTTCATGTGCAAGAATATTTGAGTCTCGCCTTGTATGGACAGCTTAAATCCTATAGAATCGAGCTATCTAAACAAGTGAAACCCGAACAACTTCTCATGTGAGATTGTTCATTTCACCTTACAATAAATAGCATCATTACAAAGATCTCGATCCTGATCAAAGAGGCTTACTTCATAGTTTACCTAGAAGCTAATAGTTTGGGGACCGGCCACTTTGTCGTTTTGCTTCCAAAGAAGTGGAAAAGGTAAGTCCAAAAATTGACCTCTCGATCGATTTTTCACCTGGCCAATGGCTTGCTTGTCATTAGCCTAATATATCCCATGTACACAATCAATTTGTGTAGAATATATTATCAGCACAAGGCTTCCAACTCATTAACATTTTATTCTCATCTATAATCTCTCACTATAATTCCTATTTCTTTGTGTCAAAAATGGTTTTATTTTTATCAATCAATAAGAGTGACTTACTCAATCTTATTTTCCTATTTATAAATTTTTTTTTTGATGCCATTAGATATGGTTTGCATGAGGACAAAAACACAGGAAATGTGTTCCCAACTTTCCTTACAATCAAACCCATGCATATGAAATCCCTCTACCACGTTTAGTGCTAATTGATCTTATTGGAGCATTAACCTAACTATATAATAATATTACCCAAATATCAAATTTTAAAATCAACCACGTGTTCCTATTCATTTATGGTATAACATTTGTCTATGTGCAAGGCCCTCCTAGAATCACTGCTTGCTAGGTACATTTTGCATTGCGATTTTATACATAGAAAATGCGATTTTAAACAGATCTGTAGAAAATTGATCGTTTAGGATATATTGTGTTTTTAAAAAAATTAAGATTTGGAAATGTAGAAAATCTGCGTTTTCAAATCATAGGCAAAATGGTGTTTTTTTGAAAACGTGCAATTTTAAAGGGTAAATTACAAATTTGCTAAACACTTAACTATGTTTTTAAAAATCATGTTTTCAAATCGTTTATTTGAAAATTGCTATTTTAAAATCACACTTTTTGAAATCGTAAACCAAAACAAATCCTTAATAATTTAGGAAAAAAGTACTTATTTGGTCTCAAGAACTTACAATTGTATCAAACTGGTCCTAGGGCATCAAAAAGTATCTTAGAGATTCTTTGTTTAAAATGATCTCTGTCGTGAGCATTTGACGAAAACCGTTAGATGCACATGTGGATCCACAACATTTTTTTTTTTTTTTTTTAAGAAAAAAGGACCACCCTTCATCAAATGAGGAGCAACCATATGAGAGATAGCCAACCACCCCTCACCTATGGGGGCGGCCTCCCATCAAAGGGGTTGACTGCCCCTCACCTAGGGAAGGGTGACCTCCCCTTAGAGTGGGCGGCCGATCCCTCCTCATATGGTGAGGGGAGGTTGCCCTCCACATGGGGAAGGACACCCCGCCCCCCCCCCCCCAAATTTTTATTTTTTTATTTTTTATTTTATAGTAAAGTTAAAATTTTACAGTAGAGTAAGTTATTGATTATGTCACGTGCTAATCAACGATTAATTGTAATGTAGATTCATATGCATTTAACAGTTTTTGTCGAACATCGACATAGAACATTTTGAATAGATATCTTATTCCAAAGATCTTGAAATACTTTTTGTACTCAAATTAGTTTCACATAACTACAAACTCCATAGACTAAATAAATTTTCTCAATAATTTAATAGTTTAAATACTTTGGAGTAATTGGCTGATGCACAGACTTTTATTTTGAAATTGGAATTTGGGATGAATTTGGCAAATGGGAACCTCAATACAAAAACTTTTGTTGTGCGTGATGCCGTTGCGGCAGCTTATAAGAGTGAGAAAATGAGATTTAAAAACTCTGGGAAGATAAAACACGTCGATTTAAAAGAGTGAAAATGTAGCGATTTAATGGTTGTTTAAAATTTAAAACCCTAACAAGTAGGCGTTATCTAATTAAATCGGAGAATAAAGACTTTGAAACTATAAGTATGAAGTAAGTCAATTGTATAAGATAAATGTTATTTAGTAGACGCTTACACTATTATTATACAAATAGAATAATTGGCCATTGATTCTTTTCTTCTTATAAACCCTTGTTGATCTAAAGGCTAATTGTCATTGTCATGTCGTTCTAGTTGTATGGTAGTCATATAACAAACGACTAAATATCATTACTTTCTCGTTGTATAACCTATGAGTTTCTAAGTTAAAATTTAGAACTGTTATACAACTGGATAACTTGACAGTAAAAATCAAGAGAAATGATACGTTTACAACTTTATATTCCTGTATAACTCTAACAATTATTTATTTATTTTTTTCCAAATTAATCATTAGATATGTTTTCATACACGTGGAATATCATACATATATCAAATATGAGTTAATTGAAAGATGACTCTTTCCTTAACTTGTTAATATATTGTTAAAATGAAGTTGTTATATATGAGCTTCTTATTAATTAGTTAAAAAAAGAAAGAGAAGAAATCAACTTTTTTCTCCCTTCGGGCTGGTGCGGAGGTAGGAAACCTCTCACCGAAACCCTAGCCCCCCTCCCCCTTCCCCGATTCCTTTCTCCCACCCCCCTTCCTTTCTCCAGTCCCCACGGACTAGATCCATTGGTGGTTTTGGTCCTCCTAGTCCTTTTGGACTAATGGAGGTTTATTTTTCTTGTTTTTAGTTTGTTTTTGGCAGGTAAACTCACTGAAGAAGGTGCCAGAGGGGAGTGGTCGTCCCGTGCGTGCCAACGACAGAGATCTTGGCTGAGTTTTCAAACATTAGTTTTCTTGGAGGTCAGATCTGCGATTTTCCGTCGTTTTCTATTAGACACACGCCCTCCAGGCTTGTTCGCTGTCGCTTTCTGGTGCTTCAACCGCTTTCCACGGCCGTACTTAGTCCCTGTGGTCTGGGCGTGGTTATCACGTGCTTGGGTGGTTTCTGTTCTGAGTTGGTCGTGATGACAACGAACTGTTGCCCAAAATGTATGACCGACTCCCTGTACAAGTAGAGTTTTATGTTAACGCAGCGGCATCATTTTGGTTGGCTAAGTTTTATTTGTAGCATTCTTTCTGTAATGGTTTGAGTCGTTTGTTGGCTCAGGTTTGGGGTATACACCTTTATGGTGGTGACTTATGTACACCTCTATGATGGTTCTTGTGTACACCTTTATGGTGGCTTGTTATGTACTCTTCTCTTAATTAATGAAAATTAATCTTTCCTCCAAAAAAAAAAAATGAAGTTGTTAATATATTGTTTCCTCCATAGTATATACATGTTTATGTATTAAGATATGATTCGTTTACAACTTTTATACAGCTCCAACAACTTTTTTTAAAATCAACCGTTAAATATGTATGACCCACATGTAAAAAAAACAGATCCAATAGTTAGTTAGTTTGAAAAAAAAAAAAAAAAAAAAAAAAATAAAAAAGTTGTTGGAGTTGTACAAAGTTGTACAGTAATTATTTCTCTCCTGTATTAATGGATGGATGGAAATATTCTACATTTCTTAGAATAAATTGATAACAGACTTTAATTGATCTCAATAGTTGAATACATAAGTAATAGAGTACTAGTAAAAGATAACGGTATTTATATTGATTTAAGAATTGAAATTCTCTTTCTTTTTTCTTTCTTTTTTTTTTTTTTTTTAATTTTTATAGAAACAGAGCATAGCTAACAAAACAATATTACAAATACATTCATAAATTTCTTTCATTCAAACTTGATCTATGAATTGTCTAATGACAACCTGAGCTAAGCTATGTGTCGTCTTATGATTCTACTAATAGGATGAATCTGCCATTGAAATTCTCTTACTCATTGAGGTGGAGAGGATCTATTTTATAGTCTAAATTTTATTTACAATTAACAATATACAAGTTATCACGTTATTTAAAATTTTAAATGATGTGACAAAATATATACCATTAAATCTATAAAATTTAATCTGAACCATGTATAATTCGCGATTGAGATTATTCATCATAAATATATATATGTCAATATTAAAATGTTCTTCCACAATAACTACATGCTAAAATGGGTTCACGTATCATTTTGACTTAGTGTTTATAGTAATATATACTTCATTCAATTTAATCAACGTATCTTTCTTTCTTTTTTTTTAGAAAGGAGTAATGATTTCATTCATAAAATAACAACAAAAAAAAAGATAAGAGCATGTTGTTCTAACAAAACTATATCACACATACAAATATGAATTTCTTTTATCTAGACAACACCTGTAATTTGTTTAATGGCTGATTTGGCTAAACCATGTCAGTGCTCAAATAAATTGTAACATACCACACTTTTTTATGGAAACATTAAGTTATTATAAAAGTGGTGTTAATAAAACCTTAAGACATTCTCAAATGTCACATCTCAGTGTTCTTAATAGTTTAAAGTAAGTAACAAATATTCAAAAATTTATCTTCACCTCAAATTCTCTTCTCTTTTTGTGTGGGGTAATTCAATATTTTGGCAAATGTATTCTATAAAGTTAGGATTCTTTAATATCACAATAATTGAAAACAATATAACAAAGCATTGCAACTCATTTGGATTGATTTGAACTATTGTGAAAACCATATAAATTAAGCTAGAAAAAAAATATTTATACTAGAATTTTGAAATGAAAATATGTGCCCAAAACACAAAAATAAGTAAAAACAGTAACCTTTTTAATAGTAAAAAGTTCAAAATAAAGGCAAGAAGTCTTTATCCAACCAATTTAATGGTATAAAGTAAAGTTTCATGTACAACAAATATACACGCTTTGTACAATAACGCTAACGTGGAAATGATTTTTTACTTTTTATGTGTGCAGAAAACATACTATTTTTTTATTGTGAAAATCATTTCCACATCAGCGTTGTTGTACAAAGCGTGTACATTTGTTATGCAAAAAACATTGTTCAATGTTATATACTACATTTATCAATCAGTTCTTAAATTTTTGGGCAATTACTTTTTCCCCCTATCAACTACCAAAAAATGTGCAATGTCTCTATGAACTATCAACTCGACCAAAAAATAGTATTCAACTACCACAGCTACATGTTTTGCCCATTTCTGTCAACCTAACTCGTGAAAATACTTAAATACCCTAATTCAATTTCAAAAATATCTAAATATCCTCAACTTAAACAAATAAATAATTAAATAAATAAATAACCAAAGGAAAAGGGGGTGGCCTGTGACTCACGGCCACCCCGCAACCTATGGGGCTGCGCGGCCACCCAAGTTTTGCTCTAGGGTGGCCTGCGAACCACCCCTAAAGGTTGGCTCACAGCCACCCCAGGAAAAAGCTGGGGTGGCCAAAGCCACCTCTGAGTGTGGCTCGTGCGTCACCCCCTCCCCCAAATTAACATATTAAATATATTTCCTTTCTTTTTTTTTATTAAATATATTATTTTTAATATTTTTTATTAATAAATTTAAACCAAATTAATAAACCAAAATTTTTATTATTTTTTTTATCAATTGATGGCATTTTTGTCTTTTAATCAAAATTAACGTCCAAAACCGGCATATTCCATCCATGTTAACGGATTTGATTGAAGGAATGGGGCAAAATGTGTAAAGTTGATAGTTAGATGCTCTATTTTGGCCGAGTTGGTAATTTGTGAGGGCATCGTACATTTTTTGGTAGTTGATAGAGGAAAAATGTAATTACCACTAAATTTTTTATTTTTAAATGAGGATCGATCTAAGAATTAGTTGACGGTGCCACATCAGCAAAGCGATATAAAAGTGCAGTATATAGAAATTGCTTTAAACAAAAACTTTGTCACAGCCAAAATCAACCAATGATAGAAGCTAAAAAAATCAAGGGATAACTTCACTTAAGAGTACCAAACTATCGGTCTATTTGACTTAAGGGTACTGAACTTCAAAACATCTCAAACTAGGTATCCAATTTTCAAAACGTCTTAATAATAGGTACTCCATTAAGATTTACTGTTAAATCCTGCCAAAATTCAATTTTTGGTAGGATTTTGAAAATCTTAACGGAATTCCTGTTATTGAGACGTTTTAAAAATTGAATACCCTAGTTTAAAACGTTTTAAAATCAATACCCTTAAGTGAAGCTCTTCCAAAAGTCAATTCCATTTTTGTTATGTCAACTAACTAAGTAACTAAAGTATCTATCTAATTTCTGGTTTTTTTTTTTTTTTTTGAATGGATCTTTCTAATTTCTGTTATGAAGCTAAAAAAGAAATCTACCAGCCCTAAAAATGCGCAGGAGGAGTGGGACTGGGACCTATCTAATTATAACATCATCAGTCCCGCGTCAAAAAGACTCCTTCCCATTATAAATCACGAGTAAATCACATTGTGCTGCTACTTCCCTACTTCCCCTGTTTCCTCTGTTTCCGGCGATATTTCATTTGCTCGCTTATGCCGCGGCACATTCTCATATAAACCTCTTTGATGTGGATATCTTAATAGGATTAAGGATTGAAAGAATGGGGTTTTGCGAGAACTCTACTTCTGAGCAGTTTCAGAACTCTCGTTTTGAGCCTGTGGACATGAACAGAAGCCCTGCTTGTGATTTCCGCATCTCAGAAGCTGTAAACAAGAGGCTGAAACAAACATCAGCAGAAAGTGGGGAAAAGGTGGATTCAAAATCTTTTTTTTCTTCTTTCTTTTCATTTCTCTTTGTTTTTTCAGGTTCTATCATTCAACTGTTTGTTGGCTTTATTATGCATGGGATATCCAGAAAGAGTTTAGAGTGTAAAGATTCAACAAATAAAAACATGAAAACGTAAGCATGACTGTTCTCCTAGTTTAGAACTAGAACTAGGAATCCGCCAGAGAAAAGAACAAAAAAAGACTGCTAAGTTAAAGTGTTCTTGGTTCAAGGAAGGTTTCGTACTTCCGTTGCTTTGTTATTTGCGGACTCTCCTTAAAAAGAACGGATTTTTTTTTTTTTTTTTAATGTATAAAGTGATTAGATAATTTATTTTTGTTATTTGAATAATGAATTGCCCAAAGCGGACAAAAACAACTAAAGATAGGCTAGTTCTAACCAAAACAAAATCTTATACATAAAAAATAGCTGCAGACATCAATCTAACGATCAGATCAACAAGAGCTCGTCCCATTTCAGCCAAATTTCTTTTCCTCTCTTGGGTATCATCTTAGCACATTGGTCCCTCTCTATCTCTATAGCATAATTGAGCTTAAACCCATAAGTTTAAGCTTTCGGATTGAGTGGTGTCTCAACTTGCTATATTATAGGCTCACTAAAAGACTCCCCAATAATCAAAGATAATGGTGGAATGGCGTAAACACGAACAAGGATATCCGAAGTAGGAACAAAGGTGCATGGTACGAGCAACCCAGTTGGTCCATAATATTGATTAAAAAAAAAAAAGAACCTCCGTTTGAGGGGAGTGTAGCAGTGTGGTAAAGGCAGGAGAAAATCTCCCTAGCATGGTAGTTTAGTTATCATTGATTTCCCAATTTTTCAGTTTTGTGGTCAATTTTTTAACATTGCTTCCATATTGTACTAATTTGCAGGGTAATTACTTGAGTGAAATTCTATTGAACTTAGGTCCTATCGGTTTAACATTTTCGAATACAGACTCTTTCGTGGACTCAGTGGAGAAGAAGAGCATTTTTCATGCAAAGAACAGCACAAAAAGTACTGTTTCTGGGACTAATCGAAAACCAGTTCCTGGTGCAGTCCAGGCAAAGCTTATTTATGATGCTGAGAAGTGCAAGGCTTCAAACTTCGGTGCATCGTTAATTAGAATAGGCTCATGGAAGGTAAAATAATCAACATTAATCCGAAAAAGTTGTAGTAAATAACGAAGATGAGAAAAAGGGTTCTTGTTCTTCATGGTTTTTTTTCCTAGAAATTTTGCAGGAAGTTTCTAAACGTGAAGGTGCCTTGGTGGCCAAGTGTTACTACGCAAAGAAAAAACTTGTGTGGGAGATCATGAAGGAGAGCTTGAAAAGCAAGATTGAAATACAGTGGTCTGATATTTTATCAATTAGAGCTTCAACGGTGGCAAATGAGCCTGGAATTCTTGAAATTGAGGTTCTTTTTATTTTTCTTTTTATTTTTTTAAATTAAAAAAAGAAAATAAAATGAGATTGAGATTCATTGAAGTGCAATTAATGTTTATTTCTTCTTGGAGTTTAAGGTGGTGAAATTTGTTTCAGCTTGACACTCCACCTGCGTTCTATCAAGAGACTGATCCAATGCCGCGAAAGCATACCCTATGGAAAGTCAGCGGAGACTTTACTAATGGGCAAGCTTTAATTAACAGGTTTGTATTTTATTTTTTAAATTTTATTGTTTACATTAGGTTTTCTAATCATAAAATAGCTCAGTCTAGTGTTCATCTTTATGGACAATATTTTAAGCGTGCATATACGTTAAGGTCAAATTTGGTACACAGAAAATGATTACTCCTCAAAATGAGAAATAGTTATTCTTTAAAAAAAAAATAGGAAGAATGACTATTCTTTCGGGAATGGAATAGCCTTGAAATAATTTTTTATTTTTTTTTCCCAAAAACCCATTATATATCTTTCTTTCTTTTTCCTCTTTTTGTTTGGGCAAACAAAAAAGAACATAAAATAAAATTAATCGTCTCT
Organism: Alnus glutinosa; assembly: GCF_958979055.1. Classification (NCBI taxonomy): domain Eukaryota; kingdom Viridiplantae; phylum Streptophyta; class Magnoliopsida; order Fagales; family Betulaceae; genus Alnus; species Alnus glutinosa. The sequence goes on along the minus strand of NC_084897.1, from coordinate 22,286,774 downwards.
GTGGGAGGCGACCACCTCAACAGAAGCACCAAGTGTTGTTGCACCAACCTTGAAAACCCTCAGGTGTGGTCGCAACCACCCCCATGACGCATTAGGGTTGATTGTTATTGAATGGTCTTAAGCCTCTCTTAACCCCAAAAACCACCTCATGAGATAAGATTTTTCCTCACACTTACAAACTGACCACTCAGCCCATTCTACAATCGATATTGGATAAATTTCAACAGTCATGACTACCCTGAATGGTATCGAGTGTAGTCACACCACCCTTGCAGCTCCTCGGTGTCCACCATGAGGGTCTCCAGCCTCCGGGGGGTGGTGTGAAAACCCCCGGAGCTTCTAATGGGGTAGTTGACCACCCCGACCCACGGGGGATAAATTCAATTTTATTTTTTTTGTTTCAAAAAAAAAAAAGCTTTTTGGGAAAACAATTTTTAGAGTTAAGGTAATTTAGGAAATTTTGGCAAAATATGATTCAATTCCAGTTAAGAAATATGGTATGTGTTGTCACCAAACGAAATAATATGAATGATAATTCAATTCCAGTTTCTTGTATTCCTAATAATACACATTTCTATTCCTAGGAAATTATCATTCCAGTGTACCAAACGTAGCCTTAGTTTGACAAACTATAAAATTTGGAACTAAATATATATTACGTAGACCACTTAGTAAAATGTTAGTTACTATATACACTTGTTATCTACCACATTTTTTCAATCCAAATTTTGAATTGTGTTGATATACCATTTTCAGGAGGCACTATCTTGAATTTCCTCCAGGAGCCCTTGATAAACACTATGAGAAGCTCCTGCAATGCGATAGCAGGTTGTTTATGTTGAGCCAAAAAACACCATTCCCAACCTTGCCATGTTCTCCTTATTTCCCTTCTGTTTACTACAATAATGGGATTACAGAAACTTCTTTGGATTTGAGTACTGGTGGACAATATGGGTCAAACATCTCCGGATCCGGTTTGCAGCTGCCTTTCTCAAGCTTCCCTGGGCCTATGCAACATGTTCAGGCACACGACCAAATCAACCAACCATACCTTAGTATTGAGGATTCAACAGGTATTGCACTGTCTCTTCCTACTCATCCATAACTATTTTAAGGTTGAGAAATGCCATACAAATTCTCAAATTTACAGTACTCTCAAATGCTTACTCTTTGTCTTTGACGTGGCATTTAATTAAGAGTGTAAACTTGGAAGTTTGTGTAGCATTTCTTTTTAAAGTTTGGGTAAACTTCACTCACCATCCCTAATCTTTTATTATTTTTTTAATCATACCCATAAACTTTAAAAAGTGTCAATTTAATTTATCCATCTTCTAATTTTTTTTCAATTTCACCCTTTCATTAAATTCTAACGGAGTTGTGTCCAAATTCTTAAAATACCCCTCATTTTTTTAGTGAAAAAAAATAAAAAGGAAAAAGAAAATTAAATTCAGGCATTGGCCAGGATTTAACAGAATTTGCAAAAATACATGTGACTAAATCTTTGAATTTTTTATTTATTTATTTATTTATTATAAACATGGGTATTTTAAAAAATTTGACAAGATTTAACGGAGAATCTTAATCTTAATGGAGTAGTGAAATTCAAAAATATATACATATATATATTGAAAGGTAGATACACTAAATTGACACTTTTTTAAGTTAAAGAATATGATTGCAAAAGTGATAAATGAATTTTTCTCTTAAAGTTTCGACTTCAAAGAAATGAAGAATGTACTCCTGATCCCTTTGTTTTGTGATAACATAGCTATGGGCTTCTCTTCGCCCCTGCATGATGTCGTTAGCAACCGATTAGGAGATAATAATCCACGGATGGCAAATATGTGGAGTACTACTCAAGGGATGATTGATTATGCAGAAGTTCTTGGGACAGATGATCAAATTCAACAGCCATTTTCTTCTGGTGTAGAAACCCACGTGGGAGAGCAGATTCAAGAGCCATTTTATTTTGCTTTAGCATCATCATCCCAAGTGAATCCAGCAACAAGTTTTCAAAACTACGATATTGTGTCATCAGCAGCTCCTTGTGGTGATGACGATGGAGCAGGAACGCCTATTTTAGACCCTCAAGTACATAATAACACTATGAACCAATGGATCATGAGCGACCAAGGACTTCCAAACATTGATCAGATTATGTCATTGGGTGACTTCACTGATTCACCAAACGAAGAGAATGGCAAGAACGACAGTGTTCTTGGAGCTTCATCCTGGTGGTCGGGGTAGAACTTCAGCGCGCTGATCGACGTCGTTTTGTGAGCAGAATCTCTAATTGTTTTAATTATTAAACTTGTTATATAAATAATGCAACCATCTTGGAGGGATTTATTAGCTCAAGCTCAATTAACACCAAGATCGAAGAAAGCAGCCACTCTACAGTCTACACCTTGCATTGGCTCATATTCAACAGCCGAAATTTCTGGTGACACAAATTGTTTTAAGATTAGTTTTAGCATTGTCATTTGACTCATGTCAAGATGAGGCTTATTGTTAGTTTGTTTGTTATTGGATGTCTATTTAAAGACTGAAGAATGGTAATAAAATTAGAGATAATTGCATTATTAGTTCCTATGGTTGGTCTAAATTACAAATCAGTACTCCATGTGGTATCAATATGAATTCAAAAATCCATGTGGTTAGCTTAATTTACAAATCGATCTCAAGAGTTATATTCCGTTAAAAATTTTAACAGATTCTGTTAAACGCATCTGGGGGTGGTAGCCACGCCTTTGCTCTTTTTTTTTTTCATTTTAATTTTTTTAAAATATTTATATTTTTTTATTAAGATAGACACATGTCGTCATTTTATTGGTGCTTATGTGGTGTTTAACAAAATCTGTCAAAATTTTTAACGAAATGTGACTCCAAGGATCAATTTGTAAATTAAGCCAACCACAGGGATCTCTGAATTCATGTTAATACCACGTGGAGAAATTTGTAATTTAAGCCAACTAAAGGAACCAATGGTGTAATTTAGTTTGAAGGAAGGATTTTTGTTTCTTGCTTCCGTAAGTGTGCATGCTTTTTGTCTTGTAATTAAGTATATATATCAGTAAATTAAATTATATCTCAAAACACATAGGAAGTGAGAACTTCTTTCTTTAGCATTTCCTTAATACAAAATGCGATATTGATAAACTTTTCATTTCCTTGCTTCCCTTTTCCTTTCCCAACTTGTTTCTTTCAATATGATTTGCATAAATATTGCATGATGCTTTTGGCCATGATTATTACATATGAGACATACAAATTGTGTCAGAAAGCAAGAAACATGCTCATCAAAGTGAACATTGGAATTGTGGCTCAATCCATATTAAAAGGACTTCAACCCACCTTTATGATCATGTCTATTTCAATATACAAACTAAAAAAAAAAAAAAGAGAGAAGAAATGGTAAGATATTGGAGGAAGCCAATACTTTTCTGCCTCTTTCTCTTTCTCTTTCTTTCGGTCCCGCTCCCTCTCTATTTCTCCTTCTGTTTGTTGGCTTTATGCTTGGGATATCGAGGAGGAGTTCAAAGGGTAAAGGATTCAACAAACAAAAACAAGAAAATGTCATCCTCCTATAGTATTGGATATAGGACAGTGTTGAAAATTATTTCATGAAAATTTAAGTTTTCCTTCAATTTGAATATTTCAACTTTCCCTTTATTTTTTCAATTACTACGTTTGATTAGCTAGTTGGTAAGGTAATAACTTGCCAAGGCAATGATCAGTAGCTGGTCCAAGATAATGATCAGCCACACTGAGACTAAGACACAACCCAAACTCTTACAAGAGGCAACAGTAGCTTTACTTTTTGTCCCACATTGAAAAGCTATGAGTTTTTTGAGTGCTTTATAATCAATTATCTTGCTATTATACTAGATAAGATTTTGAGTACACGTGCTAGTTGTGTCACCCAATACGAAGCATTGGTCGTCGCACCCACGCGTGTCGCTTAGTCGCTTTAGATGCACATAGCACGAGCACATTGTCGCACACAAGTTTATTGTTTTCTGATGTATACAACTGCTTTTTTAACAGTTATATTTTTTAAATAATTAACTCATTTCAACTGCTTTTCTAACAGTAATATTTTTTGAATAATTAACTATTTTCTTAACCGTTAGAAATTATATTTTCTAACTGCTTTTTCAACAGTCAGGAGCTGTTTTTTCAACAGTTAGAAACTACTATAAACTGTTTCTGCAATTTAGATTAAAATATATTTTTTCAGCATATTTTGGTTAATCTTTTTCCTTCTCTTCTTCATCTTCTTTTCTGCTGTTACAGAATTTCTTATTCAGAATAGTGTTCTGAATTTGCAATCTACACACTACATTCGAGCAGTATTGTATCCTAAGGACATAATTATTGTATTTTCTTTTGCAAAACTTATTGTTTAAGTGTGAAACAATATTTGTCTAAGAGACAGATTAATTTTCGTCTTACTGTCAAAGAGTTCAGTTTTTTCCATACAATTTTTTTTTTTTTGCTTTCTTCAATTTCTGTAAATCCACATCTTTATTTATGAGAGACAGTTCTCCTAGAATAGAGATGGGACTAGGAATTTGCCAAAAAATTCGGCTGCTAAAGATGCATTTAGAGTGTTGTTTCTGGTTTAAGGTTTTGGAAAGTTTTATTGCTTTGGTATCTGTTCTCTTTAAAAGAACTGATAATTTTTTTATTTTTTTTTTTAAAAAAAAAAAAAATGTATAAAGTGATTAGATAATTTATTTTTGGTATTTGAATAATGAATTGCCCAAAGAGGACAAAAACAACTAAAGATAGGCTTGCTTCTTCTAGTTCTTGTGATCCTGGCCATAATTCAGCCTTCACTCTTTTCTTCTTGGTCTTTTGCTAATGTAATTTCGGATATTAGTTTAGATTTAATCTCCTTTCAAAGATGGTATGCTTTGAAAGTTTCTAGATGTGCAAACTTTCGTGCACATGTGTTAGCTAAGTGGGCCGCTTCCAACCATATGTTTGGAAGCATTCCCATAGGATCCCTCATTCTCTCTTCCATCCGGATCAGGAGTAACAAGGATCCTCCCTTGTAACCCTTTTCTTTATTCAATTAAAAAAAAAAAAAAAAAAAAAAAAAAAAAAAAAAAAAACCCAAAACAAAACTTTATACAAGCATTAAAAACTCAAGATGGCTTTGCCTACAATATCTCTAGATTTTCCCAACTTTTTTTTTCTTGAAATCATACACTGTTTCTATACATCTAATCAATAAATTATCGTGGCTTGTGAAGTACAGCAATTATTAGGAAATATTCAATATTTGTTGTACTGAAAGGCAAGCACCTATACTTGTCAATCTTTTAAAACCGCATCAAATATTCAAACTTGCAAATCTTACATATCCATTTTGTTTGGTTAGGGAGAATATCTGATTATGATTGCTTGCAAAAAATTAAAAGCTAAAATTTTATTTTAACTACAAAAAATGAGACAAAATGTAGTCACTACAGAGAAGAAAGTAGAACACAACCCACAATTAGAAAAGGTTAGTTAGAATGTTAAACCATCTGGAGTTTGTATGATCCATTGAGGAAAAATATCAAAACACAGTTTTACTGTTTGGGGGTTGGGCTAACCTCGAATTATCCCATTTTTACTTGGGTTCTTTCCATTTCTTTCTTTTATAGAATTCCATCATCACAATCCATCCATCTCTACAAATTTTCCCTACTATCAATTACCATCCTCATCACCATTTCCAATCTTATCCAACATTCAATACAAACAGTTCTTATCAAAAATAGGGTTCTTGGATATGATTCATTGACGAGAACAAAAATAAAGTTCTAACTTTAAACTATCATCAGCTATAGCATCCCAAAAAACTACAGGTTTTTGACATTTAGGTCAAATAGCTCTTCAAGACGGGAAAACATGCAAGCTCCTCGCAGAATATACCCTGATCCTCCCCACAATCCAATTAATCTTCCAGATAATAACAGAATTACCATCCCTAGCAATAAAGTATGCCCCTTTACCGAGAATGTTCTAACCTGCAAGATTGTATAATCTGTCAAACAAAAGAATCAGAAACAGGTTCCATGATTATGGAAAAGAACTTGCTTCTGCCTCAAAAGAACCTGTACCTGCTCTGATTTTATCCAGAAACACTTTGCCAACCACACTTTGAGGATTATCGCATACTGACATAGGATGCATGTCAAAATCCCTCCAGCTCGATCGACCTTGGACTTACAGATTGAATCACAAATCTTCAGATAAAGGCAACACTACGCTATTCAAACTATCACAACTGGTTTATGACAGCTGACTCTCTTTTAGTTTTTTGTGCAATGAGGTTAAGCTAAACAATCAGAAAATTTTCCCATTCAATTCAATCAACTAAGAATAAGACATCATAATAATAATATCATTTTCTGCTGCAACTTTGCAGCCCAGATAACAGCAGTAAAAATCAGAAACGGGTTTTCATTATAGTAGTCAAAATGAGACAGAAGATATGCTCAACTGCGGGCATGTAAAAAGTAAGTCTATCTACATTCTATCATAACAAATTCAAGCAACAAATACAACTATCCCTCGCACAAATATTGACAATACACAATAGTAAGTAAACTGCATCAATCAAATTTTCCAGCATAAAACATGTGGGTTGTGCAAACACTGTTTCAGACCTCAGTAGCTACAATTAACTTCTATTCTAGTCAGATCCTAATAATGTTGATTTTAATCCATTAAAAGGAAATTCAGAAACTAACTAAAATCAAAATCTAGACTCAAGATCCAGACTTGCAGAAGCCACTTCTGCCATACCTAACTCGATTGACATACTGACTCATGTCTTCAAACTTGCTTGAGGTGATTTACTAGACTCTTCCAGCATGGCAGGAGGATCACCGGATCTGCTTGCAGATTCATATTCACCTCCTTCTGCATTCATTTCACTAAAACTCCTTTTCTTTGATAAAGAGGGAGAATTCTCCTTCTCCGGGTTGTCTTCATTTGCAAATTCTTTTCCTTTTCCTTTCTCATTCTGAGTTTCTTTATTAGGCCGAGTCTCACCATCTGGCAAAGGAAACAAAGGAGGTTCCCGGCCGCTCAGTCGACAAAATACTTTTTCAACCATCTCATTAATTTCCTTCCCCAGCCCATTATTGTCTAAAATAAGGTCCCAAACTGATTTAGAAGCCTTCTCAAGCACTGGAGCTCTGCATGAAATCAATATGAAAATTGTAAAGAACAGAAACTGCTGTAGTAAACAAGTGACATAAAAAAATTAGTATTGTGACACATCAGAAAACCCTTCTAAACCAAGACAAGTAACAAACCATGTGGGACGTTCTTCAAGATTCACATAGAGATAGGAGCAATAAATTAACATAATGTGTCAGTTTCAGATTATTAATAAATACATTTACAATAATGAAGCAAATCAAGAAAGAATTGATAAAACAAATCAAAGTATAATTAACTTTATTTCAACTATAAAAAGGTCACTTTGTATTAATAAGAATTCACATACTTTATTGGACTGATCTTACTTGTCACAAGCATATGTATTCTACAAATTATCACAAACCCAAGTCAATAACTTATATAAGTTAAGATCTGTCTTTAAATATTACAGAACATCTTTTTTTATTAAGAAGGAAATAAAAGAGTATTTTGTTGGAACGCAAGAAATAGTTTATTCCGAATTAAGACAACATAAGAACCTTCAAAATTCTGTAATTAATGAATGGAAAAACTGGCTAAAGGATCATTATCAATATCAATATGATGACCGAAAATATAAATAAATAAAAGAAGAAGAAGAAAAAGAGAGGGTGGAAAACGGGATTAAGAAAGCTCTATAACTTTGTGCATTACTAAAATTTTAGAGAGTGCATGTAAACTTTGCACCACCTAAGAGGCAGTAAATATGGATAAGGCCATTTTAGACATGGATTCAGCTTCACAATTGCTCAAACACCCACTTATAAGTTGCTTCTATCTTTCCAAAGCAATCTTCACAATTTACACAGGATGGGCCATCTTATTTACTTTTTCATCTCGTGATATTTAAAACTCTGTCACTATTAACATTTGATACAGCCAAGACAACTTCAAGATAATGAAAACTGTCCAATAGATGATCAAAACCCCTTCCAATACTGCATATAAGCTATGAGTTTTCTCAAAAGTAAGCAAGAGCGTTTAGTGCGAACCTGGGAGGCTATTCTATCTTAAGAAACAAATGAAAACAGTTAAGAAACACCAACACTTACTCAAGTTCCTGCCTTAGTGCATCAAACAGCTCTCTTTTCGTCTGTTTCTCTGCTCCAGGAGTGTTAAGAACTTTGCTCTGTTCTGCCATTTTGATAGTGGTATTCTTAAGCTCCTCCTGCAACAAGGAGCACAGACATAAGTATTATTCCCTTTTAGAGAAAAATAAACTAGTACTTCCTTAAGCATTCAAATGTTTGACAACCCTTGGACTAAGTGAAAAGGTACACTTCTGGTAGAGGCCAGAAACTCAAATGAGATCCAAGATTGCACTCACGCAAGTGCCATCAGAGCTTCAGAATTATTAACTGACAATATGTCACTTATATCCGAAAATTGAATAACCATAGACAACTAGTTGGCCAAAGTGAGAATCAACAAGAGCAGCAAACTTGATTGTGCTCAAACTCAAAAAATTTCAAAATTCACTGATTTGAACTTCTGGAGGAGGAACCCGTGCTAGTCTACCGATACTGTCAACAATTTACAAAGATCTACTGGAGCAAACAGTTGAACCCACAAATTCTTATATTCAACCACATGAATTGCATATTAGTTCCCAAATTAGAATCAATGATACCGACACTAGGACTTTAACTAACAAATAGCTCATACCAACTCATTAAAATACATGCACAATGTAAATATATGCAACTCCTCATCAAGAACAACCACACACACACACTAACACAGACATAGGAAATTCTTTTCTTACAAAATGCACCATCACAAAATATATTTGGGTTTCTTTTCTTTTTAAAATCTAAAAGTCCTCTCCTCAAAAATATGATAAAACATTTTAGCTCTTTTTTAAATCAAAAAATTTAACCCTTAAAAGGTTTCTATAAACCAAAAGATTTCTTTTTCCAAAACCTACACGTGATCCTTTCATCCATCCTCCCCTCAACTCCTCCCTCCCCCTCCTCTGCTTTGTCTCTTCTTCTCAACTTCCAAGTCGCCTTTCAAACCTCCTCCCTCTTCTGCCTTGCAACAATATTCAGCCCTACAAGTAAAAATCCCTGGCTCTGCCACTAACCCCATCATTCAAAATACTTTTGTATGATTCATTGGTATCTATAGAACTGCTCTATAAATAAATATATACATACATGTGTGTGTATATGTATATGCTTGTGTAACTCATGAGTGACTAATGAGTGAAGCTATACAAACAAACAATACAGGCAATTAGCACACAAATAAACCACCAAAAACCATTAAACTTGACAAGTTCACTGCTCCATTAGCTCTCAGAATATAAAATTAAAAAAAAAAACCCACAATTCAGATTTTACCCACAAAATCGAGAGAAAGAGAGAGAAAACCAAAGCAAAGAAAATAGAGGGGAAGGGACATATATTTACATTGGCTTTGAGCTGGTTAATGATCTTCAATCTGAGCGTGTCGATTGTACCGTCATTCATCAGCGATTCCAACACATCCTCTGGAGTTATCATTGATGAAGATGAATCCATTAGCGCGCGCGCTCTCTCTCTCTTATTTTTATTCTATTTCAACTTTTCCAGATGAAAATTCTCTATTCCAAATTCGAAAACCACCTGCAAAAAAAATATATATATTAATTAATTTCTTTTTTTTTGGGTATTAAAGAAATTAAAAATCCAGAAGACAGCCTCGTACCTTAAATTGTTTTCAGTCACAGCGCTTGTGGTTTTCTCAATCTATCGAAGTTCACCATCAACTTTTTAACCTACGCAAAGCTGTGCCTTATTTCCGTGAGGACGAGTTTACAAAAGCAACGTCGTATCGCTTTTTAGTTTTGGAACCCAAGCTCCAAAATGGTATCTCTTTCAGGAAGATGCTGTGGGTAACTTTTTATGACTTTCTGAAAATTTTCCCTAAAATTTAGAGAACATAACCCTTTATAAGAAAGCTGTTGTGAATGCTTAAATGATTACTTTGAAGGATCAATCTCCAAATGTCTCTAATTTGTCAACCATGACCTTGTACACATGACATATCCCTTCTATCAATCATATCACTGATCATGACCTATCCGGGTTTGAATCTTCACTACTACTTTGCTTTGGGCTTTTTGATAGCAATAAAGTCAAATAAATATTTTTCTAAGTCTTTTACCAAACTGACGATTTTCGATCTGACACAACTTTTTATGTACTAAAAACGCTATGAGTGATGAGAGCATCATAGGGCTTGGAATTCTCGAGATCACAATCTTGCTCAATCACTTCAACCAAATTCTCTTGTAGCATTTCCGATAGTATTTTCTCCTTACTTGATATTTCTCTAGATAGTGAAAATGACCGACCTTGTAATATATAATGGTTTGTAATGTTCATTGTACAAGTCTCATCTATAAATTAATAATCATAATAATTAATAAATAAACCTTCTACAATTCGTAGGCATTGTATCATAAAGTTCTTTCTTTTTTACAAGTCGTGGGTATTTCGAATTCTAATTTCAAATTTTAATAATTAAGATTTTACATATCAAGACTTCCTAATAAAATGTGATAAAAAATAATAATAATAATAATAATAATAATAAATATTAAAGTGGAAAATGCTTGTGATTTAAAAATAATGGTTATCTGAAAAAATTATACATGTTACGAAATCTTAAACATTATAGAGAAATATGTATTTCAATATCCCACATTTAACTAATTAATTTTGTTTTCTTGACACATCCCAAATTATTTTTTGCGCCTAATTTTAACTTATTAATCACTAAAAAAGGTCATTATCCAATAATGATCCTACTTATTCTAATTTTCTCTCATTAATAGGGGGTAGAATTTGAAGAAAAAAATAAGATATATAATTCTATGCATACAGGATTTACCAAGTAAAACTCAAATGGTGAGTCTGAGTTTTTTTTTTTTTGCAGTGAAATAAGGAAAAGAAAGGATACAAGGGCCGAGGGCGGATCCTTCCTACTAAGGGGTGGGCACGGGGCGGGGCAGGGTGGATTTCCGCCATTTTGGCACCTAAACCCGCACTCTCTGCGGGTTCGAAAAACCCTACCCGTGGCCCGGCAACTGTTCACAGGGTCGCGGGTTGGGCGGGGCGGGTTTTGCGGGTTGGGCGGGGCGGGTTTTGCGGGTTGGGCAGGGCGGGTGCTGTCTAATCAGACTAACACTAGCAATGGTAAACAGAAAAATTGAGAGGGGGAAAGTTTGGAGCTTGAGAAATCAAGAAAGCCAGATTCAGTTGAGCTTTATACAACAACTTGGCTTGGTTAGGTTAGTTGAAAATTGAAATCTCATATTCCACGACAAAAAAAAGAAACATAAAAGTGGAGAGGGAAGACTGAAGAGTGGAAGAAATACCTGAGATTCAACGAGGTCAGGCTCAGATCAATCTCTCCTGGGAATTCAGAGGGACGACCGGACGAGAGGGGTGAGCGGCGCAGGGGGACTCGGGATTTCAGAGGGAGGGACGACCGGACGAGAGGGGGTGAGCCGGTGAGCAGCTGGTGCGGCACGGGGGACTCGGGATTTCAGCCTTGAGTTCGGACTGGTCTCGGACCTCGGGGTAGGGGATTTTTTAGTTTTGAGGTCTTTAGGTCGGTCAGGCATGCGGGGCGGGTACCCGGGGCTTTTAAAAAATAAAACCCGTGACCCTCCCGCCCCGCACGGATCTGGAATTTTAAACCCAGATCTGCGTTTTTCCTCAAATTAGGGAGGGAAAACAGCAACATATGCTGTTATTCTTCTTATGTCAACTACCATATCTATCTAATTTCTGCTGTGAAGCTAAGAAATCTAACACCTTGCATTGGCTCATATTCAACATCCGAAATTTCTGGTGACACAATTTTATTTTATTTTTTATTTTTTTATATATATAGATTAACTTTTTAATGACAAATATTTCCTATAAACCAATTTGTAAGAAATTTCATACCACCCACATATAAGAGTGACATGTGTCACTTGGCATATGAGAAGTACATGTTTTAATAGCAAGTGATTCTCACATGATTTTTTAATAGTATTAATAAAACAACATGTACTTCCCACATGCGAAGAGACATATATCATTCTTATATATAGGTTGTATGAAATTTCCTACAAATCGGTTTGTAAGAAATTTCTGTCCATTTTTCAATGACTGCAATTTCTATATAGATTTTGCTACATTTAATAGTGTTGTGATAAAGTCGAGCCTTATCCAATAAGGGTTAGTTTTGGCATTGTCATTTGACTCATTTTAAGAAGAAGCTTATTCTGTTCAATAAAAAAAATTAAAATTAAAATTAAAAAAAGAAGAGGCTTATTGTTAGCTACTTTGTTATTTGATTTTATTGTATGTCTATTGAAAGACTGAAGAATGTTAGTAAAATTATTCCTTTTTGGTTTGAAGGAAGGAAACATTTCCATAGAGCTCACTTTCTTTCCTTAGTTAGACATAGAAAATGGTTTGGTGCAGGATGTTTGTTTCTTGCTTCAGTAAGTGTCCATGCTTTTTGTCTTGTAATTAAGTATATATATCAGTAAATTAAATTATATCTCAAAACATATATAGGAACAAAATGCGATATTGATAACTTTCCATTTCCTTTCCCAACTTGTTTCTTACAATATGATTTGCATAAATATTGCATGATTTCTTTGGTCATGATTATTACATGAGACATACAAATTGTGTCAGAAAGCAAGAAAGATGCTCATCAAAGTGAACATTGGAATTGTGGCTCAATCCATATTAAAAGGACTCCAACCCACCTTTATGATCATGTCTATTTCAATATACAAACTAAAAAATAGAGACGAAATGGTAAGATATTGGAGGAAACCAATACTTTTCTGCCTCTTTCTCTTTCTCTTTCCTTCAGTGCTGCTCCCTCTCTCTCTCTCTCTCTAAGTTTGTTAGCCCTCCCAAAAATAGAGGGGAAGGGACATATATTTACAATGGCTTTGAACTAATTGATGATCTTCAATCTGAACGCGTTGATTGTATGAATCCATTAGTGCTCTCTCTCTCTCTCTCTCATTTTATTTTATTTCAACTTTTCTAGATGAAAATTTTAACTTTTTTGTTTTCGGTCACAAAATTAAAGAAATTAAAAAGAGCGATAGAGTAAGATAACTGAGACGGCCTCGTACCTTAAATCGTTTTTAGTCACAGCGCTTGTGGCTTTCTCAATATTTCGAAGTTCGCCGTCGACTTTTTAACCTGCGCAAAGCTGTGCCTTATTTCTATGAGGACGGGTTTACAAAAGTTACGTCGTCTCGCTTTTTAGTTTTGGAACCCAAGCTCCAAAATGATATCTCCTTCGGCTACTAATATTAACTATTATTAAGCGTTCAAATGATTACTTTGAAGGATCAATCTCCAAATGTCTCTAATTTGTCAATGTTCATGACCCATCTGGATTTGAATCTTCACTACTTTGCCTTGGGCATTTTTATAGCAAAAAAGTCAAATAAATATTTTTTTCAATACTTTTACCAAACTAACGATTTTCGATCTAACACAACTTTTTATGTACTAAAAACATTATGAGTGATGAGAGCATCTTAGGGCTTGGAATTCCACACTCCATCCATCAAATCCTCCCTTTAGGAATGCAAATTCTCGTGCCGACAATCTTGCTCAATCACTTTAACCAAATTCTCTTGTAGCATATTCGATAGTATTTTCTCCTTAATCTTTCTCTAGATAGTGAAAAGGACCGACCTTGTAATATATAATGGTTTGTAATGTTCATTGTACTCATCTCATCTATAAATTTATAATCATAATAATTAATAAATAAACCTTTTGCGGGTTGGGCGGGGCAAATCAGGTATTGTTAAATCAGACTAACACTAACAATGGTCAACAGAAAAATTGAGTGGGAGAAAGCTTGGAGCTTGAGAAATCAAGAAAGACACATTCAGTCGAGCGTTATACAACAACTTGGCTTGGTTAGGTTAGTTGAAATCCCATATTTCACGACAAAAAAGAAACATGAAAGTGGAAAGCGAAGACCGAAGAGTGGAAGAAATACTTGAGATTTAATGGGGTCAAGCTTAGATCAATCTTGCCTGGGAATTTAGAGGGACGAGAGGGTGAGCGGCACAAGGGAACTCAAGATTTCAAAGGAAGGGACAATCAGAGGAGAAGGGTGAGCCGGTGAGCGGCAGCTGCAGCACAGGGGACTCAGGATTTCAGCCTTGAGTTCAGACTGATCTGAGACCTCTGGGTAGGGATGAGCGGCGCAGCATGTTTAGAACTTTTAGGATTTTTTAGTTTTGAGGTCTTTAGGTTAGGCATGCGGGGCGGGGCGGATACCTGGAGTTTTTAAAAACTAAAACCTGTGACTTGCCCCGCTCTGTACGGATCCTGGAATTTTAAACCCAGATCCGCATTTTTTAGCCTAAAATCCGGCTTTTGCGGGGCGGGGCAGGCGGTCGGATTGGGCAGGTTTTGTCCACCCCTAGTCACTTGACGGGCTACTATCCAAGAGAAGAAAAAGCACATGATTGATTGTATCACCAAAAATAAATATTTGAAGGACCTTTTTTCAATCCTACTACTAAAATTATAAATGCCATGCCCTCTCTAAATTTTAACTATATCAGCTCTACATGACTATCAAAATTCAAAAGCCCATGCCTGACTGGGAACATCGTTGCAGCTGATTGGCTTGTTAGTCAAGTCTTATGGCTAATCGTCATCAGTCAGATGTACACCTTGCATGGATTCAGCTTTGTGACAATATGCATAATGCCTATGAAATCCGGTAACTAATAAGTTCATTGGTGACCTTCATCTTTATCAATGGAAGCTGATAAATAGCTCAATATGAAGCCATCCAGATCTCCTTCAAGAACAGAATCAGGATCCGAAACTTCATAGCTAGTTCGCAGATCTTTCACCATGCGGTAAGGCTGCATCAAAAATATCAATGGAAGTTAGTGATCGATGGATCCAAATAAGTTAGTGAAAGAAGTAAGGTCCAAGACTCCAGAGCATACATGAAGCACATAACTACGAATCTGGCTGCCCCAAGTTATGTCAGTGAGAGATTGAGTATGTTGTGCATTCATCTGAGCCTGGCGAGCCATCTCAAGCTGGTCCACTCGACACTGAAGCACAGCCATCGCTGAAGCCTTGTTTTGATGTTGTGATCTGTGTTTACAACAAAAATGTATCTTTTGGAATTAAGAAAAGTTAGAAAACCGTTACTTCTAAATCCACTAATACCAAAAAGAAAGCATGAAGGCATATTTCTTTTTTCCTCTAATCTTTTGCGCACACAAATTTCATACCTTTCATTTTGACAAGTGGCAGTAATTCCTGTGGGAATGTGAACTATCCTCACAGCACTGTCAGTTGTATTAGCATGCTGGCCGCCAGGACCCCCAGCACGAAACCGCTCAATACGGAGATCAGATTCATTGATTTGTACACGGGTAGATCCATCACCCGTGATTGGAATTACAGCAACAGCAGCAAATGATGTATGCCGGCGCTTATTACTGTCAAAAGGTGAGATACGTACCAACCTGTGGACTCCTACTTCTGCTTTAGCGTATCCAAAAGCGTATTCACCATCCACTTTGATTGTTGCCCGCTGAAAGAACACATTAATTTAAAATCAGAAAACTAGTTGTATTTAACAACGATGCTTAGTAATAACTAAAATGCAGACCAAACTTTCAGATCAAGCAGGATTGACAGGCATTTAAAATTCAGAAATAAACAAATGAAAGCACTATCCACTGTTGAATAGTAGCACAGATAGGTTGCTTAGAGTGGGTGTGCTGATTTCCTTCTTTACAGGGCATGTGATCTATCACCAAGAATAAATTCAATTGAAAATAAGGATGAGCGCAAACTAGTAAGAAGATGAACCTTGATTCCGGCAATCTCACCAGGCATTTCATCCACAACGGCTACTTTATATCCACGTCGCTGAGCCCACATTTTATACATCTGCATGACCATTGCTGCCCAATCCATGCTCTCAGTACCCCCAGCTCCAGCTTGAACCTATATCACGCACATATTACCACAGCTATTGTTACTGGTAATCAAGGAGAAGAAAGAAGATATATATAAGCGAACTATGGGGCAATTTCAAGTTAACACGATCAGACAGGGGACTTCAGGAAACGTACAAATATTTAATGCAAAAAAGATGCAATGAACCTAATCGCTGTTGCAACGATAAAATAAAATTAACCTCTATGTAACAAGAGCAAGAATCCTGCTCCCCAGCTAACATAGCTTGAAGCTCTTTCTCTTTTGAGTTTCTTCTCATCCTAAGCAAAGCTTTCATTGATTCCTGCAAAGTGAAGGCAAGCGACATGTATAAAAGTTGGTATCCAGGTAATAAGAGAAGATTGCCAAGTATTACCTTCTACCTTAAAAGAAAAGGTTGAACATTAAGATAAGGATCTAACACGCAAAGAACCAATGGTTATCTGTGTAGTTTGCTTTCAAAATGTTAAATTAGTTCACAAAAGTAAAAAAAAAAAAAAAAAAAAAAGAAGGGATCAAATTTTGCCAAATTCTTTAATATACAAGTAATAATTCTAACGAATACATGCCTAGATAAAGAAGTGAGTGCCCACCGATTCCATGTCCGCATCGTTCTCCTCACGAGCAAGCTTTATCATGTCAATATGCTCTAGCAATTCTCGCTCAAATGCCCTCACCTGTTTCATTTTACCCATGAGAGAACCATGTTCACGGCTAATCTTCCCCGCATGCACAGGATCATCCCAAAGATCTGGCTTATTCAGCTCCATTGATAACAAATCCAACCTAACCACCAATTTATTCCACTGCCAGCATACCAAAAAAAGACACACATTTCCATAAAATAGGTCATACACAAACCAAAACCAAAACCTGTTTCAGTTCTTATAATCAGACAAAGTAAAGCAAAATTATTCTTCGAGATTTCAGACAGCTGAAAACCATTCCAATACAATTACATAGTAAATAGTGAAAATCTCAATATATATACAAATTATGCTTCAACTATTCTTAAATATATAATTTTTCTTTGATGAACAACTAAACTAAACTCAACTAAAATTTTGTGAAAATCAAATATAGTCAAAATGATAACAGGATAACCCAAATTGATGTTTGTTTAACCTCTTATGATCAAAAGAACTACAACAATCATAATTCAAACTTAAAACGAACTCACTCGAACACCAACATACTACAGTATCGGACCTCAATCAAAAATATGACCAAGAATTGTTGAGCTTTAAACATAAGTACCCGAGTCTTAAACCTAGACCCAGATACATTACATGTCATACCCTCAAACGCTTCTTGATAAGATGAATGGATTGAGCAATTGCAGCAGCATGACTCTTCCAATCACTCTCACTCTCATCAAGAATTGTCCAATTACTAGCTATGATCCCCTCGACCGTGAGTCCGTCCGCAGTTGAGGGCTGTACAGCAGCTTCGGTGCCAAAATATCGAAACGGCGTCAAAATTACTAGACTTTGGCGAAATTGGCAAAGGTTTTTTATGCTTGGAAGTGAATTGGGGCAAAACACAGAAAAGTTACGCCTAAAAATGGGAGACCCAGAACCTGAAATAAGCTTCTCGGATTCCGCAGGTGTTGAAAGGAAAGGAGTTTGGTGAAACCCATTAGAGTTTTTTATGCTTGGAAGTGAATTGGAGTAAATCCCAGAAAAGCTATGCCTGTAAATGGGATATCCAGGTGTAGAACTAGGGTTTTCTGCTATCGAATGCGAGAATCGACGAGACCCAGATGGGGTTTCTGTGGTTTTGTGAGACGCATAAGAGAATAGGAAGGAAATTCTAGGGGTTTGCGTAGAAATTTTGGAGCTTCTAAATGATTTTCTGAGTATGAGAAATGACATTTTTTTGGGATTTGTATGATGAATGGGAAAATAAAGATTGATCTTCTTTTCTTTTCTTTTTTCCTTTCCTTTTTGATGGATTGGAACGTTCAGGGTTTAAGCGAGATTGAACGTTTGGGACTCTCAATCTCAGGGTTTAGAGCTCCAAGACGACGAAACCCGTCCATGAAACGACGACGTGTCGTCGTATATTTACGACTATTCCGGGACCTATTGGACAGACGAAACGGGTTTGATCATGTTGAATGCAAAAGATCGTAGGCCAATTTGAAATCAGATCAGGGATAAAAATAAATAAAAGGATAATTGTACTGTTGGTCCACGTGGTATGTCATAATTATTTTTCATTTCTTATAGTTTAAAAAGTACATGGGAGGTCTTTGTAGTATGCAATAATTACAAATCGATCACTGACGTAAAATTCTGTTAAAATTTTTAACAAATTCCGTCAAATGCCACGTCAGCGCTACGTGTCACCAATAAGATAATGACACATGGCGCTGACGTGTCCAATCTTAATAAAATAATATAAATTTATTAAAAAATAAATAAAAATACTTATTTTTTTAAAAAAATTAAATTTATATTTATTTATTTTTTAATAAATTTATATTTTTTTTATTAAGATGGACACGTGTCGCCAATAAGATGGCGACACGTGTCGCTGACGTGTAGAGCTAACAGATTCTGTCAAAATTGTGGACGAAAAATCGACCCAAGGAGTAAAACGTAATTATTGCATACCACATTGACCTCTCATGAACTTTTTAAATCATAATGAGTGAAAAATAATTATGGCATACCACAGGGACCAACGATGCAATTATCCCATAAATAAACAACACCCTCCGAACAGTGTCGGTAAATTATAAACCAGACCTACGTCTAATATTTTTTTTCTTTTAATTTTAAGATGTAAATTTGAATTTAACCCCTTCTTTTTTCATTTTTCATTTCTTTTTTCTTTTTTCTTTTTTCTTTTTTATAATCTTCTCACTTTGAACCTATTTTGTTTTCTAATTTAAAAAGTCAAGAGGAATATCAGAATGACTACTTTACTTATTTGTCTATTGGCAAGTGAAAACCACACAAAAAGAATCTAGACGGTAGGAACTACAAGCATTCTCTAAAGTTCAATTGAGTCATGACCTAACTCAACTTTATCAAAATATCAGTGGAGTCCAATGCAACTAATACTAGCCAAGTTTGAAAATTTTCACCGTAAGGGTCGAACCCTCATCCTAATATTTGTCCATCACATGAAAATTACCTTGAGGTTACCGAACCACCACCACCACTAATGGTTTCTTTCTCACTTTGAACTTGAGCCATGTATGAAAGAGAAATGCTAATGGGGTTGGCTTGCTTGATCTAATGGAAATATAATGGGTCTCTTGACTCTCTTGGTTGCCCATCTACCTCTCCTCTCCCCTTATTTTAACTTCTCTCAAAAAAAATTAAACTTCAAAACTTTTTCACTTTTTATATCACATTAATAATTCGTTACAACTATTTAAATAAAAAAACTCACTACAAAACTAATTTTTTTCACTTTTCTATAAAAATTATATTTTATATCACATCAATCACTTCTTACTACAACTAAAAAAGAAATGCAAAATTGATCATTGTAATTGGCATAATTTACAATTCTTTTCATGTGGTATCAAAAATAATTAAGAGGTCTCTGCGGTAGGGGAAAATGGCAATTTATTCCTTGGAGTCAATTTTTATCCACAACTTAACAGAATTCGTTTGATTGTCACGTCAGATCAAATAATTTGTGGTTTTCAATCTTTCGTTTGCTATTGCAGTATTATCTATTGTGGTTTTCTATAATTTTATTATTATTATATATATATATATATACTTCACTTAAATTTTTCGCTTTAAGCTTCAAAATTTATCTGACATGACTTAAAAATGTACTTCACAGTTCGCTAGTTTACTTAATATTTATGACATATTAGCCATTTTTTCCTTCTTTTTATTCTCCGATTTTTATTTTTTTTCCCTTTTCGTAGATTTCACAATATACATAATTTTTTTATTTTGTTTCTCAAATGAACAATTAAAGGAAACAAATAAAGGTACTTGTTTTAAAAATTGCATAGAAATTGGTCGTGGCGATTATTGTCGCTTTACGAACTGAAACGTCCGCCTTTACAAACCAATCTGGATTTAGAAACGGCGACGATTTCGTTGCTTCGGAGTCCGCCACAACAAATGGCACTCCCTTTCCATCTCCAACCTACGACCCTCTTCCTCACCAAATTCCCCAAACCCCTCTCCCCACTCTGCTACTTCACCGCCACCATGTCAAACGAGGCTGACCCAACAAAACCAACTTCCCAAAACACCCTCCAAACCCCACAAAACTACCCTGTGCCACTCTCCCCCCCACTCCCTCCCATCTCCAAGAACATAGAGCTCACCAGAGCCACGTCGGCCTCTTCTAATTCCGGCCTCTTCACTCTGTCACCAACCCATGTGCTGTACCACGATGAGTGGCTCATTGCTGTGAACAAGCCTCAGGGGGTCTACTGTGAGACCGTACTCGCCTCGGTACCTCAGCTTCTCTGTGACTCGGCCGACTCGGAAGGTCTGCTTGGCTTGTTCTCCATTTTTTGCTTTGTGGGTCGGTTTTGACTCGGACGGCCTGATGACTCGGCCATCTGGGTCGATCCGAGTTGACCGCGGTTTTGCTTGCTTGCAAAGAAATGTGGTTAATGTTGTTTATGTAAATTGTGTTTAATTCTTATGGTGTAGTAGCCGCTATTTCTACATAAAATTGATAAGTTTGCCCAGAGATATTAGGAAAAGAGGACTAGTTTGATAATATTGAATGCAAGGCTGCTCATTAGCTTAATATAAATTTTTAGGACCTTTGGTTTTTTCTTTTAAATTAGAGGCAACATAGAGCATAATCGCATGAAATTCAAAATTTGTGAATAGTTTCAAATTCTGTGAGGTGGTTTTTACTTTTCTTGGCGACCACATGGAGGGGAGAGATAGGGAAATGTTGAACTTAGATAGATTTTGACGAATCAAAATAAAACAATTATTATTAGACTACTAAAATGAAGAATAGCAAGGTGCTCATTTGCTTGATAGCTTGAGTATTGTCGTATGAAGCTTCTTCAATTGCTCGATTGATATCTATGAAATGGACATCCTAGTATATTGGCTTTTGGTTTTCAAAGGCTTGGTAATTTCACGAAAAGTCTACCAACTGCTGGACCAGTCTTGTTGTTCTTTTCATGCTGAAATTTGTTTTATCTAAGTTTATGTGATTGTTAGGGAACAAAACCATTTCTTTTTTTTATCAGTACTAGGTAACAAAACCATCATCTTTATCTGTTATATATAAGGCTGTTATCAATTCAATGACATATCAAATACAACAAGGGGACGGTACAAAGTATGTATTTTGATTCTTGATAATTGATAGAGCTAAGTTGACTCATACAATTTTTTTAATTGCTATACTGCATTTCAAATTCGCTTCTCAATTAAATGTGCCTTTTTTCAAGCAGTTTCTGATCATTTGTCTAGAGTTCATCTGGGATATAACCAAAAATAAAGTTGTTTATTTATGTCAAGTAAATCCCATAAATGGCAAATTGTAAATTTTCTAGGAGGAAAGATGACGTCTTCATGTGTGCTTTTTGGGGAAAGCTGGATGGGGTATCTAGAGATCTGTTCTGTGACCTAGAATGTTAATTGGGTTCCAATTAATTCAACTTATGCAGAACTTGTTGATCAGTGATAAGGTTGAATTCAATTTGCTCGAGATTATCATGAATATTAGATGTTTCGAGTCACTAGCTCACTAGGCAACGACACGTGAACTTTGATATCTCTGATATAGTGATATCTGTAACCAGAATCTGTAAGCTGGAACCAATTGAGTTGATTGGGTTTGAGAATACTGAATGCAGCCTTAAACTCTATAATGAAGAGGAAAGATTAAGGGTACTTTCTGATTGATTAATTCAATCTCTTTCTTGAATGTGGAACTGAGTTAAAATGTTTCAATATGTCAGGGACCAAGGTCAACTTTCCAGAGCTTCATCTTGCTAATCGACTTGATCGTGACACCAGTGGTGTTATGATGATAACAAAGTCCCACAAAGTAGCTTCTAAGCTTGTCAAGGCATTCACTGATCACAAGGTTACCAAAACATACATTGCACTCTGTGTTGGTCCAGCTCCAAGATGGGAAAAAATAACCATCAAATCAGGTCATGGCCGGTCGAAGTTTGGGGTCTGGCGTGTGTATGCTGCGTCAGATGTGGGTCGGACGCTACCTGGTGGGTCACTAGTCAAGGACATGGAAACATCATTTGAAGTATTATCAATAAATGGACAAGGGAGCTTCAAAGAGCTATCTGAATTTAGGAAAGATGAAGAAAATACTATAGTAGTTGAAGAGAAAGCGGTACCAGAGAGTGATGTGAACAAGGATGAGATATTGATAAGAGCTTATCCTCGGAGTGGAAGAACACATCAAATTCGCTTGCATTGTCAGTATCTTGGAATTTCTATTAGAGGAGATGTGAAATATGAGGGCATCTATGAGTGGAAAGGGAGAATTTATGATGGCCACGAACTTCATGCAGAGAGCTTGTCGTTTGAGCACCCTGTTACTGGTCTTCCAATCATGTTTCAAGCACCTGTGCCTTCATGGGCCAGGCAGGCAGTGCAGCACTAATATCAAAATGGCCTCCTTGTTTACTGTGTGGACTTCTATGGCTGGGGAGGATTCTCCCAACATAATGAGGAAAACTGATATTAGACAGTTTGCTTTTCTGAGGTGCAAACTGGAAATTTTATCCATGGACATGATGCTATAGATTTTAGGCGGATGTCAACTGTCAAGTATAGCCAATTCATGTTGATGGCGTTGGTTTTTTCACTCTTTCAATTCCCAGATTGTTCTCTATGTAAAAGGTATTTTGCTAAAAGCAAAAGGCAAGGGCTTCAAGCACAATCCCTCCTGTTGCAAGTGCAGCACTTTCCTCGCCATCACTTCTCTGTCAGCTGTCGCAGAAAGCTGCCAAAAACATCTTCATTTAGGCTTCACTTACCCTGATGTTGCTTCAGAAGATGTTGTGACAAGTGTTTTAGGACGTCATATGCATAAAGAGCGCATGCTGAAATTATCAACATCATGAGGTCACTTTTCTCATTTGAAAAAATTAATTCATATGGAAATATTGGATCAATTTCCTATAGCAATTTAATTTTTTTTCCTGATTTTTGGGCATGAGCTCTCAACCACAAAGTATGGAAGAAATGCCGAATTTAAATATGTTATCCAAATTTGTGCACATAATTTTGAATAATGGTACGCTTTCTTTTTCTGTTAAACATCTGTCTGCTTGGACAATTGTATGAAGCAGCTTGATATTATGTAATTCCTATATTTGTGAGCTGAATTGTTGAAGTTGCACTGTCTGAGATTAACAAAGTTTTGTTCACTTTATAAGCTGAAAGGTGGAAAGTCACTGATTCATCTGTTTAAGTAGTTAGGGACAAAGATTATAATGGATTTGTGGGAAAGCCGAGGTTGATAAGCGTTCCTTGTTTGTGGGTTATTCAACGGTGGTCTTGCTTGTTGCAGCCCCATGCAAACTCTATAAGGATGAGGACCTAGCTTCCACTTTAGGGTAATGAGATAAACAGAAAGTGATTGAGATGACATTGTTACATGTCTGTTACAGTAGAAACCTGAGGTTCATCCAATATGCCTATGTATTGTATTGGATTACTGTGCAGGGTTTTACTTAAATAAAACAGACTGTTACAATACAAAAAACAATTTAACAACCCCATACTAGAATTAGTCCAAAACAAAATCAGCTAAATTCCCGAGTCAAAAAAATTCTAACATTTTCCATTATCTTCTTGAACTTTCCTTTACCAAAGATTCGGGTTCTAACTTCTCAAAAAATCAATTTGAGAATCTGCTCTTTAAATTTTGGATGACCATGAAACCAAATTTCATATTCTTAGCTCGCCGTATACTATACATAGTAGAACCAAATATAAGTCTGCTAAGAACCCTGAACATGATCTTCTTCTTCCAATTTTTGCATCTCTCATTCAGCACATCCTGCCAAACAAGAATACTGGCCAAACCAGGACATCTTTGCATACATGAGTGCCAAATACGAGAACTAAAATTATTCTCAAAAAAGGAGTGACCTTTAACACTTTTATATTTTGAGTTGTTTGTTAATACTTTTAATTTTTCGCTTAAAAACATTATCAAACGAGTCCGTACACTTTCCCTACTTCTTTCAGTTCTATGTTATACCTGTGGTTCCTTAAGCTGTAAGTAAAGTCCTCGTTTACACCAGTACGTTTTCTGTTTTCTATGAGGAAAAAAAAAAGGTACATAACCTAATTAAATATTGTAATGATTTGTAGGTTCAGAGGGTGAACTCCAAGGACAAGTCAAGGCATGTAAATGGGAAATGCCGTGGCAAGCTCATCTTGATGAAATATTATATGTGGTGTACTTTTTCATTCTATTACTTTTAGAAAAATATAATAAAAAAATAAAAAATAAATAAATAAAAAGAGGGAGGACTTTGATGGGGATTGTTTGAGTTAGACAAAAATGCGGTAAACATGCTGGTTTTGAAAATATTAATTCATTGAACATTTTTTTTATTACTCCTAGTCTCCTATTAAATATATAATATATAGAAGGCAATTTACCATAGAGTGCACCACACAAACTCTTATTACTATAATCCTTGCAAAACTATGATATAAGACTTTGTAAATTGGCTTTCGTTTATGTTATGCGTCTATGCGCACGGGATGCAAGTCGAGAGTGTTATGCGTCTTTAATTATTGTTGTGGCATTCCCGGTTTGTGTCATATACACACCAGACATAGAATACAAGCCTTACTCTAATAAACGTGCAATGAAAATAGGTATATGCATAATGCATATGCCAATAGATACTTGATTTCATTGCAATATTCTAAGAGGGGAAGAGAATTGAGAATATTTATCCATTCAATCTTATTCCTTTGCATTTCCTTGACTATGTAGAAGCCACATAAATCTTTGATCGTGTCAAATCTTCATTGCTACGCAAAGATAAAGTTAGGCAAACAAAATCATGCTGGCCTTTATTTATTTCCCGTGAGGTGGAGGTTGGTGGGACACCATTTTGTATACGGTTTATTTGTGTTTTCAAATCACAATTTTTTAAAAATTCAATCCCAAACAATTTATTTTTTGCGATTTGATTTAAAATCGCACTTTTTGTTTACGAAATTACAATGCCAAATGTGCCCTTAATAGAAGAAACTTTAGGCTTGAAGTAAGAGGACAAAAAATTTAATGTCAACTAATGCGTGATTCATGGTTCCGGCATTTACTTTCAATTTAGAATGTCCACTTGGCCTATAGATTTGATCAGTCTAACATAATTTGTGACCAAGTAAAGAGAGACAAGCTTAATGAAGAATAAACCTATTAAATAAATAAATAATAGAATCTTTTCAAACGAATAATAAGATGCAAAACTATGGTTTTATAGATTATTAATGTTTTTATGTATATTTTTTTCTCCTCTTATTCCCTTGCTAATAATTATTTTTGATGTTATACAGAAGGATCTCAATGATTATATGAAGGACAAAATTTTCTTTCGAATTAAATTGGAAGAAATTCCTCTAATTTAGTCTATTATTTTTATTTTTTTAAAAAAAAAAAATTTATCATTGATCCTTTGAGCATGTGAGAACACCAAAGCATAAAGCTATGACCATAAAAATTAAGAATTATGGATACCTAAAAGAAAAGAACCTAATAGAAAAGACTTTAAGAAATGATTATGGTAATATTATATACCGCTTTTTTATTATACAGCTATCTCATAATACAAAAGTGGTGGTTTCATTTCATTTTTGAGTTTTTTTTTTTTTTTTTAACAAGAGTTAATTGAGACTGCATTATCAAAATTATCGAATAATTATAAAATAAAAATATAATTTTTAACATTATTCGTCTAAAAAAAATGAAATATAATTCAGCCTTGTGGAATTTTGCTGTTGGTAGGTTGGGGAGTTGGGAAGTTGGGATCTCGAGGGACGGGCAGCGTGTTGGGAAAGAATGCGTGTTGGGAAAGAATGTTTCTTACACAATTTTTGTACAACTTTTATACAACTCTAACAACTTTCTTTTAAAATCAGCCATTGAATATTTAGGACCCACATGTTGGAAAACAAATCCAATGGTTGATCATAACAAAAAGTAGTTAGAGTTGTGCAAAAGTTGTGTGAGAGTTGTGTAAGAAACATTACTCTTATTATTATTATTTTGGGTATCTTCACTATCTTTTTCATATTATCACTTTCAGAACAAGATAGTGAAGATACCCAAAATAATAATAATAATAATGATGAAAGAAGAAGAAGATATTATTATTAATTTTAAATTTTTTAACAAAGAGGAAGATATTATTAAAAACAAAAAAGCGACGACTTTGAAGTGGTTAGCTGAGCTCCAATAAATGCTGTAAACGTGGTGGTTTTGGAAATTCAACCAACATTAGCGTAGACTGGGGTCCGCAGTCTGCACCACACTTTTCCATGCAACTTGCAAAGATTTACATTATTTTTTTATTTTTTCTATTCAATGTGGGGAAAATGGGTTCACATTAAATTGTCTCTGAAGGAATAGTGTAATTGTGAAAAAATATTGTGTTTGAAGGAATAGACTATTGGCTTGCAGTTTTTTTTTTTTTTTTTAATATATATATATATATATATATATATATATATATATATATATATTATTTGTGAATGTGTTTTTAAAATACATTGATGACGTGGAATTGCCAATTTACTATTTTTTTTTGTTTAAACAATGGTTAATCCAATGTAGCAGTGTAACATCTGTACAATAAAAGAGTTGTAGGATAAAATATGGTTTCTAACTTTCCTCTTTTAAAAAAGAATAATGCTAGTACTATTAATCTCATTAAGTTAATGTGACAATACTCATTAATTTTATTTTATTTTTAAATAAAGGTTGATCCAACACAGTAAGATAGGGGTGTAGTATATAGCATTACTCTTTAAAAAATTACAAATTGAAAAACATTAAAAGAAAAAATATGCATTTTCAAATTACAGATAAGGAGATACGTTTTTAAAAATGCATGATTTTAAAGGCTAAACTGTGATTTTAAATATCAAATTATGATTTTACCAAAAACTTAATTACGAATTTAAAGATTGCATTTTCAAATTGCTATTTTTTTTATAAAAAATAATTGTACGTTTTGAAACCACAGACCGAAACGGACCCTAAATTGAAATGTGTTTTATAAAACAAATTTCTCTAACCCAATTTAAAATAAAACTTTGCCCATATTAAAAGTGGACGGCAATTATGAGAATTTTTTATTAATTAAATCTTTCGCTTTACATTTGCTTTTCTTTTTTATTTTTCTAATAAAATGAGAAAAAAATGTTATATTGGAGGATCTTCACCACTTTGAATCCGAATGAATAAATTGACAGACTGTTTCAAGAATATATATATGTACTTATATTATCTATGTCTTTATATGTACATATAAAATCATAGAATCCGATCCTAATCATACATTTTATCTCATACACCGTAGAGATGGTGAAAATATATATATATTGAGTTTAGTACCTAATTTCCTCCGTAAACGGTTGGTTATTTCATATTTTTTTTTTTTAAAATAACACTGATCTCATTCATAATATAAATAAACATAGAGCATTAAAACTCTAAAACACAATTAGGGATGAAACTCTGATAAAACGATTGTCCTAATGCAATTTTGGAAAGCCTGAAGAATACCTTGGATATCAGCGATGAGATCCCCATACATACTCCAATTAAAATCGAATCTGTATATAGCTTTCGCCACAAAATAATATACTTATTTTCATTTTCGATGTGGATTGTCTCACAAAATAATAATAGAATTTTTCCAACCATACATATATCTATTTATGTTGAATTATTTTCAACCATAAATGTATTTATCTATATCTATATCTAGATCTAGATCTACATAGGAAAAAGACAAGGAATTTGATTCTTGGGCACTTGCTTTCAATATAGAATATTCTAACTCTTCTGCCCGGACTTGAACCGGGCAACATAATTAAGGGCCAAAAAAAGTGAGATAAGTAAGCGTAATAAACACTCAAGCCCATAAAAAAAAAATATCTCCTTTTTAGGCTGCATTTGTTTTGACATAAAATATATTTTGGAAAATATTTTTCACATTTTTTTGAATGGTGGGTGTAGACGGAAAAAAAAAAAAAAAATAGTCAAAATAAATTATTTGCAAAGTCAATTAAATTAAAATATTTTCTGCCAAAATACACGATTTACATAACACAACCTTAATTTAATTTTGAATTATTCTCAGACGGTGATAGTTTTAGAGCCAATCTTATGGAATGGCCACAGGCTTAATTTTCCGTATTAAAAAAATTAAAATGTTCCATTCTGATTTGATATCAGAAATGAAAAAAAGAAACGTTTTAGGTAGAGCTATTGACTGACTCGACGTACATATATATATATATATACATATATATTTTGGAAGTTTTGAATGTAGATCTATCCCCTAAGAACAGCATGCTATTTTAAAAAATATATATATATATATTATATTTTGGAAGTTTTGAAGGTAGATCTATCCCCTAAGAACAGCATGCAATTGGTAGGTATGATATAAATAGATAAACTATTAAAGAATATGTACAGCGTGGATTAATACATTAGATTTTACATTCAACACTTCTCAATAAACCATAAAAGGTAGCAATTTTCGTGAATAGATGCTACAAAAATTTTTTGTTAGGTTTTTAGTATCAATAATGTCAGAACATGTTTGTTGTAAGCATTAGGTTTACGGTTAAATCGGAATAAAATTGCGGTTAAAGAAATAAAAAAAAATTAAAAAACAAAAACTAAAGTTTGGAGGGGCTCGGTTGATGCTTAAATGATTGAGATGATACATCATGCTCCATACAAAAATTCGAAAGAGCCAGTCGATTGAGGTAGTTCAGTGTAATTTTTATTTTTGAAACCGTAGTGCTCGATCGCCGATGTTTTAGAAATAGTTGAATTTGACCTAAACTCCATGTTTCTCTACATAAGGATCATAACACAACTTTCAAAACACATAAAGACAATAATGTTGATAATTTTTAACATGACCCTCGAGTTTGACACGAAGACGACATGAAATTATAGGGTTATGGTTTAGGCTAAACGAGTTAATGGGTTAACCCATTTATTAACACGTTTATAAACATGTTGACGAGTCAACCTATTTATGACACGATCAGCTAAACGGATCGATCCGTCAACCCGTTTAGCTAATTGTGTCGGATTTGAATTAGCCTAAACAAGTTGATGGGCCAACCCAAATATGATAACCCGTTTTGCCAACACTGAGAAGTTTATGCTGTAACTTGAGTAATGCTACATGTCATACCCATGTCCCTCTTGTGTCCCTCTAAAAATGAGGTGGCTTTTAAAATCACCATCGAGCTTGTGATTGATCAAAATTGAATTTTGATCACATGGTAATTTTAAAAGCCACATTATTTTTAAAGGGACACAAGAGGAACATGGGTATGACGTTTAGAATTACTCCTCTAACTTGGGGTTAATGAAAGTTTATTTATATAAGTAATAATAGAAAAATATCTGCAGTAAGAATTATTCAAATTTCCTATAACATGTGAAGCCTTAATTGAGAAGAAATTATTGGTTTTGTCTTTGTCCCATCTCTCTAATGCTGACTTGTCCAACTACATCCATCAATGTGAAATAATAGTCCCTTTGGATAAAGATTGCATCGACATAACTCCTACCTGTTAATCAAAACAACCAGTTTACTAAATCCAGAGGTAAGGAAAAATCTTCCTGAGTCCCAACAGTCATTCAAAGCCATATTCGTCCATACATGCCAAAGGCCATGCATGGCCACTAGGATAACTTGAGGATAATGCACTTTCTGGATTTATAGGTTGGAGCTCAGAGGCTGTACTTCAAAACCCAGTACTGGTTTTTGCTATATTTGCCAAGACAACTCAGGAAGTCATTTGGGCAATTTGTTTTTTGTTATGGCTTTGCTGACTGAGGGTCTTACACAGGTTCTGATACCTGTGGCTGCCTTGATTGGGCTTGGGTTTGCTTTGGTTCAGTGGTACTTGGTCTCCAAGGTCAGGGTTTCTGGTGAAGCTAGTGATTATGATGGGTATAAAGATAGTTTGATTGATGCAGGAGAGTTTGAGGAGGGTGTTGACAACTTTGAGGTTTCCATCAAGGTTGCTGAAATTCAGAATGCAATATCTGTTGGTGAGCTCTCTCTCTCTCATTGTATCTTTCTATTTTTTTTTTTTGCTGACTCCTTATTGGGTTTTGTGTTATGTTCTGGTTGAGCTCTTGATGATTGAGATCTCTGGTTGTCTTTTTGCTTGTAATATTTTTTTGGCGCTGTATTATGGGACAAAGATATCCTTGTGTTTATTTTTTTTTGTGTGATTATGTTATTTTATTGAAGATGATGAGTTTCGTTATGTAAGAGGGGAAGAAAAAAAAGGAGAAAGGTTTTATAGTGTTGGTATATGTGAATTTCTATTTTAAGTTGTTTATTCTATCTCTTCTTGTCTGTTTATACATTGGGAATGTTTAGCTGAACTCAGGAGCTTTTTACTGTCCACTTATTTGGAATTTTTTGTGATTGACATATTAAGTTTTAAAATTCTGGACTTCTTTTTTTATCTTTTCATCTCTTTTATCACCTATATATGTCACCTTTGTTGAACTGATCATTGAGGCTAAGCGAATTCATTTGAAAGTGCATACAAGCCTCACAACTCACAACAAGCAATTAAAGGAAAATTTGGAACTAGAATTTAAGCAGATCTTTAGTCATCGAGCTATGTCTATCAAAGCAAATACTAGAATTATGATATGTTGTTTGTGGCAGCTTTTTAAAATTTTCTTTTCTTTTCTTTTTTGGATGAATCAAACAATCAATCAAAGTGTGTTTAAATATAAGGGTTTAAAATAAGTTCAAAATTTAGTGATTTTCTATTTTCATGATGGTAATCATGCAGATTCATTTGTCACTGTTGAACAGGGTTGAATCCATCATTTGATGGGTTGTTGTTGTTTTTGTTTTTTTCTGGTTGTCCATCATTTGATGTTATTAACATGTAGGCTTTCTAAGTATAACTTTAACACCTAGAAGCAAGAGCCTATGGCTGGGTGATGATATTCGTTTCACTGTTGCTCCTATTATCAAATGTCTGTAAAATTCTTATGTGTTATCCATCAGATTATTCTCGTAGCTTTTATGGTTTTGAAAATTCTATTCCAACACTATGCGCTGATAAACCTTTTTTGTCTTCCCCCGTGATGCAAATGCCAAGAATGACTAGTTTTTTAAAAGGCCGTTGCCATACTGTCATTTGGATTATATATATCTGAGATGGTCCAATAAAATTTATAAAAACCGTACACATTTCTTTCGAGAGGAAATTTTCTAATTTGTCTTCTTTTTGATGTTCATGATCACAAAAAAGATGATAATGATACAATGTATTTGTTTTCTCCTAAGTTTCAAAACTTTTTGGGGTTCTCTCTCTCTCTCTCTAAAACTCAAGTTTCATACGACAAAATAGTCTTGGATAGGCACGAAAACGCAACTACTTGCATGTGAAAAGCATGTACATAGCTAGATGCAAGCAAGAGGCATGTGTGAGTAAACATAAAAGGAGAAAGGCACTCATGAAATATCTGTAATTTTATGATATGTGATATGTTGATTCGCTACTGTATTTTTCTCTCAAACATCATGCTGTACTCTGGAGTTTGGACCCTTCTTATGTTGATGCACTTGAGCGACATGATATAATTGACACATATAGAATGCAGTAGCAATCTTGAATTTCAAGTTATCGTAAGAGTATGAAAAAATTGGTCTGCCATTTTGTTGGACATGGATAATGTCACCATATCCTTGTATAATTTGATCTTACTTGGATCTGTCTCATGTTCTCAGGGGCGACCTCGTTTCTGTTCACGGAGTATAGGTATCTTGGTATCTTCACGGGAGCATTTGGTGTCATCATTTTCCTCTTCCTTGGTTCAGTTAAGGGATTCAGCACCAAAAGTGAACCTTGCACTTACAACACAGGGAATATTTGTAAACCAGCCTTGGCTAATGCCTTCTTTAGCACTGTCGCATTCTTGCTTGGGGCTCTTACGTCAGTTCTTTCTGGTTTTTTTGGGATGAAGATTGCTACCTATGCCAATGCTAGAACAACTCTGGAAGCAAGGAAGGGTGTTGGAAAGGCATTCATTACAGCTTTTCGCTCTGGTGCTGTGATGGGTTTCCTTCTTGCTGCCAACGGCCTTTTGGTGCTGTGGGTCTCCATCAATTTATTTAAGCTGTACTATGGGGATGACTGGGAAGGACTTTATGAATCTATCACTGGTTATGGACTTGGAGGTTCTTCAATGGCACTTTTTGGAAGAGTTGGGGGGGGTATATATACAAAGGCAGCTGATGTTGGCGCTGACCTTGTCGGAAAAGTTGAGAGGAATATTCCTGAAGATGATCCACGTAACCCAGCTGTAAATTTCTATTCTTCTGTTCTCTTTGTTTGAATGATTATTTCTTTAAATGTCTTCCTTTATTGATGTGCATTACATGATCTTAACATGCATAGTTTTTGTTTCCCAACTTATTCAAAATGCAGATAGAATTATCAGAATCTCAGGATGAGTGAAGTGTCAACACATATGCTTTTTTCCTGGTCCCTAAGATGTTTATTTTTTTTTCCACATATCAATTCTTGTATCTTTACTTATTTAGCAATAACTTCCCAAATTCCAGAGGCATATAGTTTCCAGATTCCTTACCTGTTGATCATACTTAGAACAGTCATTATTGGTCAGTTTGAATAAATTTTATGTAACTTTCTTTTAGGTTATTGCGGACAATGTGGGTGACAATGTAGGAGACATTGCTGGGATGGGTTCTGACCTGTTTGGATCTTATGCTGAATCATCCTGTGCAGCACTCTTTGTTGCATCAATATCATCCTTTGGTATCGGTCATGACTACACAGCCATGTCCTATCCTCTGATTATAAGTTCAATGGGGATTGTGGTTTGCTTAATAACAACGATTTTTGCAACTGATCTGTCTGAGATTAAGCATGTGAGTGAGATTGAGCCATCCTTGAAGAGACAACTTCTTATCTCAACTGTCCTGATGACTGCTGGTATTGCCACGGTCAGCTTCTTTGCTTTGCCATCAGAATTTACTCTATATAATTTTGGGACCGCCAAGGCCGTAAAAAACTGGTATGCCTCCTCCCAGCAGTGCCCCTTATTCTGTCCTTAGGCATAATTGGTGTATTCCTCGAGAGATTTTGTCTCATTTATTAAATTATTTGTGACTGCAGGCATCTTTTCTTCTGTGTTTCAATTGGCTTGTGGGCAGGACTTGTTATTGGATACACTACAGAGTATTATACTAGCAATGCTTACAGGTTTGTTATCTTCTTCAGATTATAATTTAATGCGTAGACTTTCTTCTGCACTGCTGCATATGATCTTAATATTGATTCATTTCCATTTGGTGATAATTTGATCTAGTCTTCCTGCCTCTGCTACTGGCATGTGTCATTCTATGCTTTGCAGTTGCCAATCAAACTCCTTCATTATGCAGGCGTTTCAGATTTTTGTTCCAACAAAGATATTACGCTCTTTGAAAGTCGTATATCCCCAACGTTCTTTAGACGTAATTAAGATGTCATAGCAGTCCTTAGAATTGCACATGCCTAGAGGTTAACTCATAGTGGCTCGGAATCAAAATGAAATATCAAAATTTGTTAAATGTTTATGGGTCTTGTGCAAAAACGATTTATGGCATGTAGTTTGTAGATAAATGTGATCCCTGCATCACTTTGTGACCTGTTCCTTCTATTTATAACTGGCAATGAGAGCATTAACTATTCTAACGAGTTTAAATGACCTCGTTCAATCCCAGCAATTTGCTACTATGCGCTGTGCAACACTGTCTAATAGCTTAAATGCTTTTGTGTATACTTGTATGCTTTATAACCATCAACTCGCAATTGTGATGCTTATTACCATGTTCAAATATTGCAGCCCAGTGCGGGATGTGGCAGATTCTTGCAGGACGGGTGCTGCAACAAATGTGATTTTTGGATTGGCTCTGGGTTACAAATCTGTCATCATTCCCATATTTTCTATTGCCATTGCCATTTATGTGAGCTTTAGCTTGGCTGCTATGTATGGAATTTCTGTTGCTGCTTTAGGGATGCTCAGCACTATTGCCACTGGTCTTGCAATTGATGCATACGGCCCCATAAGTGACAATGCTGGAGGTATTGCAGAAATGGCTGGTATGAGCCATGAGATACGTGAAAGAACTGATGCTCTAGATGCTGCTGGAAATACTACTGCTGCTATTGGGAAGGTGAATTTTTTCTTTTCTGGTTCTATACTTTTTTATTAAGTACTTTAGCACAATATTGATATGCTGGTAGACACAATTAGTTATTGTAGGGTCATCATGACCATGCTACGGATCAGTAAATCTTGGCACTAGTTTCAACCAAGTAGAGTTTCAAGCATATTGTCCTGAGAACTTGCTAATTTGGACAAAGCTTCTGTCAACTTTTAGAATACCAGTTAAAGATAACAAAAGTAATGGCGAGGAGAAAATACAGAAATCAATCTTGAGGAATGTGACTGCCTAGAACTGTTTAGTGCAACATCAAAGATGTTGATTATTACAGTAACCCTCGATATTTCCCAAAAATTAGATAGTTCCGAAAATGGAGTGTAAATATCTCTATCACACGGAGGGGAAATGCCCATGATTTAGTGACACCAAAACCCTCGATTTGCTGCATAGAGGCTGTTTGAGAGCCTCTCTTTTGCCATGGACTAAGCTTGCCCTTCCCCCCTACTATCCGCACGTGTAACTCTAACTTAGCTCAGAAAGTGTACCTGGCGAGGTTTATATTACTCCCCTCCAAGCCTGTCTACTCTGGAAAATAAAATAACCCTGTTTCTTTCCATCGGTCTTGGGTTTTCCATAACCAGTGGGCTAATGAATTCACATGGACTGTTTGTTCAACTTGTTTAATTTGAAAAAGAAAATTAAGAAGTGAGTAATAAGTTGTATTTTCACAGCTAATAATGATCATGACGACATATGCCCTTATGCTTCTGCTAACAAAGTGTTGTGTCATAGCTTCAACTCTTGAGTTTTCCACAAGTCCTGCTTCCATTTTAAGGTCTCAAGTCAACCTCAATTAAATTCTTTTCCGTTACGCCTTTATGTGTCAGGGTTTTGCTATTGGATCAGCTGCTCTTGTTTCCCTTGCTTTGTTTGGTGCCTTTGTGAGCAGAGCAGGCATCAATTCTGTTGATGTGTTGAGCCCAAAGGTCTTCATTGGGTTGCTTGTGGGAGCCATGCTGCCATACTGGTTTTCAGCCATGACAATGAAGAGTGTGGGAAGTGCAGCTCTCAAAATGGTTGAAGAAGTTCGCCGACAGTTCAATACCATTCCCGGCCTTATGGAAGGAAGAGCAAAACCAGACTATGCAACTTGTGTCAAGATCTCTACTGATGCTTCACTAAGGGAAATGATCCCACCTGGTGCTTTGGTCATGCTTACTCCACTTATTGCTGGAACCTTCTTTGGAGTGGAGACTCTTTCTGGGGTTCTTGCTGGTTCACTTGTTTCTGGTGTGCAGGTATGCTATGATATTTTTTCCTCCTACTAGGGTGGAGGCATTTTGTTTGTCTTAGTCCACCTGCCTTACCATCTCCCTTAAAAATACAGAAAATATTTGATTTCAGCTGTTGATAATAATTTGTTTTAATATATAATCATTGTTTTGCTGCCGCTCCTACTTCGATTACTTCACAAATTTGTCAGTTTCTTTTCTGGTTTTTCATATTTGTCTGTTTCACTAATTTGTTTACTTCATCTATTCTTGTTTTTGTATAGCACTTAAGTTTGTGATGACAGCAGACTCTGAGACTCATCCCAAGAGTGTCTTTTATATGCTTGTCATTTTCCCTCCAGTGAATTCTCAGTATTTAACAAGCATTCTATTTTATGATTTTCTTCCTAGGTTGCCATCTCAGCTTCCAACACCGGTGGCGCATGGGATAATGCAAAGAAATACATAGAGGTAAGTTCTTTGCTCTTATAACATTTAATTATATACTTCTGTTAATGCAGATAAGAATTCGAGCAAGCAGAGCGTTTGTCAGCTAAATATCTGCAACGTTTTAGCTGACGTTTGCTGAACCGTTCTGCTTGCTCGAATTCTTATTGTCATAACAATTTCTCTGTGGCCTACAATATTTCAGAAGAAGATTTCATTTGGCACTCAGTTTTTAGGGGATCTCTCTTTGCATCAAACTTTGAGTTAGGATTTTGATTTCGTACACTTGCAGGCTGGTGGGAACGAACATGCAAAATCACTAGGCCCTAAGGGATCAGATTGTCACAAGGCAGCTGTGATAGGCGACACAATTGGAGATCCTCTCAAGGACACCTCTGGTCCTTCACTCAACATCCTCATTAAGCTCATGGCAGTCGAGTCCTTGGTGTTTGCTCCATTCTTTGCAACTCATGGGGGCTTAATCTTCAAGTGGTTTTAAAATGGAGCTGCTGTGTGCTCGGTTTAACCCTGCTATTTATGTCCACTACTGGATCACTAAACTTAGTGGACTTCTTGTTGTAATTAGTAACTTTCCTCGTGTAAATGAAAAACTATTCGGCTCTACTTCCTCGAAAATTTTCCACTTAATAAAAACTGTGCTGTATCTATATTACTGTACTGAATTTTGCTTCACTTTGTTAAGGTTTCACACATCGCCAAGAGATACATAACTTAAAAACTTTATAAGCAATGGTGTCCCCTCCTCTTTCAAGGCGTCTTTTGAGAGTGAATAAGGTCCATGGACTTTTACATAGTATTAGAACGGATTCCTTGAACGATGATAGGTCTTTTCTTCCCGATGTTGAATAGACTATTACACACTTCATTAGCTTTTTGATCTAATCATAAATTATGGGGTTCTTAAACCGTATCAGGATAGTAGTTAGTAGAATAAAAGACCTCTCAATTTGAGAGGACAAGTAGCAAATTTTATTTAAATAAAGTACTCTCGTGTTGAGAGTTAGTAGTAGTAGTCTAATGTTGGGAGTCAATAACAGTGTAGTGGTAGTTATCTGTCTACGAAACAGTTATCTACATCAATAGGGTCATTTATATTATTTAAAGAAATATGATACGTTTACAATTTTTATACAATTAATCATTGGATTTGCTTTCTTACATATGAGTTTTGTTTTTCTACATATGAGTCTTACATATCTAATGGTTGATTTTAAAAAAAGCTGTTAGAGTTGTACAGAAATCGTAATCGTAATCGTATCATATCGATTAAATTGTAATTTTAAAAGGCACATTATTTTTTTTAAAGAAAAAAAAAAAAATTACAGAATAACTCACCCAAAACCTGTCTCCATATTCTATTACTAAAACTTCGTTGATCTTTTCTAAGCGTCCTCTACAAAATAAACAGGAATACACGAGGGCAGGGCCGGCCCACTTGGATGATTTTGGTAACCTTCCTAAAAGTTTGTCTTTTACAATGATGTGGTTGAGAGTGCCTATCACGATTCCACTATTTTTAAACAATTATAGTCGTTGCACCAAAAAAGCTGTTTTACTCGTCACCCGTACCCTTAAGAATAGGATGACCTATTCCACATTGTTTCCCTCTCTACATTTTAGAATGCTCGAAAGATCCTTTTTCTTTTTCCTACATTTTCATCTACAGACTACACCTTTACCACAAGCCACCAGCCAAGGATCCTGATTTTCTCCGCCAAGGAAATTTTTATGGTCAGAAACTTAGCGGTCAATTTGAAATGGATTCTAAGTTCGATTATTGAAATGGTTAGGCTACCTTAACATAATATATTCAAATCACTTTTTTTTTTTAATTATTTGTAATTTTGCTGTTACAAAATATACGACCTAAGTAAAATGTATTGCACCCGATATAATACGTAAGTATTATTGAATAAGGAATCTCAATTGGGTGTTCATTTCAAGCAAATAGAATCTCAATTGAGTTTTTTTTTTTTTTTTTTTTTTTTTTTTTTTTTTTTTTTTTAACCTTTTTGAGCCAAACAATAAATAAGCTCAAACACCATTCCATGGGTTAAATGGATATCCATTCCAACTGCTATCCTTTTAAAATCTCCATGTCTCAAGCATGGCTCTTTAGGTTACTTGGCACTTGTTGGTGTCATTTTCACCTTGTTACCCATTGCCTTTGTACCATTCATATGACATGTCGTATCATCAGCAATCGCTTGGCTGTCTACCATGAAATTATGTTTAAGATACAAATTTGGTGGAAAAATTTGAGCTAAATCAATTGATTTGGATAGAACTTTAACCAAATTAAATTAGAGAATTTTTTTTTTTTTTTGGCTCTATAATCTATTAAATTGACACATATTTTTAGAACATATAATAATTATATATTCTAAATATAAATATTAATTTAACAAATTAAATTAAAATTTCTAAAATCCAATTTAAAACAAAACTTTATCATTAACTTTTTCAAGTTGGGAATATTCTTTACAGCATCTACACAATCTCAACCCATTTGGGACCAAATAAAAGAAGTCGAATACAACATTTAAAACAACCTAAATAAAGGTTATCCGACTTCAAAAATAAAAAAATAAAAAAATAAAGGTTATCCGCTGGGCCCTGGCGCGGTGAACATTCAAGTGGGGCCTACTTTCAGTCCACCAACCAGTATCCACGTGCCACGTGTCCATCCTTCTTCGGGTATAGGATGTCCACTTAAATCCTACGTAGTCGAGGGCAGTTACGTAGACGCGTCACATACGTTCTACCCACGTGTTACATCCAATTAGAACCTCCACAACTCGAGCACGGGCGAATCACACTCAGCCATGTCACAGCAGTGACAAGCCAAACTTACCTGTCACTCTGTCACTCGTCCACGTCACCCAATTGATCTACCTCAGCATTTACCATTTTTAGCCCTCACCGTAGAGGGCAACGAAGTAGACCACCTATAATAGTCCCAGCTCTCACATTTTATCTCTGTAGCTCCAACTCTCTCTCCCTCACTCTCACAGAAGCCATGGCGTTTAGGGCTCGAAACCCTAGCCTTCTCTCTGTGTTCCTTCTCTCTCTCCTTGCGATCGCCTCCGCCAAAGTTTTCTTCGAAGAACGCTTTGAGGGTATATATATCTTCCTCTCTAGTCTCTTTGTGTGTGTGTGTGTGTTTATGTATGTGCTTGGATCGTGCTTTATGCCATTGCAATTCGCTTGCATTTTAACGGATTAAGATTTTGGTGGTTCTATATGCTCAAATTAATGTAGAAGTACATACGATTCGTGAAGGATCGGAGTTTTGTCTGGATTTGCGGTTCGATCTGATGGTTTTGGTGTGAATGTGATAATTTGGACTGGATCTGTGAAAACTTTGACATTTTCGTGTTTGGTTTTGAATTTTCTCGTCGTGGAAATGGTCAAATAGTGGTTTCGTTCACGATCGGGGATCGTAATGTGAAAATGTGTGGAATTGGATTTGATTGATTTTGTTTTAGATTTGTATAAAATTATGTTTTGTGAGCTTAATCGTTAGTTTATTTGTGATTATATCATTTCTTTTTATTGTTTCGGTGTTCGATAACCATTGAAAAAAATTGCTTAGGTCATGTACGCTCATAATGGATTCCAAATAGATGTTTATTGCGCGCGTGCAATAATGGATTCGGCTATAGAAATACATGGAAATGATATAAAATCATGAGAATAGAAATACTTGCATTTTGAAGAACTATGGGCATGTGCTTCTTGAATGAAAAAGAAAATTATACCAGAGATTTTAGTATCATATCTTGGTGACATTTCCTCAAGGTGTATTCATTATTATGCTGATCAATTTGCAGCTATTCTTTAGAATTGAATTGCACTTTGAATAATTCCAAGTAGTTAAAGGAAGGATAAGAAAAAGTAAAACTGTTGAATCTTGTACATTCCATTCTTTGACATAAGAGAAAACGTGGACCTGCAGTTAAACTGGAGAAGGTATCTTGTGTGTGTGTGTGTGTGTGTATATGGCGCCCACTCATGTACATATGGGGTTTAGATATACGGGTCCATGGGTGGTCCCCCAAATCTATCTAAGGGGCAGGGATATATACCTGTTTCATGGATGCTTGACACTTTGACTGAATCAGATGCAACTATCTGGCTTAGTCAATGTGAGTTTTTCGTTTTTGTAAACCAACTTCAGTATTCAACTTTAAATCTGACTAAGTGTTCTTTGTGCATGTATCATTGGTTAAATGCTAAAGATGGATGGGAAAGTCGGTGGGTTAAATCTGATTGGAAGAAAGATGAAAATGTGGCTGGGGAATGGAACTACACCGCGGGTAAATGGCATGGAGACCCTAATGACAAAGGTACCCTTCTGAACTGTATGATATTTGTATATGTACAAGTACAACTTGATGCATTGAATTGATTTTGGCATCTTTGTATTATGCTTCGTTCTTGGGTTTCTAAATAAAAAATATGAAGCTTTTGATGTTGACATTTGATTTCTAAACAGGTATCCAGACAAGTGAAGACTACAGATTCTATGCTATTTCAGCTGAGTTCCCTGAATTCAGCAACAAGGATAAGACACTAGTCTTCCAGTTTTCTGTCAAGCATGAGCAGAAGCTTGACTGTGGTGGTGGCTACATGAAATTACTCAGTGGTGAAACTGATCAGAAGAAATTTGGTGGTGATACCCCTTACAGGTCTATACCATATTCCCTTGCAATTTGACATTTTGTCTTTCACTGTGAACTATATTCTTGTTGAAAGTTGCTGATCTGGTATTGGATAATTGGTTGTTCTGCAGTATCATGTTTGGACCAGATATCTGTGGCTACAGCACCAAGAAAGTCCATACTATTCTCCACTACAATGACACAAATCACTTGATCAAGAAGGATGTTCCGTGTGAGACTGACCAACTCACTCATGTTTATACATTCATTCTCAACCCAGATGCCTCATACAGCATCCTAATTGACAATGTGGAGAAGCAATCTGGGAGTGTCTACAGCGACTGGAGTATCCTTCCTCCCAAGAAAATCAAGGATCCTGAGGCCAAGAAAGTAACTACTTATCCATTCACAGTCTGATAAATTTTATTTTAGCTTTATCTTATTAGGTGTTGGATATTGATGTTGCCCCAACTATATTAATGCTGACAGCCAGAAGATTGGGATGACAAAGAGTATATTCCTGATCCTGAAGACAAGAAGCCAGAGGTAGCGTATCCTAATTCTTAAAACCCTTTTGTTCTATATAGTTTTTTAAAAAGTACATGGAATCTGACACTTTGATGTATTATAGGGCTACGATGACATCCCTAAGGAAATTCCTGACTCTGATGCCAAGAAGGTACTCACTGAACTCCCTCTTTTTTCAAAATTTTACACGTCTCTGATGATGATGTAGTTACTGAGTGCATTTTACTTGGCAGAAAATAGTAGTATAGTTACTGATAAGATGAATTTGTTGTTTCAGCCTGAGGACTGGGATGACGAGGAAGATGGTGAGTGGACAGCCCCAACCATCCCCAACCCTGAGTACAAGGGCGAATGGACGCCA
Source organism: Alnus glutinosa (assembly GCF_958979055.1). NCBI lineage: Eukaryota > Viridiplantae > Streptophyta > Magnoliopsida > Fagales > Betulaceae > Alnus > Alnus glutinosa. The sequence goes on along the minus strand of NC_084897.1, from coordinate 22,244,844 downwards.
AAGGTCTGTAGAATTCTAGTACAAGTTATGACGCATGTTGTGATTTAGAATCCCCTATTTCTTAACTTTTCTCTACCTACTTGTAGAAAATTAAGAACCCCAACTACAAGGGCAAGTGGAAGGCACCAATGATTGACAACCCAGGTTCGTTGCTTGTCATGAACATTAGCATAATATAATATCAACGATTCTTTGTTTTGTATGCTGTGACACCTTATTAGTTCAGATAGGAGGTTGAGTTGATAATGGTGTTCAATGACACTAGTTGGTTTTAATGTAAACAGATTTCAAGGATGACCCAGATCTCCATGTCTACCCCAAATTGAAGTATGTCGGCATTGAACTGTGGCAGGTTATGATGCTTTGACTTTTTTTTTTTTTGTTTTGGGCACTGTTATTTTTCCATGCAAGTTAAATTCTGACAAGCAAGATGTGTAATTTTCAGGTGAAATCCGGTACCTTGTTTGACAATGTCTTGATTACTGATGATCCGGAATATGCCAAGCAGCTGGCAGAAGAAACGTGGGGCAAGCACAAGGATGTAAGTTCGACGTTTCCTCTAATCTTTGAATCTATAGAAGAAACTGTTCGGTTGGAGGTGATATCTGATTGATCAATTGATTATGCAGGCTGAGAAGGCAGCATTTGAGGAGGCAGAGAAGAAGATAGAGGAAGAGGTACTTACTCTCTTTGCCCATATCATCTGTCTGTCCTATAGGAAAACTTTACTCATGGCAGTACTTACTGAATGCTGAAGAGTCTTTCAACAATACTGGTTTTATTAGGTCTTTTTGTTACTCATTATTTATTTGCTCCTTTCTAACTCCTGAATTTGGTTATTTACCAGGAAGCGAAGGATGATCCAATTGATTCTGATGTAAGCCTACGAGCAGATTTCTGTAAATTATATGTTTTGCGGTGTTTACTGTTTTCCTAATTCTGCTGACCTGTTTTTCAGGCTGAGGATGAAGACGATGATGACTCAGCAGAAGACTCTGACTCTGAAGCCAAACTAGATGAAAGCACAGACGACGCTGAAACCAAGGAAGAAGAGAAACACGTAGGTTTTCTTTCCTCTTGATTGAAGTGTACCATTTTTGTTTTTATACTGTTCATTGATCTTTTTCTTTCCTCGTGCTCTGTGTTTGTAGGATGAACTGTAAGGGACAGAGAACCTGGAGATAAAGTTGACTGCCAAGTGCTCCTAAAATTTTTTCCTTTTTTCTATTTGTAGTAGTAGAAGTTTTTCTCAGAAACGGTTGGGCGTCATGCAGAACTCTGCGCGACTGATTGCTTTAATGTCTTTTCAAACTACTTGAGCCATTAGAACAAAGAGGATATGCATCCGTTCGATAACATCACAATTATGAAGTAATTTTAGACATTAAAGCTGTGCTTTTGATGGCAAAAATGTCCCAGTGGATTTTGGCTTCTTGTTGATTGTTATTTATTTTTTGCCTATGAAATTTTGAATTTTCCATGATTTTAGTTTCCGTCCGTTGGTAAAAAGCATGCATATATGAATCTCTAGGAAGATGTTTCGCAAGGCAAACGCTTTGTTGATTTTGCTGCGACGTTCAGCACTAGAATACTTTTTGAGTTAATTTTCCACCAAACTTTAACGCTTTGGTAATTTTGAGGTGACGCGATATCTTCTTCAAATGGTAGCAACCTTCACTAGCCTCAGGTTTACGATGCCTTTTAAGGAGAATGTGGTTGCAATGATCAGGTCTGTCGTGGAACAAGTGTGCTTGCAATGATCATATTTGGACAATCATGGGTCTTACTTACAACACACGACTAAATGATTCTTGCCTTCTATAGAAAGCCATTTATCATCATGAAAGTCAATTTTACAAAAAAGTGTAGAGATACACGACTGTTTTCAGAGTAGAATCATTGTCGACTGTTGAGCATAGAATAGAATTACAAATAAAGTCAAATTCCAGGCCCTGACCCTGAGGCAACAACTACTGATGGCGAAGCGGGACCTTGTGACTCGGGCCAATCTGTTGAGCATCTCCAGCAAATTAGTTAAAAGTCTAATATTTTAGCTAATATGATCACTTTACAGATTAAACCAGATTATTTGTTCCAATTCTGTCCATCAGAACCGAAAAAATCCACCTGAGCATTATTAACCCTGGCCAAGATACATGGGTTTGGACACCCTCTTCCTCAGGTCAGTTCTATTTCAAAACTGCCCATGAACTACTTCTTAGCCTGACAGCAGGCTATCCTAATGCCCTAGTTCCAGAGCTTTGGAAGAAACTATATATGGAGCCTAAAAACTCAATCTATAGGCTCAGGCAGTTTGGCCTGGAGAATTGAATTGCTTGGAACTCCCTTCCAGAGAGTTGGGGCTAACATCTTCAAATACCCTCACCATGCATCTCAGGAAGACCTCCTCTGCCCTTTATGCCAATCCTACTGTGAGACGTACAATTCAGCATGTTTGATTGGGTTGCACCAGAATTCTATGGCGCAGTTTCAAATGGAAATGGCCTTTTGACCCCTCCCCATTCGAAAGCCAGCCTATCACATGCTGGATCAAGGCATTTAATTCGTATATGCATTGTGTCACGTGAATGATTTTATAAACACATAACGAGATAGATTTGAAGTTCTAAGAGAACTAGACATTTTCAAACACAAAACTTGAGCTTAATACTTTTTATTTTTTATTAATCACTCACACATATAAATTAAGAAAATTACAAAGACATAGAATATGAGGTGAATTCCTACATTTACCCGAAGATAAACTATTAATACAAATAAGCTACTTGGAGATAACTCCTACTCTTAACTTTGAAATAAACTCCTATAAACAACAATAGAAACATACTACTAAATGACTTCTGCACTATAGTGCTACAAATAATTAAAAGATTAACTTAAATAAATATCTATCATTATTTAACATTATTCTACTCTAATACGACTTCTAATAACACAGTGATTAGAGCAGCTCAAGTAGTTTTCCTTCATGAACAACTTCTAAAATCCCAACATGTACAGATTGTTACATTATCAGCTTATTCAAATTTTGAAAAGTTTTTAAACATTAGCTTTACTTATTTTACTTTTGAGGTACGAATGGTTTGCTGTATGAATACAGATTGTTACATTATTCTTTTAAAATTTTAATTAGACAATTGATAAGGATTGAATTACCTTGGACAAAACGAGCATCACATGTCGAGAGTGGCTTCTCGAATCTTTACGCCAAATTTGGGTATAATAATAATTCATTCAGAATGCTTAAGAGCAAACTAAACATGAAAAATCTCATATTTCCAAGAATCCTATTAGATTCCTAATTAACCCTAACCGTGAAAGTTAAGACTAATCACATTCCTCAAAATCAAGCAACACATTCCTGAGAATGTGAATGCCGAAAGAAATGTTAAATTTCTTCCATCCAAACGCCATATTAGTGCCCTTTCACAAAGTCAAATGGGCTACTTCCAACAAACTTTAAAAAGTGTTAATTTAGTGTATTCATCTTTCAATTTTTATTTTAAATTTTTAAATTTTAAATTTTTTCAGTTTCAACATTCTGTTAAGATTTTCCGTTAAATCCAAACGGAGTGGTGTCAAAATTTCAAAATACCCATTTTTTAGTGAAAAAAAGGAAAAAATTGTTAAGATTTAAGCGTTACGTTAGGATTTAACGGAATTCGCAAAAATACTAACGCCGGAATCTTTGAAAAAAATTAATATATTTATATATATATATATATATATATATATATTGAGAATTTTGGCCAGATTTAACAGAAAATTCTAACGAAATGTTAAAATTTAAAATTTGATACACTAAATTGACAATTTTTAAAGTTTAAAAGTATGATTACAAAAGTGATAAAAAAAATTAAGAGGTAAATGAAGGTTTTCAAATAACTTTCTTTGTTACTCTAACAACTCCATTACCGTTAGTATACATTTCCGAACATTGCAAATAATCCACAAGCATTCTAACTGATATTAGCACACATTTCCAAACTTTGCCCTTTATGTCAGGAAAATCTATATATTAGGCAGAACACATACAGTGTGTCAAAGGGAGTGTGACACTCCATGGAAGTTAGGTGAAGCGTTTGGCACAAGGTAGGTGAGGAGTGTCATCCTTCTTTCCAATAATCACACGAGACAGAGCACATCTAGACACAGTTTCTGGGGAAGTCCATTGAAGATCTTATCTCTATATGTCTCTAGAGTCCTTTTGTTGGGTAGTTTAGTTCGAATGTCGGACTTCGAATTTACGATCTCTGCTTTAATGGGGTGATTCTTGTATAACTCATTTTACACAACTTTCATACAATCAAGACACAACCATACATGAGTTCCATCAATGTGTTTTGGTTGTGTGGAAGTTGTGCAAAAGAGTTGTGAAAGAATCATTTTTCCCGCTCTAATAGAGATATGATCTTTTGTCACTTCAAGACACAACTCTTGATCACTTTGAACAAAGGTAGACAAAAAAATTATATCTTGAAGTGATAATATATCATATCTCGATCTAATAACATGTTAAATAACTATTTGAATGTGCGTTTGATGAGCCTAAAAGTGCGTTTAATACCCCAAAAGCCCGTTTCAAGAACTTTGTGCCTGTTTGGTAAAAAAACCTCAAAGAGCTTTTGAGATCCAGAAACCTTGGAACCACGTTTTGCTGAAAGCTCAAAAATAAACGAGGATTTTGCTTAAACGACTTCCTAGAGAAAATGCACGCCGTAGTTTTCATTAAAATTAAACTTATTAACTGACAAAAATATCCATACCAGTTTCACATAATTACAACCGTGCCCCTTTAGAAACATCTTTACCCAACCCTTCGTTCTGTCTTTCTTGTTGCTGTGGTTGGAGTTGCTTCAGAGGGAGGGAGACCCAAGCTGAGGCTGCCTAGGAGCTCATTTTTGCAACTAAAAGCACTTTTTTAGTTTTGTTACCAAACATCAATAATATTCAAAAAGCACTTTAGACATGTAGTTATCAAACAGGTATGTAATAGCTTTTCAATAGCGGGGCTTTGTAGACAAAAGCTGTATTTCCCAACGCAATTTCAAATAGATCCTAAATCATTTAATTGACATTCTAACAAATACAAAACAGAAAATAAACAATAGGCCAAGAAGAAAAGACTTAAAAACCTTTACTTAGAGAAAACACAAATTTTAATTTATTTGAATGCTATGCTACCTACAAAATTAAATGTATTGAGCAAAAATGATTGCTAGTGACAATGACCTAATCCCACAAATAAATAAATGAGGAAAATAGATCCAATTAATGTTTTGTTTATCGTTTATTGTCGATAGATTGGATTACTTGCAACAGCTTGTCCTGTTGCAATGGCTTTGATAAATGTAAATCCATCCCATATTGAAACATGTTGCTTACTAGCTCTGGGTCTATGTGGGCTGTCAATGCAATAATAGGTATATGGGTGCCATGCTTTTGTTCCTCTATCCGTATCAGTCTTGTTGCTTCAAATCCATTCATTATCGGCATCTGAATTCACAAATACAATTTAAATTCATTAAATGTCACCAAAAAATAAATCATATGTATAAGGAGAAACTTCACTTAAACCTCCCGAACTTCTATTACAATTGTAATTACCACTCTAAATTACAAAAAAAAAAAGAGAAAATCTTAATTTAGTGTATCAATTTTTCAATATTTTCAATTCCTCCCTCCGTTAGGATTTTCAAAATACCCCTCCATTTTTTTAGGAGAAAAATTGCAAAGATTTAAGCATTGGTCAAGATTTAACGGAATTCGCAAAAATATCCATGCTTGAATCTTTGAAATTTTTTAATAGTTCTTTTTAATATATATATGAGTATTTTGAGAATTTTGATAGAATTTAAGAGAAAATTCTAACGGACGGGTGAAATTAAGAAAAAAAAAATTAAAATATTGATACACTAAATTAAGAGTTTTTGAAGTTTAAGGGGATAATTGCAAAAGCGGCGACAATTCAAAGGGTTTCCCCTATGTATTATTAGTTATGTAGAAAATGAACTGCATTTATGAATCTGTAAATAAAAAACGAGTCTATTAAACTGACATTTTTGTTAGTGCAAGTGACATCTTTTTATAATGACATCTGTTAATCCTATTGTTAACTGGAAAACTTCCAAAATTCTCTAATGAGTGATTAAAGGTGCAAGTTTGTATTTTTGCAAAATGAAAATAAAGTTGAGATTTGGTTTGGAAAATTACCTCACAATCCATAAAAACATAGTCATAAGGGAGAGAATTGGAGGGTCCTTCCTTTCTCTGATCACTAAAGAGTTTGCAGATTTGATCAAAGGCCTCCTTTCCATTCTCACAGATCTCCACGTTTGCGCCAAGTTTACAGAGATTACATGTAGTCACCCGGCGTGACACCGGATTATCTTCAACAAGCAGAACTTTCTTCCCATCCAAAGGCTTATTATCAGTGGATTCAGTGCTTCTCTCATCATGTCTATGTATTACCATCTGATGAGATGAAGACTCCCCCAGCTCAAGAACTTTACAGCTGAATTCATTCAAAGAATTGTTGTCTACTAACTCCGGTAAATTGAATCTCTTCAGTTCAGGTATTAATCCCAGCACTTGATATAAGCGTGAGCCGTGCAAAGGCTTATACACAATGTGATCATATGGAGGGTCTTCTGAATGAGCAACATGGTCGGTTGGATGATCCAACCAGACAACCTTACACCTTGAATTCTGAATGTCTTTCCTGAAGTTAACCACAGCTGAAGATAGCTCGGAGAAAGGACCGGCGCCGGCATCAATCACTACAAGCATGATGCCGGCAGATGAACTCTTGGAGTTGCTGCATGAAGGCACATAATTTGCTTCGGAATCAGAGTTGAAAGATGCAGTTTTGTTCAGGAAATCAAGTGAACCCATCTGGGTTTTCTCTAAGAAGCTGAAATAGGAGATGTCCAGCTTCTGCTTTATTCTCTCCAGTTGTGGGAGTAGATTTTTCCCTTGCTTTACATATGACACCTTTATGTTTAAGCTTTCAATGTACTTCAGCAAAACTTTCCTCCGTTCATCACCTGCTATAAGAAGTACTACATGAGATTATCCAGTTTAGGCGAACCGCCACGAAGTAATGCAAGAGATTGAAATCCATTTGCAGGGCAGCGATCATTGTGCGTTCCAGGGAATTCTTCTGTAGCGTCAGCTGATTCTGCTTCATATGTGGGAAGTTTGATACTGATGTTGAAGCAGGTGCCTCTTTCACCAGGCTCTTTGTCAATGATTCTTATATCTCCACCCATCAGACGCACCTACAGCATAAACACAACAAGATTTAGCAAATCAAAGCAACATTCACTTTCAAAAGGAAGCAAAAGATAGAAAACTGGTTTTTGGGAAGTGTTCTCTGTTTTTTATTTGAATAAAGTGTTCTGATATGACATAAATGTCAAACTGTTCTTATATTTTGAAGAGCATTTTGTATTTCAAATTGTTTGTTAACGTACGACAAAACGAAAGATAGAAAACAAAGGCAAAAACAAACATGGCAAAGTCTTTCATTGCATCAACTGCATATTTATCTGTATTACTTACCAAAGATTGAACAATACCAAGTCCCAAACCAGATCCTTCTTGGCCAAAAGATGTTTCCTCAACCTGATTATAGAATTCAAAAACAGATTTTCGCTTGTCTTTAGGAACTCCCAAACCCGTATCATCCACCTCAATGACAAATTCAGTGAGATTGGGAGCTTGTTGAGCTGTTCGAAGGGCATCCATATCATTTAAACCTTTCTTGTTTTTGGAACAAACCTGGCACAAACAATCCAACAACGTACTGCAATTAGAAGCCATTATGACATTTTCCAAACTTGTTTCCTGGACAGTTGCACGAACTGTGATGTGACCTTCTGAAGTAAACTTCACAGCATTACTAAGTAAGTTGCATAGGATCTGCTTAAGCTTTCCTCTGTCCCCTCTAACATGGCATGATTTGGCAACTGAGCCATCGCAAGGATCAAGCACAACGTCAACACCTTTCTTCATGGCCATAGGATGGAACATATCCACCACATCCTCAAGGAGCTGAGCCAAGTTGAATTCTTCTTCTTCCAGTTGCATTTTTCCAGCTTCAATCTTACTTGTATCCAGAACTGAATTCAATAAGCCTGAACCATTTATATAAATCAAACAGTTGTAAAGATAAGCAATTTCTCACTCCCAAATAGTTCCTCTTTTATGGCTAAAAAAATGCTAGAAAATTCAAGTCATGTGAGTCTGATTGGCTAACAATAGAGTAATTTGTTCCAAAAGTAACTTCCATGAGAAAATGAAAGGTTCTACAAAATTACAAATCCCCAAGGTCGTTCCAAATTAAACAGTTATAAACTTATATACACAAGTACTGATCGAGCATGTTTTTACAATATTCACACAAATTGAGATGATTTAACACTTGTCCTTGGAAGCAATCTATTTTAATGACCTTGGTTTATATTATTACTCTCTTTTTCTTTCTCTTTTTTGGGTTGCATAAATCTTAGTATATAAATTGAATGCTTAAAATTAATCATTTCTTATTAGCTTAAATTTTTAAAACAAGTGATGATTTAATATAGTATCATATCTAAAGGTCTTAAGTTCGAACATTTTCTCCATCAATTCATCTTCTACTTTAGTTAAATATTACACGTGTTGGGTCTCTTTAATTAATGAGGAGTTTGAGCTCACACATAAACAAAGTGTTAGAATATAAATTAAATAATTAAAACTAACCCAAAGCATAACAGTTACCAAGAAGGTCTTTTGTGCAAGTATTGATCTGTGCTAAGTTTCCCTCTAAAACTGTGTCAGGATTACAATCTCGACTGCAAAGCTCTATCAAACCAGTGATAGCTGCCAAAGAATTGAAGCACGAATATCATGAGTTGCTCCTGCAAAGGCGTGGCTTTTATTCATGCTCTTGCGCTCTGCTTGTTGAGTTGCATCCATTTGTACGTTTAATAAGGGCAGCACATAAGAACATTTCTCTCTTTGCTGTTCTAACTATTAAGAACAAGAAGACACAAAGCGAGATAACCGTGAAAACAAACAGAATCATAAGAAGCATGACCGAGATCTTGCTGTTTCGTTGGATAAGGCTTATTATTCTGTTGTTGGGAAAAGCCAAAACATACACCTCAGAAATATATATTGGAACATCATTAGACAAACGGATAACAAATCCTCATGTCTTGGATACAAAAATCTCCCAAAAATAGAGAAAACTCTGACGTTTCCTTTATGAGTTCAAAGAAATGACTACAGAGGAAATTAACTTCAGATAAATTGTATGAGCAAAGTAGTTGGCGGGTTGCAGTCTTACATTACCATAGAACACGAACTTTGTCATATCCTGGTCAGTAGGGGTGGCAATTTATGTTCATGTGTTGGGTTCGAGTCGTGTCGAAACATGGACATAAGATTATAGGAATAATTGCACCGTTAGTCTCTGGATTGGCTATAATTATTTTTCATTCCCTGTAGTTCAAAAAGTTCATGGGAGGTCATCATGAAAAACAATAATTACAAATCAGTCCCTGAACATATTTTTTATTCAAAAGTTAACAAATTCTGTTAGTTAGCCATGTTACATCTAATAGGAAGCCGACCCGTGTTCATTACAATAAAAAATATAAAATCTAATAAAACTATTAAAATATATATATATTTGTTTTTTTTTAAAAAAAAATACAAAGGGGTGGCCCGAAGCCCACCCCTGGCCACCCTTTGTTTTATTTTTTTTAAAACAAATATTTATTTTTATTTTTATTAGATTTTTTTTTTATTATTGTAATGAACACATGTCGGCTTCCTATTGTGTGTGATATAGCTGACTAACGAAACCTGTTAACCTAGTGGATGAAAAATAAGTTCGGAGAGTGATTCGTAATTATTATTTACCACGAGGACCTCCCATGAACTTTTTGAACCACAGAAAGTGAAAAATAATTATCGCAAACCCCAAAGACCAACGGTGTAATTATCCCAAGATTATATAAGCCAACCCTAACCCAATCCATTTAATTAAACAGGTCAAATATCTTAACCTTAATCCTCTAATTTTGTATTGAGTTCGTATCAAGTTCGCAGGCCATATAAAAAATTACTTGTCGTTATGTTGTGTATTGGGTTCGGGTCGTGTCGAGACATCAGGTACAAAACTATATAGATCAATCCTAACCCAACTCATTTAATTAAACTGGTCAATCTTTTTAAACCCAACCCTTTAATTTCGTATTGTCTAGAAGTGTGATGGTAAATGCAGAGGCCATGAGCAGAGAAAGTAATTAAACAAAAATCATACCGTTTGAACTCCGGCAATGTTAAGGATAGAGCAATAAAAGACGTACTCCATTCCCGAAACTTCCCTTTCAAAATGCACCGAACTGCCATCATCGGACGGCTCACATGAGAAGTTTCCGACATGACCTCTGGGGTCACCATTTGGACTCACCTTTTGCAGCAAAACTGTGTCGTTGCTTACCGTTATCTGGGTCTCCGGCAGTCTCGACTGTATAATCACTTCCCCATCTTTTGTAGCCAAGTGAAAATCACCGTCGAAGAATTCTAAAGCTGCAAAAAACTGGGCAACCACTTTTGCCGGGAGACCGAGGGAAATCACACCTCTGCCATCCATGGCCACGGCGCTAAGAAACAAGCTATCTTCAGCTTTGTTCAACGCATTTCCCAACCAAGAATAGCCTCTTGTGCTGTTTAAGGCTTGTTGAAACCAGCTTGCGTTTCTGGTGACCGTTGGGTCTGCCGCAACCGCTGCTCCATACAACTCCCCGCTGTCCCGGTCAACTGGCTGAGTATACCAGTTCGGAGAAGATGATGTGTTGGAAAACACTGCGACCATTTGATCCTCGTCTTTGTAAAACGAGAATAGTAATCCATCTGTTCCAATATATGAAGCCTGTGATACATATGGAATCGTTGAAAGTGCTAAAAACAATGTCGGTGCAACCTGAAAATTAACACAATTAACAAATTAAGCCAATTACAATGTCTCAAAAGCTGAAGCGGGTAGGAATGTGTGCCCTCTCTTAGATCAAGCAAGGCTCTTGTAACGTAAAGGCATCTTCTATTGTTTAAGTAACCTTGTAGCAGCTGTGATCTATAATGGTCTGAATCTGACTTTGCCTGAATGGAAGAAATTCTACCCGACTTAATTATTAGAAAATCTGTTTGGTCTCTTTTATATATATTGGAAGGTATCTTTGAATTAAAAAAAAAAAAAAGAAAAAAAAAATATTTTAGATGTGGAAAAAAAAAAAAGAACAGGGTGTAAAAAATTTACTTTCAAAAACTTATGGGGTATTTTTTAAAAAAACATTAGGGAAACAGTTAGAGGTTAGCCCCCAAGCCTCTTTCTTTAACAAGTGAGACCTAGCAAATAGAATATTTATTTAAAATTGAGGATAAACTATAGAATTAAGGTTAAACTTTGCTTTGATTATCCCAAAAGTGAATCAATTTAATTTAATTAAAATACTTTTTAAAAAAATAATAAGAAAAAAGCTTTCAAATTTTCTAAAAAACAAATGGTGGTGTTTGATAACCCTTTTTAGGATGTGTTTTTTGTTTTCTCAAAAAAATGTTTTGATGCGACGTAAAGATAAAATGAGTTTAAAGAAAATAGTTTGTAAATGTTTGACTTTCTTTTTCTTTTTTTTATTTGAAAGGAAATGTTTGACTTTCTTGGATAAAAATGAAGAAATAAAAAAAGAATCGATGGTAAGATTGAAAAACCTTTAGATCGAATTGGTGAATTTCCTGTTTTCACTGGAAATTAATGCAAACATAAAATAGGAAGATTTGGGAATAACTCCCACTAACCTTTGTTTGGATGGCATCAAATGATGAGAGATCAGTTCCATTTAGAGAGGAGCTTAAAGCTCTTGCAAAATTCATGGCTGATGAATTTAGTGGAACTAGCAATGTTGCCGTCGTTTCAATCCTCAAAGTAGAATTCTTTTGTGATTCACGTGATTCCGTGGTTATAGTCTTTTCAATTTGTTTGTTCATTAAAAGTAGACGTGAGAACATGAAAGCTGAAAGTCCCTGGATGCCAATTAAATAATAAAATGTTACAAGTTAAACTAAGACCAAATAATCAAATAATTATTTATTATTATTATTTTTTCAAAAGTTTGACGAGGGAATTACTAGAATTATGAGAAAACAAACTGGCCGCCATATTATTGTTGAGCAGAAGTTCACCAAATTAAGACGCCGATTTCATTTTGATGGCTGAAACCTCTCCTCTATAGAATCTACATTTTATGGAAAATGGAGAATGATCACCAATATATATATATATTTCTTAAACAACCACTTTGAGTAAATATATGAAATGAAATATTACAATATATAGAAAAAATTAAGGAAATAAAAACGATTAAGAGAATAAAGGAATGAGAAAATGCTGATCAGAACCCCGAGGGGTTGGCCTAGTGGTTAAGGCTTGGGCTTCTAGGGTGTGATAACCATGAGGTCACGAGTTCGAAACTTCATAGGTGCAAACTCCCTCTTGGAACCAGCCACCCAAGTTGTGTGTAGGGGGTCTTTGGGCCTCTGACCATCAGCTTGCGATTTAAGGCTTAATGTCTGGAATGGCGTCGGACATTGGGCTGGGGATTAGTCTGCAGTTCCTGGCAAAGTGGTCACCACGCTCGGAAGGGTCGACTACCACCTTGTGTGAGCCAGTCGTTCAGCAAACGAGGTACATCATAGCTATAGGTACTGTGGGATACCCTAATAAAAAAAATAAAAAAAAAAAAAAAAAAATGCTGATCAAGGATGATCACTAACAATATATAAGATCACTTAGTGGCATACTTACTTTGAAAGCCACTGACCATTAATCAATCCAGAAATGGCGAAAATGGCCAAAGTTTATAGAGAGTGAGAGAGAGAGACGAATGATATTGTGAATCCCCTACAAACAGAATCCAAAAAGGACTCTGGACTGCTATAGTGGGGCTTTTATCCAGTGTGGAAAAAACCAGGAAACCTCGTCTGTCTATTGGTTTAAGGATAAAAGCCGTTAAGTTTATAATTGACTTTTCATTAGCTAACATGGTCATCTACCAATAAAACAACGCCAGATCGACTTGCAAAGCTATTGGCATTACCACACAACAAATACGAGGTTCCATTCAAATTTTCAAATGGAAAGATATTTAGGTGACAGTCAAAATAGTGAAAACAGAAATGTTATTTTGCATTTTTTTTTCAATATATTTCAGTTGATGTGGTATACTCAATTTGACCTTTGAATTTTTATTTTTTATTTTTTAATTAAGATTGATTTAATGATAGATTGAGAATGTCATCCTAGCTGATAGAGTACAAAATACTATTTCTCATCACAAAACGTGAATGTCAACGCTAATATGTCGCCGCTAATAACTTGGCGAAAAATGTTGATGCACGCGGGTTAAGGTGAGAATACAAATAGCTTTGACATTACACTATTAGCATCGACTGTTGTCGACGTTAATAAGTAGCCATCAGTGTCGACATTTAGGTCGACGTTGATGTTGTATCTCAAGAGTCGACAAGAATCGACACTAATGATAGACTATTAGTGTCAATGTTAAATTTAGATCTATCAACGTCGACTTATGGTATATGTGCAACAATCTTTAGTGTCGACCACATATATTATTAGCGTCGACATATGTCGATGCTGGTGGGTCATCATCAGCATCGACCTCTAACTCGACGCTGGTGATCATCAGGGTTGGAGCTTTTGGGTCGACCTATTAGCGTCGACGTGTGAACGCTAATACTCAATAGCGTCAACTTGAGGACTTTTAGCTTCCGGCAAGTGTTGACGCTAATGAGCGATTGTTTTGTAGTGATTTTAACATCTTCTATTTTAATATATTTTTTTATTATAAGAGACGTGTCGCAATATTATTGTTGTCGAGATGGCACTCAGACATTTTTCGTCAAAATTTTAAGTGTAGTTTGGCACATAAACCTCCTATTTGTCAATCACTTTTAGACCCTAAGGAAATATTTGCAACTCAGTAAAATCAATAAATTATTATTACTATTATTATTATTTTTAAAAAAAAGGAAGAAGATAGAAAGAAAACCCAATTTTTCCGATTCAATAGAAGCTGGAAGAAATGAATGGGATCCCAAAGAGAAAACTGTTTCGGTTTGGTTAACCCATGACCGATAATTGTATTACAATATATAACAATTTATATTACAGAGTATTCTTTGCAAAGTGCAAGCCGTATTTCTAGATAACAATAAATTTGAAAATACTACAAGCTGATAGAAGTAGCCTTAAGAATTCAAAATGTTCATGCGGTAATTGTGATTATATTAATTTATAGGGAAATAAACATAACCCTTAAACTACCACTCAATTGTCAATATACCCTCTAAATTATCAATTATGTCAATATCTCCCTGAAACTATCAAATAATGTCAATGTGCCCCACAATGACAAAAATACCCTTCGTAAAATTATAAAAATTCTTAAAAAAACAAAATAAAACAAAAAAAGAAATTAATTTTTTTTTTTTTTGAGTTATAGTTTTTTTTTTTTTCAAATTTATAAGGATATATTTGTCTTACTAAAACTTTTTTAGGGTTATTTTTGTCTTTTTGTTGACTTTAGGGGGACATTGACATTTTTTGATAATTTAAAGAGTATATTGACACAATTGATAGTTTGAAGAGCACATTGAAAATAGAGTGGTAGAAATTTGAAGAGGAGTATGTGTACTTTTTCCTAATTAATATTAATAAAAAATTCAAAATTTCTATGGTGTAACAAAAAATCCTTTGAATTTGAATTGTTGTTACAGATAATCTGAAACATGATTCATTCAAGACTTTACTGGCACACAAATATCCTAAATAAAAGAATCCAAAAATTATAATTCCTTTCTTCAGTCTGCCAGCATAGATTCTATGGCCAAATCTATATAAAATATAACTTCTTTGAGAAAGAGAGGATAAAACAATTAATATTACTATATGACAACTAAAATATGCATTAGTTTTTGGGGGGAATAAATCTTTGGTAATTGATTTATGAGGATAAACTTTTCCGAGAAAATTTTATGCTTATTCCCCATATATATAATAAAATGTCATTGCTTCTTCTTACAAGATACCATACTTGCTTCTTCTTCCCAAGCTTTCACTTCCACTTTGGAAATTCCCCACTAAATAATAGTATTAAAAAAAAAAAATCCCCAGAAAAGCATTATATACTTGATTAATAAAACAAGAAGGGAAAATCTTTTTACAATGAGATCGAGAGAGAACAAAAGAGGAGAAATGATTAATTATTTCCAGCAGATTTTGGCTTCTTGACAATCAAAACGGGGCACTTGACGTTCTGTGCACAGTGGTTGCTCACACTCCCAAGCAAAGCCCTGCCACACCCACACGAATAATGGGTCAGTAAATTACAGAAATCAAATGTTATTTTTCACGCCCATTTTACCTGAACGGAAATATAAGGTTTTGTTTTTTTAAGTGACCATTCGATTCATGCTGTGTCGATCGACGTGAAATAAGTGTGATAAAATGAGTATAAAAAATGAATTTATTCAATAAAAATTACTTCTTTTTTACCCCCTTTTTTTTTTTACGTGGTCATTGCTTCATCTTATTTCACGGTTAAAAAAAGATTTAATCTTTGGACCAGGGACAAACCAAAAGCATAATCACATGGTACAATCATGCTCAATAAAATTCAAATAATTCTATTTTAACAGATCCAAAATAGAAGAGTAATAAATACAAACCCAATCCATTCACATATATAGACCCCCATAGAGAATATATAAAAATGGTCCTTTTTTTTTTTTTTTTTGGAATGAGAATTCTTATAAATTGGTGGGAATTTTTTTTCTCAAATTCTCTATAAAATTTCCATGTATCATTTGAAATTGTAAAAAGAACATTTTTTTTTTAATAACATTAAAAGAGTTGGGAAAAATCTATTAAAAAAAGTATTTAGTTCTTAAGAAAACACAAGTTTTATAAATGGAGTTAAGGAAAATTGTTCTTTTTTAAAAAAAAAAATAAAGAAATTGTGAAGAATATAATGAGTAGGATAATTAGTAATTACATATTATTCAATAATTTTGACGTGAGATTTAAGTGGGCACACCTCTTGATCAAGCCGTAACCATGGCTCCCCATGACCAATGCATCAGCACCCAACTTCTCTGCCATCTGGCAAATAGCATCCCTCGGATCACCATGCTCTACTCTCGTCTCCACCTTAACCTAATCCAGCAGGGGTAAATTTGTTAAAACCAAAATTAAAAATAGACTAAATTACATGCTAAGCTCCAAATAATTGTTTAAATTCCAAGTTAAAAATCAATTTTGACAAAATACCATTTTTTTTTTTTGCTGAGTGTAATTGATTGATTGATAATAAAAAATTAAATTAAAAAAAAAAAAAAAAAAAAAAAAAACGTTAAAAACTACCAATAAAAGTAGTAACATGGCTCAAGATTACATCATAGATGAAATGGAAAATCCGATCAATTTGGTCATTGATAACAATAATAAAAAAAATAGTTAAAATAGTTTTTTTAAAAGGAATAATTTAATGTAAAATTTGTAAGAGACCAATTGACGCCCAGAAGAAATTTAGGACATGTCATTTACATGACAATTTTACTCTTCAACAAGCAGAAATTACGACTCACATCGTTAAGGTCTTTGCACATCCTCTTGGCCTTGTCTATGACGCAGTCAGCCACGTCATTAGCGTACCTGTCCATAGTGGCCAAAATATCCGACGAAAACAAATACCCTGAATAAAATGCGAAAATTACAGAAAACACCATCAATCTCCCAGGTTCCCGAAGTACCAATGAGATTCAGAGAAAATATACCTTTCGAGTAGTGTTCCCTCCTACCTGTGCCATCTAGAGTCGTGTAAACGACACGGGGGGGTTTGACGTAGAGGAGGACGAGGGTATCTTTGGAATTCTCGGAGATCACGTTCTTGAGGCACCACGAGAGAGCGTGCATGCTCTCCTCGCCTTCATCGACGGCCACGAGGATCCTCCGCTCCTTTTCTGCCATGTCAGCCATTCTGTTCGACCGGAAAGTTAGAACAGTTGAAGAAAACTTTTTCTTTTTCAAGGTTGTGAATGTGAATGAAATGTTTGTTCAGTGACTATTTATAGGGAGAGGGAAACGAGTCGGGCGAATCTGTTGGCGGTTTGTGGGTTTGGGTTTGGATTTGGTGGTTTTTGAGTGAGTCCGTGGGTCTGCCAGTTTTTTATGATTATCTGGTTTTGGGATTTATTAATAAATCTAAACTGTGAATAATAAGTATTTATTTGAAAAAACAAATGCTTTGATGGCGTATTAATATATATAGTCAAGTACGGTGAAGATGCAAACTTATCGTCTTGGTCTTCAAGATGGGGCCTATTGGCAAATCGAATTTCAAGTACTTTCTTTATGTCGATGTTTCTGGAACAATGGTTACACCATAACTGCCATTATACAATTAATTAAGGTGGTACAAGGGAATATGAGGGGAAAAATACATCACAACACAAAAAAAAAAAAAAAAAAAAACTTTATAGTTATCGGGAATGGGTCAAAAGATTGGCCTGGCCAATTGAGTTCTTGGTTCAATGGAGAGGGGCTGCCTTAAATGGCGGTTTCAAGGGATAGTTCAGAGGCAAATCTACCCGGCCACAACACTTATTGCAGAAACAAGTAGCCTTAAGAACTACAGCAGGAAGAGGAGCATTGTTGTTGGCTGAATCGAATTCGCCGAAGAGGAGCACCGCCGTGGCGTCTGGTGAGGGAGGTACCCGGACAAATAGGCTTGTTGGACACCACATCTAAATCTTCAACTGGATATGGGAAGTGAGGGTGGTTGATGAAGATGAAGGAGACGCAGTAGATTTGCTTCCAAGTTGCATACATTTTTTTTATTTTTTTAGAAAAATAAAGGAGGAAGAGGATGATGGAGAGACGAAAGACAAAGTTCTGAGAGAGCCGAGCCATCTGGACAGAGTATGTGATAAGTTGGTAGGGTAAAAAAAAAAATATGGCTATTTAGTATTTTTTTTTTTTAAAAAAAAAAATGAAGCTAAATGTAATTATATCGACAAATGTGAAAATATTAATTAAATAATTAATTTAAATTTTTATCAGTTTAAATTTGTGAGATAAATAGTGATTCAACATGATTTTAGAGCAAATATCTCGAGTTCGAATTTTTTCTTCGTAATTCACCTCTCATTTTAATTAAATATTCTATGTTGAGCATTACTTATGGAGGTGAGCAGTAGAATATTAAGTGAGTGATATAATATTAATTAAATAATTAAATTCATAATTTCTTATTTGCTTAAAATTTTAAGATAAATGGTGATTCAACAACAGATGCCGCAAAAATAAGGTCTATATTTTCATTTCAGCTTAAATTTTTTAGATAAATGGTAATTCAACCATATTGAAAAAATAAAAATAAAAAATTGGTCTATGTTGCAAGTACAACCGTCTTTGATATTTAAGAATTAAGAGTAATCAAACAAGTTTAAGAAAATATAATGTTGATAACCAAAATGGGAGCTATAGGGGACAAAGTGATGGATTCAAATAATCTTCTACAAACCGGTTTGTTTTATATCCGACATTTTTTGGTAATTTAAGAGAGGACATTGACACAATTAGTAATTTAGAGGCACATACAATGAAGTGGTAGTTTGAGAGAAGTATGTGTATTTTTTCTAAAATAATTTAATAAACACGATTAAACATGCAGATCATCACGAGACAAGTAACAGAATATTGACAAAATACGATAGAAGCAAAGGGTATTTTCCAAAAGATAGCAAGAGAGCATTTTCTATAAATTGGAGTTACTTAAGGCCACTACTACATTCTTAAATTCTGAGATAACATGGCTTATCTTAGTACTTAGATGTATTATGCGCAGGGTCATGCTGTTGACATGACATCCTGAGCATCATCCTGTTGTTTCTATAGATGGATTCTGAGAATATTGCACCATAAAGAAAAGAGATCTCTGCAATTTAAAACCAATCTCTCCAACGAAAAGAGAAAATAGTCAAATCAAAGGATGCCAAAGTCTAGATTAGAAATGTGTCGGTTAAGTTAATCACTAGACCAGAATCTAATGCTACGAGGTTGCCACATTGCCTCATGTAAAAGGTTGTCCGAGCTCTACCTGCTCGGACAAGTTTCAAGGCAATTCAAGCAGGTGGAGCCCGAGCAAGTAGGGTCCGAGCAACCTCTCACATGAGACTATTCATTGCAATGTAATAGGATAGCTTCATTAGACGATATCTAAATCCGCACCATAACAAGCTTCATGATAAGGGAAACACTACAAAATTAATGAATCTAGATTTGGAACTTAGAGTATCAGAGGTTCAAGTGGCTACATGGTGGTCAAAGTGAAGCACAAAGCATCTTTGTCGGGGGAATGACTTTTATGGTGCTTCAATTGTAAGGAATTATCTGTCTGAAAAAGTAGAGCATATTATGAGAACAAGGCTTCCATTTCAAATGATTACTTTCACCAGGACAACAACGTATACTGCTTCTCCATTCTTTACATGTAGACAAAAGCTAAAAGGGTGTACATCCATACAGACAACCATGGCAATCGAGTTGAAAACAGGTGAATTTTATGAAGGAATTTTTCTATGAAACTGCCTGTCTAAGAGCAGCTGATGCCCCTAACCAGTTCATGCTGACTGGCGTCCATATACTAGGAAGTATTTTCAAGATAAATTGTGATTGAATCACAAACTTTTGAACACACTTTAAGAAGCACCTGCAACCCTATATCCAATGCAGCTGAATTTAGTGAAAGAACTTGGGTCATATGTTTGCTGAATTAATGCAAGCCAGATCAATAGAAATGGAACAAAATTTAGCCAACTACGTCTTGGTCTCAACTTTAAATCAAAGTGATTCAGAACAATTTAATTAACTATAAATTTTAGCAAGCTACTTAAATTGGCTAAGGATTAACTGAAGATTAAGCTGCATAGTGGAACTAGGAAGAAATAGACCAAATTTCTTTGCAGGCTTTTCCAGTCCTCTAGATTGGAAAATGATCATGCATAGCTTCTTGTTGTGCATTGGCTATTTGAGGGGGTGACTCATCTTCTCATAAGATTCAAACCCAAGCAAAACTGGTTATATTTAAAATGCGTAAAACCCACAAATCCTTCAACATGATAGAAATTATTAAAATTCAAAAGGCAATGCTGCTAATTGCAAGCAAATAACATTCTGGAGATAAATCCTACAGCAAGATGTAGTATTAATCTTGGACACAAAAAAGTTACTCACCCACGTAGTCAATAATTCAGAAAAAGACGAAGTAAACTTCAAGATAAAAACATGGAAATTAAATTAACTAATCTAAACTCCAACAAGATATTGTCCCAACCATCATTAATTTACTCTTCCTCAGTTGCAGAACCACCGTCCTTCTTGTTGTGCTTCCTTGCATACCTCTGGTTTCTCAAAAACTTCGGATCCATCTACAACGTATAATAAAGTTCAATCACAGTCGTCAAAACTCATTAATGAAATTATAAAATAACTAATAAAACCCAGGCTACATTTCGATAAGGTAAAACCCAGGCTAAATGAATGTGGTAAAAATTTAAAAAAAAAAATTGAAACTTTGTTTAGTTGCAAGGAGAGTCTAAACAAAGTTTCAATTTTTTTTTTTTTAATGCTCATATAAAATTAAGCCAATTCAGCTACTTGGCATGATCTGGTTGAGTTGGGTTTTTTTTCCTTTCTTTTCTTTTCTTTTGCAAATATTTTCAATACCCAAGTGCCCAAAACAACAGAAGACATAAATATAACGAAATCTGAATATAATGAAAAACAATTATAAATTGAAACAATTATAAATAAAGACACAAAATTAAGAATTTCGCTTTTTTTCGTTTCTTTTCTTTTCCTATGTTTTCTCAGCAGCCAAACAATTGATAAGAGAAAAAAAGAGCATACGCCTTTGGTGGAAATGTGCCTGTGCCTTCTGGGTTTCTTGATGCCGTTCTTGTGTGCCTTGTAGGACTGGTTGTGGGCCGTGTGGTTCTTCGATTTCGCCATCTCTCCGTGTCTCTCGGCAGCTCTGCGATGGTAGAGTTTTAGGGCTTATGAAGAATGCTAATTGGTACAGAGAATGCTTTTTTGCTATGTCGGCATAAAATAATATTATTTTTATTTAATTATTAATTTAAAAACTTAAAATATTATTTTTTTTAAAAAAAAACAAAAAGAAAAAGAAAAAGAAAAAAGAAAATAAAGCAGGGAAGTGGGGTGGCTGCCGGTCCCCCTTGGCCCGCGTGAGCGCCCCAGGGACCCGAGGTAGTTGCGCGGCCACTCTCCAATGAGCGAGGGTGGCTGCTAGATGAATCTAGAGTTGGTTCGAAGGCCACCCCAAACTCCGGGAGTGGCCGCGCAGCTACCCTCGGTCGTTGGGGGTGGCCGCACGGCCCCAAGTGGCAACCACCCCCACTTTTCTGACTTTTTTTTAAAAATGTGTGTATATATATATATATTAAGTTTTTAAATTAATAATTAAATAAAATAATATTATTTTATGCTAGTGGCATTAACGATGGTTAGAAAAATAGGTGAAAAAATGGCTGAATGATCTATTTCAAATTTGCGAAAAAGTTACGCACTGAATACTTACTTTTAAAAAGTGAGAAATTCGAATTCAAATAACGCTCCAACTCAAAAATTTATTAGACATTTACCCAAATTTTAAAAGGAAGCTTCTCCACTAACCACTGTCTGCCACGTCATTGTGCCTTCTTCCAAAAAAATTCACGTATCACACTGAAAAATGCTTAATGTCCCACTTTCATCCCACTCTTATCTATGTAAATTAATAATTTTGTTAAAAAATCAGAGTCTCACTACAGCCTTTTTAATATCTCTCACATTATTGGTCCACGTAGACAATAGTAAAATAGAAGTGAGATGAAAGTGAGACACCAAATATTTCTCTCAACTGTTATGTATAGAGATATAAGGTAGATTCCACGTGGTAGGTCCCATCACATGAGTCCTACATAAGATCCACCTCATATCTCTAGACTCGTAAGTAAGGAAAATGCTAAAAATTCTCCCCTCATCTCCTCTTTGTCCACCTCTTTTATTTAAAATCAATTTTTTTATTGTAAATGAAGGATGAAGGATGGATGAGAGGTGTATGTGTAGCACCCCTCCGTAAGTAATTATTGTGCGAAAGACATTTCTCTCTTGCACCGCATAACACCAAAAATCTTACAATAGCATCCACACCGTGCATTTGTCAGTCAACGGCCCAGATTCTCCAAAGGACACCACACCCGGTAACCCGGTCCACCTACCCCAATTCAGCTTCGTCCCCTACCAACCCCAAAACCTCCAACCGGCCCAGCCAGTCACCGGTCAACACGTCCCCCCACAACAATCCCAAATCAAACATAAACATATATATTCATTCCTATACCAACCCGACTCTCTCTCTCTCTGGTTTCAATCGGGTGGCGGTCGCGATAAATATAGGGGATTCGGGAGGGTCGTATTAGCAAAACGATGTTTTTGTTCGATTGGTTCTACGGGGTTCTAGCGTCGCTGGGGTTGTGGCAAAAGGAGGCCAAGATCTTGTTCTTGGGCCTCGATAATGCCGGCAAAACGACGTTGCTTCATATGCTCAAAGATGAGGTACTTTTCAAAATTTTGGGTTAATTTTGTTTTTTATTTAAATGGTGGGTTTAGGTTGACTGAGAAGGGAAAAGAGAAGAATTCGACTCGAGTTTTATGGATTTTTAAATAGTATTGGAAATTTTGGGTATTGAGCTTTTAATGGTGTAATTAAATGGTGTGTTTGGTTGATGAGAAAATGTAGGAAATAAGACAAAGTGATTTGGATGTTAGATTCTCAGAGAGTATACTAAAAATTATGTAGTAAGTGCTACATGCTCGACTCTACTGGAAGCTGATTTGAGCTAGCCCTTTTTCTCTCTTTTTTATTGGGGGGGTGGGGGGGTGGAGTTTGTAAATTTGGTAACTGTTTTCATTGGAAAGTCTGCTTGGTTGATTGGAAGAGGCAGGAAAATTAGGAAGAGTGTGGAAAAAAGAGAAAAGGAAATTTCCGGCAGGCTCGGCATAAAATGGTTATTAGAATTTGTTAATGTGAGATTTTTAACGTTTGGAAACAAAAACAAAACCAAATTTAAGGCGGAAAACCCAATTCTTTTTTATTCTCAGCAAAGATGGTGGTAAGGTTTCGTTTAATTTTATTTCAATTGACTTGATATTCTTCTCTGGGTATTGTTTAGTTTGCTTATTTGATTGTCATTGCAGAGATTAGTTCAACACCAGCCAACGCAGCATCCGACATCAGAGGAGTTGAGTATTGGGAAAATCAAGTTTAAGGCTTTTGATTTGGGAGGACATCAGATAGCTCGTAGGGTTTGGAAAGATTACTATGCCAAGGTAGATTTCTCTGTCTATCAATTATGGTGATTATGCTTGATTTATTTATTTATTTTGTTTTTTTGGTTACTCTTGAGAATACTTGTATTTTTTAACTTACAAAAAAAATACTTGCATTTTTAATATTTGTTATTCGTTCAGAATCAATTGTATGATTCAAGGTCGAACAATAGGAAACATGATTTAAATTATTGTGACTAGTTTTCACTGGTAAGATAGATCCAGATTCACTTTGATGTGAATAGTGATAAAGTTTGAGTTATGATTGGATATGCCATAAATTGGAAATGTTATATATTTTGGTTTAGAATGGAAAACTTAGCCTTTGTAATGTATGTTCAACTCATTTGATTAACTTCTTACCAAAATACTAAGCAAATGAGAAGTTGGTTGCTTGTATGTATCTACATGAATTAACCCCCCCCCCCCCCCAATCTTTTTCTCTAGTAGCTAGATGAAAATCTCTGATCCATATTATTGAGCTTGCTGTCCCAATTCAACCGCAGCGGCCTGTGCAATTGTTTTCAGGCTTGTGTTATTTCCTGCGGAGCCTTAATCATAGGATGCTTCTGCCTTCATAATCCCAGACAAACTTTTCAATGTTTATCTGATTCATGGGAGGCAGACATTGATTGTGGGAGTTCGCTGATAGCACCTTTTTGTCTTAAAAGGTCTGCTAATAGTATCTTGCCATACATAATTCAGTTCTCTTTGCCATTTTACCAAATTTATCTAGGTTGAATATTACATGCAAATCTCTTGCGTAAAATATATAATTTCATAATTTTGTGAGTGATCGTTGCCTTCGTATATGGTAATTATTCTTTCTTGATTAGGCCTTGTTTGTTGGCAGTTGTTTCTAATACCAGATGCCTTTAATTTCTGGGGATGAAAATACTTTGCATTTGGGAAATGTAAAGAAACACTGATCCTGCTAGTTGCATGTGTTAAATTACAAAGCAAGAAAAAAAA
Organism: Alnus glutinosa; assembly: GCF_958979055.1. Lineage (NCBI taxonomy): Eukaryota > Viridiplantae > Streptophyta > Magnoliopsida > Fagales > Betulaceae > Alnus > Alnus glutinosa. The sequence goes on along the minus strand of NC_084897.1, from coordinate 22,220,327 downwards.
ATGAATCTCTTGAGATTCTGGATTGGGAATTGGCAAGTTGCTACCTGGTTGCCAAACAAAGGAATATATTTCAATTTATGCTCATCATTCTGTGTTCCCCCACAACCCTGCAGGATTCTTGCCCCTATTTCCTTGTTCACTAATGCTCTATTCCTATATACGTTTCATCTTTGTTCTGAAGGTGGATGCGGTTGTCTACTTAGTGGATGCGTATGACAATGAGAGATTTGCTGAGTCAAAAAAGGAGCTGGATGCTCTCCTCTCTGATGAGGCTTTGGCAAATGTTCCATTTCTTATTCTTGGCAACAAGATTGATATACCATATGCTGCCTCAGAAGAAGAATTGCGTTTCCACCTGGGCCTGACCAGCTTCACCACAGGCAAGGGTAAAGTAACCCTGGCAGGCTCAGATGTCCGCCCCCTTGAGGTATTCATGTGTAGTATTGTCCGGAAAATGGGTTATGGAGAAGGCTTCAAGTGGCTGTCTCAGTACATTAAGTAGTAGATTTCAGAAGTGAAGATTTGGCACCTTATTATTTCGATATGTTATTTGGTACTAATTGGAGCTGGACGTGTTTTCAGGTCGAAAATTACTGTTGGAGATATTTCACATGTTTCGTTTCTGATTTTTTGTTTATGGTCAAACGACAAAGATAACTCTGTTCTATGATGAGCGAAAAGAAATTGATGTTTTGTACTCTGACAGAAAGGGGAGAGGAGCATTCTAGGACAAGTCAAACCCAATTTTTTTTATGTGATGAATGATGAGTTAGACATTCACATTCTGCTCAACCTCCTTTTTGCACTTATTGCAAGCACGGCAGGTTCTTTACGATGTGATGCATATTAGCATTGGACTAGGTTTTCCTGTTATATGTTATTTACATAATTTTTACACAATAATTGCACAACAATGTTAATATGGACATATCAGTATTGTTGTGTAATTGTTGTGCAGCTAACATATCTTTCCTGTTATTGAGTTGTCCAAATGACACAGAACTTTGACTAGTTTAAGATAGGGATGGATTACAGGGTTTACCTGCTCCGGCCAGTGTAGAATGTAGCACTAACCTTTTGGAGCCGGTTACCCTGCAACCTCCTCTTTGAGGCACCTCGAACTTTAATATTATTCGGACGGTGTAATAACAAGGATCTCAATCCATTATACCCTCGCCCCCAAGAATAAGAATAGGGTAATGCAGGAGCAGATTTGGGGTGGATCTAACCAACGGTATGGAGCTTTTTCAGTTTCATAGCTTATCATGCTGATCAAGCAAAAATCCACTACTGGTTTAACTCTGACCAAAACCAACACAAATCGTCATTTTTTACCTGGTTCCAAAATTCAAGTCCATATGTCATTTGTGGTTGAAGGAGTGGAAGAAAAAAAGGAATCTGTGCTTTATTGCTGACTGCCTTGAATCAATTACGGCAATCATGGTGATTGCCGCTCCGGGATGTGAAATTCTTTTCCTGGATTACTGGACATATAAGATGATTTAACATAGTGACTCAGCATTTAATTTATCTGCTATGTGGTTTATGCTTAGCAGAATTCAAATTCCTTTTGCTATTCAGATTGATAGAGACAGTTCATATAGGACTCACTTGTCTAAATAAGTAGGTTGGCTGTCCGAGATCTATTCGGACAAACTAAACCCCATAGAAGTTCTCTCACATTTATTAGCTCGAATTGCTGACAATCATGGCAACAAAATTATTGGGCATCTCTATCTTTGCCAATCATGTTTACTGTTCTTCAACTAGTTGGCTCTTAATTTCTCTATTTTGTACATTAATTCATCCCTTTTGGGTGTAATGATACTTATTACAATTGGTTTATTAACCTTAATAACTAATAAGCCTCTTGATCGGATACCTTTTATACACTAAGAACCTACTTGATGGATGGATTCATGCGGGTGGGAAAAATAACAGACTGACTTGCAAATAAGTGCCTTAAAATCTCCTCTGATAAGATAAACATGTGTATTATTTAGTGCTTAATAATTATCAGATTCAAGTAGTTCTACATCCAAACCTGCATTTTGGCTATCAATATAAAATACTGGAGATATTGAAAGTTCTGTATGAGGAAAAAGAGAGGGAAAAATCATATTTGGCCCCTATTTTTTTATATGATTTGAATTTAGTTTTTTTTGGGTTTTTAATTTCAAGAATATAATCTTTATGTTTTGTCTAGATTTTAAATAAGTCCCTATACCTCTTTTCCTTAAAAAATAAAAAATAAAAAAATGACTGGTTTGTCATATGTCACATGTGTCTTAATTGACAAGCTAGTATTTATATCAATACTTAATATCAAGTCATATCATTAAGCGTCAAATCATTCATAAAAAACAAAAGACCCAAACTCCAAAAACAAAACCATCTTCTTTGTCATCGTAATCTCTTAGATTTGCACGTTAAAGGAAAATTCATTAACTTTGTCGTTGAGAAAGACCTTGGCGTGTCAAATGAGACACACGTGACAAATAGAAAATCGATAACTTTGACAGTAAAATAATAGAGAAACCAATTTAAAACTTAATCATTAACTTAAGAACTTTATCCTTCAAATTAAAATCTCAATGACTAATTTCAAATCAGGCAAAAACTTTTGGATTAAATATGATTCTTCCGAAAAAGATAAAAAAGGTGGAAGCCAAATAAAACAATGTATTTAAAGCGTTTGCGAGCTAAATATTTTACATTTATATACATTTTGGTTTATTACTTAAAAAAAATAAAAAAATAAAAAAAAAACCCATAAACTCTTTTTGCAGGTCATAATTGTGTCTTTACTCACCAACGGTGGCTTTGGCTTTTTATAACTATTAAATGGGTTTGTAGGCTGTAGCTATTAGTATTTATCCTTTTTAGTAGAGTTTGGAAGTCCAAATATTACTAGTTGGGAGAATAATGGAGTTGAAAGTACATTAAATAAAACAAAAAGGTGTAAAGCATAAGGGGATGTAGCTCAGATGGTAGAGCGCTCGCTTAGCATGCGAGAGGTACGGGGATCGATACCCCGCATCTCCATGTTTATTCACCCTTTTGTCCTCCTCTCTTTTGGGCCTTCAACTTTTTCCTACCCAATTATTTCCTCATTTCTTCATTTGGACATTTACGTTCTTTCTCAGGGATAGATAATGCTTACAGCCTTACAGCTTAAGCAATGAACTCTGATGGATATCTGAAGCAAATCCACTAAAAAGATGACAAAACTCAGTTCTCAGTTCTAAGACACAAAGTTCGAAAGCAACTCCAAGTTGGTGGCTGCCGCACCAACTTCCCTCTTTCTTTCCTATTTTGGGGCTTTTAAGAAGGACATGTAACTCCGGCCAGGACTTGTTCAACTGTTCTAACCCTCAAAAAGTTTGAAAGCAACTGCAAGTTGGTTGGTGGCTTACACACCAACTTCACTCTTTCTTTTTGAGTCCATTTTTCCCCAACAGTTACCAACTAACCTATCTTCATTTTCTCTTTTGTATCACCCACGTGGTGGCCTAATCTTTCAGCTCTCATTACTGCATTTCTTCTTCTGCATCAAAAAATGGCATACTGTGTTACTGATATCAGTTTAAATAGCCCTTCATCTTTATACCCAATTCTTCCTCTTCCTCACAGCTCTTGCAATGGCATTCTCAATCTTGCCAAAGCAGAAATTCTTCATCCTCACTCTAATTTCCATTGCCACATTTTGCTTCTCCTCAGGTTAACAATCCTTTCTTCACACTATATATACATTTTCTTATCCTTACGACAACAGGTTATGCAGAGGACAACCCTGGGCAAATGGTAGCAAACGCTTTGTTGTGTTTCAACAATAAGTTAACAATCCTTTCTTCACACTACATATACATTTTCTTATCCTTATTCATTTCCTTATGACAACAGGTTATGCAGAGGACAACCCTGGGCAAATGGTAGCAAACGCTTTGTTGTGTTTCAACAATAAGTTTGTGAGTGAGAAGTATATTCGTGTGTTGTGACAAACTTCTGAACATTTAACTTCATTTTTTTACCTTCTGTTGTAAGCTAAAAGCCACTGTAATATCTTTGTTTCTTACTTTTTTGGTTTTTTTTTTTGGGATGTGGGCACAGCTCTATATTGGGTGTGATGAGGCGTATAGATTGAACCCGAGTGGGAACATTAATGTACCTCCTGGGGCTACAGACTTGTTCTGCAATGGACCTTGCCTGGCCGAGACACAACAAGTTCTCAATTGCATCGAAAACGCATTATCAAACTTCATATTCTACAATAAGGCCACCATGCCAGAAGTTAGATATGCACTAAATGCTGGCTGCAGCTACAACACCCAAAGAGGTAGCTTCTTGTTAGTGCTTCTTCAGAAAATACATTAGCCTCTCTCTCTCTCTCTCTCTCTCTCTCTCTCTCTCTCTCTCTCTCTCTCTCATTGACAGATTATGTCAATAAGTCTTCAACTCATAACAAAAGTTTCTGTTTTGTGCAGGGAATTTCAATGTGGGAGACTATATTGGACTAGCAAGCAATGCACACCGATTGCCAAACTTGATCAGCTTCTACACATTCATGCTGATTACTGCATGTTGTTTCTATCTTATATGACAGCCTCAGGTGGCATTTAAGAAGTTGTTAACGTATGAAATCTGATGGCTGGCTTGATGAACTTCATTTGAAAGAATGTTACCAATAGTTTTTTTTTTTTTTTTTTTCTACGGAGAAACAGAAGTTGGGGGGGAAGAGGGAACAGAGCTGTTTTGATATATGATTCAATTTAAGAAGCATTGCTTCGTTGGGCTTTGAGCTTTATTATAAAGAAGTACAAAAACAAATACAGAGAAAGTAATTAACAGGAAGATTTATATCAATTCTTGCTGACTTCAATAAAATTCTCATTTTCTCATTCCCCATATTTTCATTTCAAACCTGACTGGAAGATATACACCGAGCGGGATATTCTTTTACTCTAAACATATTTCTTTGTGTATTCTCTCCATAAAAATCCTAGTTTTAAGTTCCCTTACCCCATCAGCAAATTGGCTTCCTTTTTCTGCTTCATGCTCCGATTTTCCTGTGATCTCAACATCCTCTTCGTAGATATGACCAGGATCAAGGCAGATGCCCAAAGCAATCAGCCTCCTTTGCTTTTGCTGCAGGTCATTCCATAAACATCCAGCTTATATATCTTCATTCATGTTGCAGATGGAAAGTCTCACAACAAAGGAAAGGTGATATATCTAGGACACCAGTCAAGAAAAAGGACTTTCTCGTCAAACCAAAATTTCAATAATCATCCAATAACACTCTGCCCTGGTGCTTTCTTGACACACTTTTCCCTCATTAAAACTCTGACCTTCTCAACCTCATCCCACCTCCCTTCTTCTGCATATATATTTGACAAGAGCACATAATTACCAGAGTTCCATGGTTCAAGATTGATCAGCTCTTTAACTGCAACTTCTGCATGCTCTACATCACCATGAGTACGGCAAGCACTGAGCAATGCACCCCATAAAGAAGCATTTGACTTCATGGGCATGCTTCTAATCAAGCCATGAGCCTCCCTCACATATCCACTACGCCCAAGAAGATCAACCATACACCCATAATGCTCAGTTTTTGGCTGGATTTGGTGATTCGCTGTCATAGAAGCAAACAACTCCCGCCCTCTTTCCACAAGGCCTGTATGGACACAACATGCTAAAACGCCTATAAAAGTTGAACCATTAGGACTCACACCTTTGTTCATCATCTCCTCAAACAAGTTGACCCCAACCTCACCTTTCCCATTAAATGCGAGACCTGAGATCATCACATTCCATGAAACAACACTTTTGCAAGGCATTTCATTAAAAATATTCCATGCCATTTCCAAATTTCCACATTTACAATAAAAATCTACAAGTGAATTACCCACAGAAATAGCATCTTGCAGAAGCCCTCTAGAAATAGAGTAAGAGTGTATCCACTGCCCAACATCAATGTCCCCAAAACGAGCACAAACAGGCAACACAATGACCACAGTTGCCTCGTCTGGTTCAAAACCATGGTCCCGCATTTCACTAAAAAGTCCCAAAGCCTCACTATCCCGCCCACTCTTTGCTAAGGAAGAAATCATCGAGTTCCAAGAAACAATGCTCCGCTCACTCATCTGCCTAAAAAAATATAACCCCATATCAATGTCACCCACCTCACAAAACCCTCGAATCATCAAATTCCAAACAACCACATCTCGATGATACATTGCATCGAACACTTTCTTAGCATCCTCCATTCGCTCACAGGTCACGTACAACTCAACAATCCCAATCCGAATGGAACTAAAACGCTCAAACCCGACCCTAATGATCTCCGCGTGAACACCTTGCCCGAGTTTGAAATCACAAAGACCCGAACACGACTTGAGCAACGGCGCGAACGTATATGCATCAGGCCGAATGGCACGACTCTTCAAACGGGAAAACAAGTGGAGGGATTGCTCAAAGGGTCCACGTAGCGAATACCCTTTAATCATGGAATTAAAGAGGAGGATATTTGGGTTGTGGGTTCGGCAAAAGATGCGATTTGCGTAAGCCATTTTGTGAAGGGCCCCGCAAACGGAGACGAAGTGCGCGAGGGCTTGGTTGGATTGGTCGAGGCCATGGCGGAGGAAGTGGGCATGGATTTGAGGGAGTTGGGTTCGGGTTTTGTGGCCGTGGAGGAGGCGGAGGACTCGCCGCTCCACCTCGCGGCAAGCTTTGCTCATGTGATAGTGAATCTAGTGATAGTGGTAGAGAGAAATGGGTTTTATAGAATTAACTGAAATTTGAAAAGTTCGGTGGGCTGGCGGAAAATGGGGTGCCTAAAACGACAAGAACTGTTGCTTTGGGAGCTTCTGGCACCAGATCGACATGCCGTTTATTAGGATTAGCGGTGTCTTTGTTCATCTTCTGAATTTCTGATGACGTTTTGTTGGATTCTGTTGCGCAAACACACTGCGTCATGGATGTTAAGATTGCATTCCTCCAAATCCACCATCTAATGCAGACTTTCACCACAAAAGAGAGTCGGAATAAATGTGCATGAGGTTGCCTCAAATCTTACTCTCAGCATCTCCAGCAAGGAGAAATGCACAAGGATGAAAATCAGTGGCATCACCATTGCATCATTATAAACGTGGAGCAATTCTGTGAATCAGGCATTTGGATTCTCTATAGAATCATAGATATAACGTGTCAAAAGCAATACATAGGGTCGGTTTGGTAAAAGATTTGAGAAGGGTTTTGAGTTTTAAAAATACTTTTGAAAGGGGTAAATATTAAGAGTTGATTTGGTGAGAGGCCATACTTGAAAAAAAAAAAAAAAAAAAAAAAAAAAATTGTAGCTTATAGGATCCACAAATGAAAACGTAAGATTTTGAGAAATAAAAAATGGAAGTGTTCTCCCAAAATAAAAGAATAAAAAAAAAAGGAGAGAATCACTGTAATTTATACTTTACCACTACGATTTTTGCACTAGAAGGTCTTGGTGGCCACTCTCCTCCCCCAAGCCACCACCCTCTTTCCCTTTTATTTTTAAGTTTTATATATTTATAAATTTTAGTAAGAGTGACACATGTCATCATTATATTGATTCTGACATGACACATTAATGAATCTGTTAAATGTTTTGAGTTTTTTGACAAAATTTAACTGCATAAACTAAATTATTATTTTGACCTACCCCGATGACCTGTGCAATACTTTTATACTTCATGAAGTGATTTATAATTTAAGCCAACCACATGGACCGATTTTACATTTATCCCTTTCTAAAAATGTTACCAAACCCACCACCGTCTCTAAAAGGTCAAGGTAACTAAATTAAGTTGTTCCTTATTGTCACATGTTCAAAAACAAGGCTCCAACGATTACATGGCAAAGCTCACTGCTCATATAGGACATAATTATCAAACATCAAGGCTTCTTGGACGAAGCAAAACCCCCAAATCCCATCATAGCTGCAATGTCCGGATCCATTTCAGTTTCCTCTTCTGCCGTCTTCTCTTTCTGAATACATAAATAGACCAAAACTATCAGGAAACATCATGGTAACCTACACAATGAAAAGATAATATGTTGAGGAACTACATTTATCCCACTCAATTTACCATTCAATTTGCAATATTCCCTTCAATCATTCAATTTGATTAGAGAAATGCTTGACATCCCAACACTTTCTTCTAGAATTTAGTTCCAACGTGATGTGTCATAATCCTATGAGATTGTGACACATTTCTCAAAATGATAGATCTCATGGGATTGTGACACATTAGGGTATAACCAAATTTTGAAAAAAAATGTTTGGATGTCTAGCATTCCTCATTTGATTAATGTATCCTACCAATCTACTATTAAGGTTGCAATGTCTCATTTCTGCCCCCAAAATAACAAAAATACCCTGCATAAAAAAACAGAATATATATATCTTATGCAGGGTAGTTTTTGTCATTTTAGATCGCGAAAGGAAGGTATTGCAACGCCAATGATAGATTAATAGGGTATACATTAACCGAATTGAAAGGTAGTACATTGCAAATTGGTTTTTTTTTTTTTTTTTGATAAGTACATTGCAAATTGGTTGATAGAATGAGAGAGATAAATGCAGTTTTTCCTAACATGTTCTTAGAATTACAAAGCTTTGACCTAAGCAATACGCATCTAGAGACAGGCGAAAACAGCATACGCCTTTGTTTCTCCCTACAATCTTATGACTCCCGAATATTAGCAATAAGCAGAGCATGGTAGTACAGTCTCACCTTCTTCTCTTTTTTCTTTTCTCGACGTTGGCGCTTCCGTTCCTCCTCTTCTTGCTGCTGCTTTAAGATTCGCTCATCAAGATCTAAGTGAAAGAGAGAGAGATGTGAACTTTCCACCACCAAACCACATACTACCAACCAATTAGATAAACCTCTAATAAAGACAGACAGACACACTCACACACCAAAGAGAGAGAGAGAGAGAGAGAGAGAGAGAAAACATATATGCAATTTCTTTCTGCCTCCTTCCAATTCTTTACCTTGCTCTGTGAAGCTGCCAGGAACTCTCCGTTTCTTAAGATTTTCAAATCGCTCTTTGACCTGTAAACCATTAAATTTGCAGCTCACATGCACTATTCCTAGATAAATATGTACTTTGTGATAAATGAAATGTTCAGGCCAGACAATAAATTTTATTTTTAAAAGAATGGTGGTTAATCTCCTCTTCTAAAATCGGTGGGGTTTCTAGCCTCCACGTTCTATATGTTACGCAGTTTACTTCTATACATCTTTGCATACATATAGCCTATGCTTAGAGAAAGTTTCACTTATAAGTTTGAGTCCCTTTTCACTTAATTATTGCTGTGTTAATTAAACTTCCTTTCAAAGTACTTGCCAAAATGTACCTGTTCAACAGATGCCCGTTCAACCCGCATAGACATACCCAACGCTCTTTGATCTATGAAACAAAATCAAAAGAACCATTAGAAGAGAGGAAAAAACTTTCAAAAAAAAAATCATTAAAAGAATTGATTAAATTATATTAACCACATACGTTTCTTTCCATTGATATGATCCAAGTAATTTGCAGAATCCTTCACTACACACTCACAAACTGAACAGTAGTATCCAGCCTGCAAAAGTACAGATTTAATCACTAAATGACATGGTAAACAATCTAAATATAACAAGATTCAATTAATAACTCAATTCAGATCAACTTAATGATGGTGCCAGTGTTGTTCTTTCATTATAAGTGTAATAAAGGGAAAAAAAAAATCATATCTGGTCGTGAAGAATGGTCCCAGACAAAATATAACTGGGCCATCTTGTTTACTATGCCAATCAGTTCAGTTCCCAACCATCTCTATGAAATTTAAGTCACCCCATGGACGGTCCTCATGAGCAAAACTTCAATCTCTTCAAGATCTTAATGTAGATTGTGTGTTCAATTCTTAATAAAGTAATTAAATGCAGTCATGTGAGATAAAAACTATCCCCGAGGTTCAAGACTTTTCCAACATTCCCCAAGGCTACCCAGTGAAAATCATCTCCCTGGATCAACAAATCACTTATCAAAAAGTACCATAATGCAATGCAGGATGAGATATGGGCTTAATACTGCATCTAATATATATTATATTAAATGCACCATATGGATATCTTTTTTTATAATTAAAATTAAGTGATATACATAATGGAACTTTCCTTCATAGTCATGAGTTAAAGCATTCCGTTCGGCAACGCAAATTTTTTGGTCATGTAGGCGTTTCTTTAATGATTATTATTGACGTTTACACTCAACCAATTGGTTGAGTTCATGGTTGAGTTTAAACTAAAGTCTATTGGATACAGGGACTAGATCAGCTTGAGCTAAGCTTGGTTCTTAGAATTACCTTGGTCCTCGCCTGCCCCAGCCAGGACAGACCTATGACAGGATTCAGGCCTCTTCAGTTTCGATTTTTCCAAATGATTTTGATTTATTTAATAATCAATTTCCCTGTTTGATTGTGATATAATCAATTTTTTAGTTTAAAATATCCTTTGGTTAACCAAACACTACTTTGAAATAAAAAAGCTAGAACTAATCAATTTTTAAGATTTAATACAATTAAAAAATCAAATTAAACATGCCCTTCGTAGAAATTTACCTTGGCAGCCAACCAGTTACACTCCATTCATCCTTATCAAAAAAAAAAAAAAAATAGCATCTAAATAGCACCCCAAGACTTAAAAAAGAAAAATTAAGGCCATATTCAAATTAAACTATTACACTGAGAAGGTAGCTATCAACAATAACCATATGATGACATCGGACACATGAGAACATAGTCGTGTACCTGCTGACTTAAAGGTGCCACAGGAGTAACAACCTGCAAAAGTAAAAAAGGCACAATATAGTCATGAATTATGCCAAGCAAAGATTTGGGCAAAAAAATATTCAACAAAATGCTTAGAGATGTTTCAAACTTTCGAAACTATCAGGAATAAAAATTCATGCTGTATGTGTAAAGAAACTTATCAGACAGGACAAATCAAAAGATATGAAAACAATAGCGGTGTACAAATATACCACATCATAAGAGCATGAAATGTATAAACCTATGAAAAATTGTATTCCATAAATTCCAAATCTAGACTGAGCCAAGCACAGCAAGCAAAATTCTACTGTAAATCTCCAAGAAGAGGGTTAGTGACCTCGGCAGACATCACACCAAAGCCAAAATCCATAAAGAAACCTGATTAAGGCCATTATATCCAGGCCCATTGTATCTTGCATGTTAATATCATTAAGGCCCACATATTTATCGATCCAGTATCAAAATAGTACTCATCTAGGATGTTAATTTTTTAGTCTCTTTAACTATAAAGGGCATTCCATATTTCTACTTCCAAAGTAAATTGGAAGGCCTGATTTTAAGATAGTCAACTGTTAGAAGCATGTTTGCTTCAAGGATGAGATTTCCATATATTGGTAGTGCGATGTCACTCCATCTACTGAATCCCCTTTAAGAGAGAGAAAAATTTTACAATTATCTTCTTTAAAGAAGCATAAAGCAACATAGAAGACACCTAATATTCATAACATTGTCCCAATCACCTAGTACCAGCAGTATCAATCTCAAAGCTTAGTCATTCTTGAGGAATCTGGTTTGACATATCACTGTCAGTGTTACTGAATTGGTGCACAGAGCTAGCCAAGTAGCCAACCTCCATATTTATCAATAAATCAGAATCCATCAAGCTACAGAATTGATCAATCAGTGGTCTCAAAGTGACATCTTTTTTTTGATAAGTAGTCTCAAAGTGACATCTACCAGCACAATACAGACTAACCACGTCATTTGAAATGCACACTAATCATACATTTGATTAATAACATCAAAATATCTATTCTGTAATAAATAATTAGTCAATTCACAGTAATGCTCTTTCCATCTCCATCTATTGCATTTTATCAAAAAGAAGAAGAAAAAAGGCCACAACTTTGTCCAGTTCTATGGATTACAATGGTCCACGTAACCTGGGAATCCAATCGACTTTTGCTTATGCAAATTGATTGTACTCCTAAAACTTGGTCATTGGTCAATGCATTTCAAAGATATCCACACAAGCGGGAAAAACATCATAAACATCTCAAACAAGAACTCCTCTACTAAATCTTCAATTGTAGACGCTTTTAGGGTATTTATCTCTCTTGTATACTTTTCGTGTACAAGGACTTTCCCCTTTTCTTTCAATCAAATTATTATTCATAAAAAAAATAAAAATTAAAAATTAAATTAAATAACTCCTCTACAAAGTGAGCTAATCACAAATTTAAGGAGAAATACAATTCTAGAAAATAAATGAAGACAGAGCAACACACCTGAGTTTTTCCCAAGCGAGATTCAAGATCCACTTCATAATCCCTATGTTTCAAGGGCTTCCTTTGCACCGGAGGACCCCTTGCTGCAACAGAACCGACCAAGAAGGTTAATTCTTCATTCCCATCACTCTAAAATTCATCACATTCAATTCTTTCAACTTATAACCAATACACAATATTAAATCATCATCAATATACATGCTCACACACAGAGTACAACACCCAATATTAATTCTGAAAAATCATTACTTCAAATTTCATAGTTTCAACACACACAGATACAAAGAGAAACTGAAACCCAAAAATCAGAAATGGAAAAAAACAAAATTAAAAAAAAAAATAAGGATGATCAGAATAAGTTACTTACATTTGGATTTAACCCGCCCTTCAGCCTCCTGTCACCCAACATAAATAAGCAGAATCAACTAGGATAAATCAATCAGAAAACGCAAACAACCCACCAAAAAAAAAAAAAGAGAACGAGAAAATTTGGGAAACAAAAAACTAAAACCTGTTTTTCACGTTCCCGAGCTCGTTCCAAATACTCTTCCCGATCAAATTTCCTTCTGAATGTGTTATCAACCCCAACAACCTACACAAACAAGTGCAAAAAAAAAAAAATACATAAATAAATATAACGTTCGAAAAATCAATCGTGAACAGAAAAAATAAGATTCGAGTTTTTATTTGGTTTATTTAGTTTTTCTCTTCCTCGTATTTTCTCAGCAACCAAACAGAAAAATGTGATAAAATTATAAGGGCTTAGAAAGTAGTATTAAATCAGTTGAACTTACATCGTTGCTGTTATGGGCCATTGATATAAAACTAAAACTATTGAATCAATCAAAAACTACCCCAATACTGTGATTGAATTATCTGAAAATTGAAAAATTTGAGAAGAAAAAAACCAATTTGATTTTGAAGTCGGAGAAGTGGAAGAAAAGGGGGAAGAAACGAAGGGAACGATGATGGACGAATTATTAAATTAATCAAGGGCTTAAGCATTATAAACGAATAATAAATTATTAGAAAAAATTGTACAAGCGGGCGTTTGGTCTAGTGGTATGATTCTCGCTTCGGGTGCGAGAGGTCGCGAGTTCGATTCTCGCAACGCCCCTACCGTCTTCGCGGGAGAAAACCAAGCAGTTTTCTTACCTACTATTTTTTTAAAAAAAAAAATTATATTCGTATATTTTCTGATAAATTGACAATTTCTGGAAAGTCAATTCCTCTTTGCCCCATGCCCCCATGTTGCCTTTTTTTCTTAACTTGCTCGATCCCTACTTGAAAATCTCTCGTTTGGCAATGAAAAAATGATTTTTGTATAATCATAGACATAATTTTTGTTCAATTTTATTTATATGGCAGTTTGTTTATTTTTTTCAAAAAAAATGATCTAGCATTTTCTTTCATAATGGTTTAATCGTTTTTGAAAAAAAATAAAAATAAATTGTCACGTGGTAAAGTTGGATAAAAATTATATCTACGATTATACAATAATCAATTTTCTCTATAGATATAGGGCGGAGAAAGGAGCCTCTAAAATGAAGCTATTTTTTTCCTTAAAAAACTTTGGGAAAGAGTTAGAGCTAGAAGGGGTGCCCCCTCAAGAGTCATTTGGGTAATCATCCAAATTTCTGTATTTTGAAAGTCCAATTTTGATATTTTTGGTTTAGACATGTACAATTTTAGAGTTGGAATGTGCAAACCCATTAGAATAAGAGCATCCACATTAGATCATGAATTTTATTCAAAAAATAATAAGGGCATTCACATTAGATCCTTTAGATTTTTCTTAAAAATTTGAAGAGCAACCCCACTTTTTCTATTTCTTTATCTTGGAGAATAACTCATTTTTTATTCTGTCTTTATTCTTTTCTTATTATTTATTTTATGCTTAAAGAAAAATAATTAAAAAGAGATGTAGAGATTGGAAAGATAAATTAATAAAATAAAGATAAAAGTCTATATGTAGCATTTTCTTTAATATGAAGGATGTGCAAAAATTAGATGTACATTAATTGTCACCAACTATCACACTAAGTTTCAATCAAACTTATATACATATAAAAATATCTATCAAACATATATACATGCGAGCGAACATTTCATAAAATGGACCCCCGTTAGAGGGGTGTTTTGGAAAAAATCATCATCTTGAAGGCCCAAACAGGCCCGTCACAGAATCTTGAGCTCAAACAGTTTATTCGGCCAAAATAAACCCACAACATTTAATGTACCCAATCCAGATAAACTCGATTCCACAATGCTAAGAATCTGAAATGTCCCTAATAAATAGCGGATGGGCCTGGAAATCCAATTAGAGCCCACCCAGAACTTATAAATAATGAAGAAAATGCTCATCGGCTGAGACTCATTGTCTTACAAGAAGAAGGCCCGTCAATCGAGCCTAATTCAAGTAAGGCCTAGCCCATTTCCAGTTATATGCCTGAAGCCGTGAGAACCCTCGATACTCGGGCGTATCTCGAATGCTTAGGTCATGTTCCATAAAGCTGCTCCCAATCCAAACATAGAGGCCCACGTTCCGGATTATTAAAAGGCACACGTTTCGCAACGTGCAATAATCCACAGACTATGATCAGAAAGACGTTCTCCCTCATTTTAAGGGATTAATCGTCTCAACCCTTCAATATAAATACAGATCAATCTCTAGGTATTATAGAGCTAAAATTATTGTTATTAAGACTATACCCTCATTATATCAAAAGAAAACTGATTTAAGTATCAGAACGGAAGTAGCTGGCATCCCCAGCAAGCACTCTTATTGCTTCTCTAATTTTGTAGAAGGAGATTATCACCAATTTTTAGAACCTGTATCGCCAAACCGAAAACTGTTTTAACAGAGTGCATAAACACCAATCTAATTATGGATTCTATAAATGAATTGCACAATGAATTTTAATCAAAAAAATAATAAAAACATCACATTGGATCCTTTAAAATTTTATTCGAATTTTGAAGAATAATTTTATTTATTTATTTTGGAAAATGAGTATTTTTAATTATTTTATTTTATTTTATTTACCCTTAAAGAACAAATAATTAAACAGAGAAGTAAAGTTTAGAAAGAGAAATTAATAAAATAAAATATAAATGATCCACAATAATTTAGACTATTATAGCATTTTATTTAATATTAAAGGTGGACAAAAATTAAATGCAGGGTTATTTTAAGTTGTGGATTTCACCATTTAAACAAAAAGTCAGGAGGCAAACGGCATGTCGGCGTACATATACACATAGAGGAATGCTACAATTCCTTCTTCCGAGTTTTCTGTAGTGTCTTCGACTCTTCCACCACTTTCAAAACCAAGCAAAGAAAGCAAAACAGCGAAGCAGAAAAAGCACAGAAATGTCGAGGTCAAGGACTTGGTTCCCCTCGGTCGCCCTAGCTTTGGTACTTTTTGCCTCGTCGGTTATCGCCGAAGACGTTGTTGTGCTCACCGACGACAACTTCGATAAGGAGGTCGGCCAAGATCGTGGCGCTCTCGTCGAGTTCTACGCTCCCTGGTACAAATAATCATTCAATCAGTACTTTCCCCTCTGAATTCCTTGTTACTCGGCTGAGGAAATGTAATATTAAGTAGGAGTTATGGTTTCCTTTCTTTTTTAGCTTTAGTTTTCCCGGGAAGCAAACAAGAGCTACATAAGCGTTAGTTACGTATTGCTTTATGTAATTGATATTTTTACGTTCATTTCAGCAATCGGCGTGTTACTGATCAGCTCAGTTTTTTATGAGCTCCAATTAAGACTGTTGATTTGTCTGAATTTGATGATATTGTCTGTGCGTGATAGGAGATCTGTGGTTTTGGTGCTCGATAGCGCTATATCTGAATCGTTATTGGTCTATTTAAATCTGAGAATTTATCTGATTGGCGTAGAGAATTATATTGATTTTGCTAAATCCTAAAATATAAGAGGTTGCTAGAATGATTTTACAAATTAATGTGCATTTTTCTGGTCTTTGATCCAAGTCTTTAATAGGTTTAATTTGGACTGAAGCTAGCCTATCACTTGCTTGTCCATTTTCTTATTTTGTAATGGTCAAATTGGACATTGACTTATTTTGAGCAATGAGGAATCTGTACCGTTGGTATCTTCGTATTGTGTTTGTTATAAAGTAAAGTTATTGTGAATTCAACATAATTGATAATCAGGTGATACATTGATTGGATCAAGGCATTTGTCACCTATTTTGTGTTGCATGTATTGATCAGAACGGCAAACGATGGTACTTTGGTAGTCGGAGGACCTTTGTTTTTCGGTATCTGTTTGCTACAGTTCTTGCTGGATTATATGAATGTTTGGTGGTTCATTAATGCAATTAGGCGCTTTACCTACTGTATATCTGTTTTTCTATTTTTGATGAGTTATCACCTAGGTTCCGCTGCGTTCGCAACACCTGATTTTATTCTATCATTGCAATGCCGTTTTTGTGAAAACTTTAGGGGGATGTCAGTTGTAAAATATTAACTATTTTTTTTCCCATGGCAGGTGTGGGCACTGTAAAAAGCTTGCTCCAGAGTATGAGAAGCTTGGCACAAGTTTTAAGAAAGCAAAATCTACTATGATTGGGAAGGTCAGCTCCTTGAGTTCTTACTTTTTTAATTATTATTTTTGTTTCTTTTTATTTCTAATAGTTCCGTGTTGCTCAATGTATGATTCTTGAGTAATTATTCTGGCTGCCAAACTAATGGGACCATTTAATCACATTATCATGAGTTATTGCTCTTTTGGGTCTCACATTGGTCTTAAAAACTGTCTCTACTTATCTCAAATCAGACAATGGGCTTTTTATTTCAATACGTTTCTACTTTTATGGCCAATGGCAATCAAATGACAAGTTATTTCCCTTCATCTGATGGTTTCTGGTGTAGGTGGACTGTGATTCGCACAAGGACCTATGCTCTAAATATGGAGTTTCTGGATACCCCACAATTCAATGGTTTCCTAAAGGGTCCCTAGAACCCAAGAAGTGAGTGCCGTCCATTACCCAAACTTCTATCCATTTCTCTCTAATAAGAACGTTTCCCAAATCCACGTGCACGCTTTAAGGTCTAAACATTGTAGAACATTTTTCGACCATTCTTTTAGCTATTAAGAATAGTAACTTAGAAACATTTCATCAAATTCTATGTCTTAGGTATGAAGGCGCTCGTACTGCCGAAGCCCTTGTTGAGTTCGTAAACACAGAAGGAGGTATTAATATATTTTTAGTTTAATTGAATTTAGTGAACGAAGAAGTTTTTTTTTGGTATTTCTTGCATGATGTTTTGGTTGCTCCATCTGTTTTTTTCTCCGTCCTTTTTTTTTTGGGTTGTTGTCTTTGTATTTTGGTTGCTCCACTTCTTTCTTGTTGTTTATGTATCAGTGAGAGTATGAATACTTTCAGTGGACTATGTTGACTTATTGTCCTTTTAACTTTCAATGGAATATTCACATGTTTTATATTAATTCTGCTTGAGTGGATTGACCATAATATTGCCGGTGCAGTAACTTTGCCTTTTGGCTAACCTCATCAAGTTTAGAATTTCTTTCCAATTTTACTCTTTTAATTGCTGACTAGACATGGGTTGGTGTAAACTTGTAATTTTGAGACACTTTGGAACGGGTGGCTCTTGTGAGGTTTGAAGATCTATCATTTTCCTCTGACTAATGGAGATCAAATGAAGCTTGTGTTGTAAAAACGTAATCTCATCACATACGTATTTTGTTAACAATTGAGTCATGGCTTAATTAACAAGTACCTTCACTACTTCAGAGCTGAATTTAGCTGCTCTAGTGAACACGTTATGTATCTTTAGTCAACTTATACATTGACACCGAAGTGTTGCTTTGTTCCAGGGACCAATGTCAAAATAGCCGCAACCCCATCAAATGTAGTGGTACTAACGGCAGACAGTTTTAATGAGATTGTCCTAGATGAAACAAAAGATGTTCTGGTTGAGTTTTATGCACCCTGGTAAGTTTATGTGTTCAATTCTTCTGTAATATTCTCTTCCTTTGCTGTGCTATATTAATGTTGTCAAATCATTAAGCTATTCTCAGTCCATATGAGGGGAAAAGGCTTTCTTTATTTTTTTAGTTTACTTGAAATGTTGCATCTCTAAATTGTCTTTTCCTTTTTGGCCTGCGTGTGTGTGGCAGGTGTGGCCATTGCAAATCCCTTGCTCCGGTAAGTATATTATTGCTACTTGATAGTATTATTGGTGCAGATCTTTATCTTGTGCCTAAACAATGGTTATCTTGATCTATGTCTGCTGTCTGTTCTCTAGACTTATGAAAAGGTCGCTACAGCATTTAAACGGGAGGAAGATGTAGTAATTGCTAATCTTGATTCTGACAAGTACAAGGATTTGGCTGAAAAGTGAGTCCAGGAGTACAATATGATTTTTTATTTTTTTTTACTTGTAGTGTGTGCTATCAACTTTCAGATTTCTGTGCTTAATAATCATGGACTTAAATAGGACTCATAAGTGAAATCCAATAAAACCAAATAAAAAAAATTCTGTAAAGAAATTGAATATGCCTGATGCAATTATGCTGCTTTTGCAGGTATGGTGTCACTGGATATCCCACATTAAAGTTTTTCCCAAAGAGCAACAAGGCTGGTGAAGATTATGATGCTGGCCGAGATTTAGATGACTTCGTAAATTTCATTAATGAGAAAAGTGGCACTAGTCGTGATGGGAAAGGACAACTTACATCCAAAGTTAGTGAGATATCTATATTTGTAAGAGGATCACAATATAACGTATATTATTTTCTTGATCAATTTTATATTTCTTGATGTAGGCTGGTATACTTGCAAGTTTGGGTAACCTGGTGAAAGAGTTTGTGAGTGCTGGAAGTGAAGAGAAGAAGCCAGTATTTACCCAGATAGAAGATGAAGTTGAGAAACTCAAGGGTTCAACAACCAGGTTATAACAATGACTTTGTATTTCTGTCAAAGAGTTTTTGCATAAAATTTACTCAAACCATCTTTTAGAATTGAAATGATTAATGGTGACAGGCTGTTGCTATGTATGACTTTCTTAATGAAACCACAGGACATTGTTTTAGTAAAAGTCTAAAGTTTGTGAGATCCAAATTCATAAAGTTGACTTTCTGTCTTGTAATTCTTAGCTCTTGATTATCTTTTTAGATATGGCAAGATGTACTTGAAAGCTGCAAAGAACTGTATGGAGAAAGGTGCGGATTATGCCCAGAATGAAATCCAGCGGCTTGAGCGCATTCTTGAGAAGGTAATATTTTCATCATTTTGGCAATAAATTCATGCGGATAAGATATACTTGAAACATATATCATATCGTTGAAAGTTGCAGAGATGATACTGGGATAATGAGTGTTAATCTTGTCTATTGTTCCATACTGCTTCTTAATTATATAAATTACATGTTATAATTGCTTCATATCACACTAGTATGAATTACTCTCAACTTTTTGGCAGCAACATTGCAAAACTTGTTCTTCGTTTCACTGTTTCTTTAAGGGCCAAAAGTTTTTTTTTGTGGTTCATTTCCATCTGATATCAGATTTTGTCTGCCCAAGCAACACAAGCTTAAGAGTTAAGACAGATATTTAGGACTACACAGTAATAGCTCAGAAAAACTTGTGGTTCTTCAATAGTACTTGGCACTCCAGAGAAAAGAAAGAAAAAAAGATGATGGTAGGGAGAGAGAGACCTTAGCATATTCCTACGGGTAGTTTGGCCCTCTGGTTGCTTTGTGTAAACCAACAAATACTTCTTAATAACTGCATGATACACTTATTTTCTGTGTCGTCATTGTCCTTAGATATCACATTTTCATATCTTCTCTTTTCGTTCTCTCTTTCACCAATCATGTAGAACACTACAAAACTAGCCAGATCACATGCATCCTGGAGGGCTACAACACCTAGCTGTTAAGCATTTCTTTGGACCTTTTCTTTTCAACTATAAACATGGAATCACCCATTCCAATATAAAAAAAAAAAAAAAATTGATTTGAAGCTTGCCAAGAAGTGCTTGGTAGTACTGTATCCATGCTAAGCTGTTGTATGCCTTTCATATAGGATAGGAAAAGTTACAAAATAATCTTTTTTTTTTTCTTTTTTTTTGATAAGACAATCTCAATGCAACAACTCAAGAAAGCTTAAATTTCCATCAGGCCTGAAAGTCTGGTGGTCATCTGTCTAGGAAATTACTACTGTAATGGTGATAAGATGTTGTGGAAGCCAGATATTTGTCAAATTGTCAATAGTAAATACCTGGATATAACAGATGTGAAATGTTATTTTGCTGTTATTGATTGTTACGAGGACTATCCTGGAAGCCATTCGTTGTTGGCACCTCGAACAATCTGCATACAAACTTAAACACATTCTCTTGTATCTTGTGTATTGTTGGTGCAGCCTATCAGCCCAGCAAAGTCAGATGAGCTCACTCTCAAGAAGAATATCCTATCTACCTTTGCTTGATCCTCAGGAGTCATTCATTTGGCTAGGAGATATCAGCAACGCAGTTCCTGGGTTGGTTTTCTTCACTTTTTACACTGTTATAATTGTAGAGGATAAAATTAAAAAAAGAAAAGAAAAGAAAAAAAAAAGTATGCTCGGTTTGTTAATGCTTTTTAAATTGTGTTTTTTTTTGTTAACAAGATATAAAAGTGAAAGTAGTTTTCAGTATTTCCTATTTTGGGTTAATTTTTTGATTTGGAAAGAGAGAAAAAAAAAAAAGAAAAAAAAAAAAAAAAAGGCAGTACTAGTGATCATCGTAAGTTCCTGTTGGCCTAACAAGGCATACATAGATTGAGGACTGTTATAGAATATTTCTTATTCACTTTATTCATGTGTGCTCCAAGCCAAACTACTGCGAAGAGTGCACCCTTTCATGTGCCTTTGTGTACAATAGTTGGGACCACTAAAAGCATTGACAGTGTTTGTTACACTAGACCTCCTAGAGGATCTTAAGGTACAACTCCAATACTGTTTCCGTAATGATTGTCCCGTTATTTATTATTATTATTACTATTTTTTTGTTTTTCAATACATCGTGATGACTAGTGCTGTCTTTCTCTTGCACGCATGGCACGTAGATATGCAGGACCACTGCCAAAAATTGATGTGAAAGGTAACTGGAGATGTGGTAGATACAGTACATAGAAAATGTGCAAGCTTCAATACCGACCATTCTCTTAGCCTAATAACACATTTCACTGCCAAAAAATTATTTTATACAGTCGTTGCAGATGATCAATTTAGGACCGTATCATGTATCTCTGGAGGATAAGGATTTTCTAAAATATGTGTATAATTCTCGTGTAGAGTGTTTTTAAATGAAATAAGTAAGATTTTGTCGTTTTAATATTTTATTACATGTAATATGCAAAGAATTAGAAAGAAAAATAAGGATATTTTAGAATTTGAATTCTAAATGTCACATGTGATGAACATTGAAATGATAAAAGTAGAGGTTGGTTTCCCTTCATGAGAGGTGGGGGAGGTAAGTCTCTTAGCCCTACCTTTAGTATCCATCCCAACAGAGGGTAGTGACTAGTGACTAGTGAGAGTGTGGAGTTCTACCCTACCCCCTTTTGCGGGGTTATAGAACTCTCCTTCACCAAATCGTTAAAAATTATTTTAACTTTTATGTTATATGACAATATTTTTTCAAACAAAAAAATAAAAAGTATTAACAAAATGAGCCACAATTCGGATTAGAAAGAAGGTTAAATAATTTTCTAATACATGTGTTTTCCCTCGTTATCAAATAGCTGACTCAATTTGCTAAAGTGTTACAAATGGTACGTGTGGACATTTTATAAATGTAGTTGATACTCTTTTTCATTTTCTGTCTAAACACTTAACGGCTGTCATGTCTAAAAAAAACCTATCAGTAAATGCCACGTGTCCCAAATGCCATATTAGTATTATTTTTTTAAAAAAAAAATTAAGAACAAAAACAATAAAGAAAAAAAATTGGGGTAGGCCAAAAAAAAAAAAACTAATGTGGCATATAAAACATGTGACTGTTGCCAGTAAGTTTGACGTCAGAGGCCATTAAATTTTGAAACGAACTAGTCAAACCACGGTTACTATCAATAATAATAAAAATAGAAAAGCATTTAACCCTAAAATGAAAATGAAGGATATATATATATATAGAATAATGATTCAATGCCACCTAAATATACAACTTTTCACCACCTTGCCTATGTGGCAAGGTGGTTCCCCACTACTTTTTGAGTTTTTTTATTTTTTAAAAATAAATTAAAGTGGGGGACCACCTTGCCACATAGACAAGGTGGTGAAAAGTTGTATATTTAGGTGGTAGTGAATCATTACTCATATATATATGAGTAATGATTGAATACCACTCAAAAATACAACATACAACTTTTCACCATCTTGCTTATGTGGCAAGGTGGTCCTCTACCTTAATTTATTTTTAAAAAATAAAAAAACTCAAAAAATAACGGAGGACCACCTTATCTTATAGGCACAGTAGTAAAAAATTGTACCTTTAAACGATATTTAATCATTACACTATATATATTTATATAGTTTGAAAACGAAGACTTAGCAGAAAAATTGTAGAACGTCTAAGATAGCATGCATTATGCGTACGGTAGGACTCTGAAAAGTATCACATGGATCGCGGCATAGCGCACGACCTAAAACAATCCAATCAGAAAGTGGTGCCCCGGGCCCCTGGCATTAGGCCCACGGCGGCAGTATGGGACTGTGGAGCGTTTGGTGATTCATGTGAGCCTTTTAATCACATCGATCTGGAAACAGACAAAACAGGGTTACTCTCACACTCACACCATCCCATCTCGAGAGAGAGAGAGACAGAGAGACAGAGGGGGGAGATGAAATGAGGATGTGATTGCAACAGGGACTGTTCTTGGGGGATGTTGCCTCATGCCTGGCTGGAGAGAATTTACTACTACTACTACTCTCTCCCTATATACGACTAGCTAGATTCCCTTTATCATTCAATACTGAAACCTGTAGATTGCTGTCGAAACTATGACAACTTCTTATGCTCTCTCTCTTACCTAAACCTTGGTAAACTCCCACTGCATTATTTCACCTTTCTTCACTTTCCACATTATTATTACGTACACCCTCTTCCTTTCCTTTCCTTTCCTTTCAGTCAGTCGAATTGAAAACCCCATATATCTTTGCTCATAAATTTCTTTTTGAAAAAAATGTCTTAATTCGTCTTTGAAAAACTTCCGTGACTCCTTGTCTTGTACAGCCAGCCTTATGAATCATCAAAAAAAAATGTCTGATTTGAGGGTTCGATTTAGGTTAACCAGAGCAACAACCATCCAAGTGTCATAATAATACCTAGAGGACAAGGAGTTCAGGAAAATGATTTTGTTGGGTAATGGGTAACCTGCTTTATTAGATTTTTATTATATATATATATATATATATATATATATATATATATATATATATGAAATTTAATTTTTGTACAACACTAATACAATAATTGCACAACAATCCTTCACTTGAGAGTGGGCCTCAGTATGTGAAACCCATCTTCATGTGAGGGATTGTTGTACCGTTGTTGTATTGGTGTTGTAAATCTAACATTTTCCTATATCAATAGAAGAGCCTTTATTTCATGAAGTTGGCTTTGATTTGACACACATCTGTTCATAATTACTGATGTGACTTTTATTTTGTGTCTTGTATTGTTGTACATACGCAACATTCCTTTAGCCGGGTTTATAATCTCTCTCCTTTTTTTTATGTGAGAATTTTTTTTAAGTGAAAATAAAAAATAATTGATGTGATATAAAGTAGAAAAAATTTATATAGAAAAATAAAAAAAATTTGTATTGTAGTGAATTTTTTTTATTTAAATAATAATAAAAAATTGTTGATATGATATAAAAAGTACAAAAAGTTCAAAATGTTTTGAAGTTTATGTTTTTTTTGAAAGAAGTAAAAATAAGGGATGAGGGTTACTGAACAGGACCAAAATCGAAGACGCTATTTTGGCAAACCTCCCTCACGGCCTCACATTATCTCT
Organism: Alnus glutinosa; assembly: GCF_958979055.1. NCBI lineage: Eukaryota > Viridiplantae > Streptophyta > Magnoliopsida > Fagales > Betulaceae > Alnus > Alnus glutinosa. The sequence goes on along the minus strand of NC_084897.1, from coordinate 22,195,915 downwards.
TACTTTCTTCTTCAAAAGTTCATTTTAAAATTTTTATTTTTGTATCACATCAATAAATTTTTATTACTATTCAAACACAACTTATTACGAAATTTAACTTTTTCATTTTTCCTTACAAAAAATTTAAAATTTCTTTTTACTTTATATCACATTGATCACATCTTATTACTAAAAAAAAGAAAAAGAGAAAAAAGCCACGTAAAACACCTTACCAAGCACACGCAGTGTTTTCAATTTATTTTTATTTTTCACTATTAAAATTACTACAATATTTTAGAAGTTCTCCATCTTAAAGCATCTTTAGCAATAGTGGTTATTTAAGCTACTCAAAATACTTTTTTTTTTTCTATTTTATCTATTGGTTTTTCAATACAAATTCCAACAAATTTTCTCTCTATTCTCTTTAAATATCATTTTTTTTTACTGTATTTTTTATCGTGAAATCTGAGAGTGGTGAAATAGGGGAGAAAATAATTTTTTTTTTTAAAAAAAAAAACCTAAAAGGTGTTACAGTAAAATTTCAATACGGTAAAATGAATGAAGATGTTATATATATAGTTATTATAAGCCATAAGAAGGGACATGCTAAAGATGTTCTAAGAAGTGTATTAGTAAAATGTAGCAGGGCACTAGGGCAGTTGCGAAAATCAGAGGAGAAAAGGTGGCAATTTTTTGTGTTTTAGAGGGGGAGGGCTTGGTGAATGGTCATTGATTTCAACTTGAAGAGAGATTGTTAGAGACGGGACCAGACCCCTATCAACCAACATTTCCAACACCAGGTAGACTTTGATCGAACAGTGTGGAATTTTCAAACAGCATCTTTTTATAGTACAACCAACTTTATGTTATCATTATTGTTGATTCTTTGGAATAACGTAAAAATTTTGAATACGAACAGATGAACAATAATGGCAATGGGACCATAATTTTCTTTTGCCACTATTTTTCGCTTGTTGAAATTAATGATGTTGGGCCTCTTATCTTTATCCGGTAGTCATTGCCCTCTCTCAATCTTTTAACAATGCCTAAAAAGTCAAAACACTTTCACTTTTGTGGTGATAAACCAAAAAAAAAAAAAAAATTAACCACATTTGTTAAGTAATATTTACATAGTTTGATGTTCATATGGGAAACAAAGGAAAAGACCCAGAAAGAAGAAGCCAAAAAGAGATGTCTCCCAGCTTCTGTTATTTTGATTAGATTGACAACAACACTTAACAAAAACAAGTCAAATGTTTCATAATCTCACACTCTTTTATGTCAAATCTAGGCGACACCATGCCCCATCTGAAGTTAGATCTCAACCAAAGCAAAATCATTGCATAAACATGAACAAGTAGCTTCTGGTGGCCCCAAAACTAGTAACACAAGAGGCAAATTGGCCTCAGTCTCATCCAATTGCAAAAAGTACCACTAGAATTTCATGCATTGAGCCAGGAAGATACAAACGTGTTGGTACTGTGGGGGCATGTAGTTATGGAGGCCTTCATTACCAAACAGGATTTTGGCTATGTCCACCACATGAGAGGATCACATTATTGGCATCACAATAATGCAATTTAGTTTCTCATAAGAACACTCCAAAAATAAGCAGCAGATTATTGGCACAATAATTACATTAACTTTGATTGAACTTCATGAAGCTGTTACTTGGGTAACCATAAGAAACAAGATTTTGACCATTTATCTTTCTCTCATGGTTTACAACAATCTCTATGTCCGAGAGAAAGTAGCATGTCAAGCTGCAAATGGGGATAAAAGAACACCCCATAATTCATCAACCCCAATATTTAAATCAGGGACATCTTCTCTTTTTAAACAGAAAAGAGAAGACCCGATAATAAATACATAGATAATCAACAGGTCCTAAATAGAAGAAGCTCAAAAAAAAAAAAAAAAAATCTATACAATTTTCCTTGAATCCCCACAAAGATATTTACCTGGAGGAGACTGGGTTTAAGGCTCTAGCAAACCCATTCATAGCCCCGTACCCCTTTGAACTAAACCCCAAGCACCCAAGCAACCCTTGCCTGTAAGGCAAAAAAGTCTTCTTTTTCATTTCCTCGGCTTGAGCTCTATTAGCCGTGTAATGCAACTCATGCGGCGACCGTGGCACGTGCCGCCGCTTTCCGACCCCATTTGCCGGCTTTCCGGCCGCTTTCTTGGTCGAAACGTGTGCGTTTCCTTTGCCTTTCGCCGCTTCTGAAGGCGCAGAGACCGAGTTGTTAAGCTTGTTATCCTTATGATCCTTTGTAACGAGGTTTGGAAGCGTTTGGTTTCCGGGTTTCTTTTCCTTGGTGGGAGCAAACGAAATTGTAGACCAGAACTTGTTGTTGCTTCTTCCTTCGCTTTTGCTCCTGAGAAAATCTTTCAAGAAAACCCATCTCTTTGAGCTCCTCCCAGCTGAAGAAGATCTTGAAGACGAAGCAGAAGCCGAAGGAGTAGTAGTATCTGAACACAAACCCTCAATCTTTTCCCTCTCATTATCTTCCACATCCAAACAACCATTCTTGTTTGCTAAGCTCATATCTTCATCTCCACCCTCATTTTCTGCCCACTCAAACCCCGTGTTTCTCAGCGGAGAAAGAGATCTGGTTCTTCTGCGCAAAGACTTATCTCGTAGCCTCAGATCTCTGCCTCTCACGCCCAGCTGATCCGCGTCATACTCATCCACCTCCGCTACGAGATCCAGCAATGGCGCTAAAACCTGAGGCTGCTCCAGGTGGGTGGAAAGCTTCATGGGCCTGATCTTCCCGTTCAAGAACAGCTCATCCGCGGAGCTCATAGACCCGGTCCCATACCCACTTGACCCGAACCTCGCAGAGAACTCAAAGTCGTCCATTGATGAAGTTTGAGGTGGTGTTTTTGTTAAAGCTATGCTCAGCGCAAAGTGCATTGGGCTTGACGGGGCGCTGTAGAAGAAGCCGGTGACAGGGCCACGGCCGGGGCTGGAGGGAGCACTGACATAGGGAGTGGAACAAGAGCTATCAATGTCTTCGAAAGTGGGTTGGGGTTCGTGGGTGTTATGGGTTTCGCCATCGGTATGATTTGGAGGGTCTTGGTTCGAGGGTTCGCCATTGTTGCCGTCCATTGTGTTGTTTGTGTGGGGAAGACCAGGTTGTGTTAATGAGGATGGGAGATATATAGGGAGGGAGCTGGGGTGAGTGGAATTGCCCTTCCGTTTGGCTTTTATTTCGTCAATGCCATTTGTCTTTTCATGTCCGTACTAAATGTCAATTTGCAATTAGTAAAGAATCCTTGCTTTTATATATATTAGATATTATTATTATTATTATTTTTTACATGTCCACACAAGAAGGGAAGGAAGATTCGAACTAGTAACCTCCGCTTCATGAGGCGTGGTCTCCATCCGATTGAGCTATCCCTTGAAAACTATATATTAGATATTATAACTCTCCAAACTCCGCGTTTTTGCAATTATAATTTTAAAGTTTAGAAATGTATAAGGTGTGTGAGTATATCATGTTTCACTCAGCCACCCCCAAAGGTTATGTAAAAGGAGGTGGCAGTCTCACTCAGCCACCCCCAAAGGTTATGGGATAGCTGAACTACCTCTTGGTCACTCCTTTTATTTTTAATACAACTTTATTTATTTACTTAATAATTTTAAAGGTATTTTAAGAAGTTAAATGTAAAAAGAGTGACATGTGAATCGATGTGATGTATGTGAGGGATTTTTTGTCCATTTTAATGCCAAATATTAATTGAATATGTTACTTTTAACCTAATGATAGTTAGAGGAAAAAACATAAATAAAAATAAAAATTAAACAAAACAAAAACAAAATTAAAAAATAAAATAAAATAAAATAAAAAATAAAGGGTGGCCTAAGCACCCTTATCCAAAAGCAAAAATAGGGTGGTTCGAGCATTCCCACATTTTGTAAGAGTTGTTCAATTACTTTCCAAAATTCAAAATAAGAGTAATTAAACCACCCTCATAATCTATGACTCTATATTGATTGATCTTTTCGGATCCAAGCAAATGAGATGGTCAAACCATCCCCACAAACTATGGGAGACTATGGAGGTGCTCGAGCCTCCCCTAAAATGCAAAAGGGGTAGCTGAACCACCCTCATTGTTTCAGCCACTCCTTGTATTTTTTTTCTAAAAAAAAACTAACTCTAATTTGTTTTCAAACTTACTTCTTTTTGGTTTTTAGTTTTTTTTTTTTTTTTTTTTAAGGTAATCCAATTTTCCCATCTTTTATTTTAAAGGATATATTATAGTAATCTTTCGTATATGAAGGATCATTGTTCATCATTTCTATCATATTTGATTTATGTCTCTCTCATTTACCCTAATAAAAAGCTAAACTTCCTCCCATCTCTCAATGATTCCCCATTCCATGAGGCCCATCTTCCAAAATAAAGAAAGAATAAAAAATTAGTCATTCTCCAAAATAAAAAATAAGATGTAGAGTATTTTTTTTAAAAAGTGGTTCTTCAAAATAGAAAATGCGAGATTATTTTTCAAAATTTAAAGAATTTTTTTTTATAGAATTCCTTGTTTCAATATTTAGAATTGTTCATTGACAAATAAAAAGAAGTTTTAAGAAGAGCCAACAATATAAAAAATAAAAAAAAATCAAAAATCAACATGCAAATCACCTTCTACAATAATATTGTTAAAGCCCTTCTTCTTATAGAATGACCCAAATAATAATAGTAATAATAAATATATAACTAAATAAATAAGCCTTAGAGGCAAGGGGTGTAAAGGGGAAATTGCATGCCCCTAGTTGTAGAAGTAGAAAGAGAAAATGTGACCTAAAAAGAATTAAAAGGGTGACATTGAGAGAAGAGTAGGGATCGAAGTGGGAAAACGGAAAAGGGCCCATTCCTTATAAAAATTATTAATCTCTGTGATTCACAGTAGAGGCCGGCACGTTCAAACAGTACAAGTTTGTGTCCCTCTGTGATGTCACCACACCATTCTTCCCCTGCAGACCCTCAAATCATTTTCATCGTCCACATCAAGATCATCTTGTACTGCTTCTTTTAATGTCACAGCCGTTGATACGCTCCAGATTTCACTAGTTCCCATGTACATGTTCCTGTCCAAATTTTGAAGTATTTAATGGCACTGAAAAAATGTTTATTATTATGACACTATTTTGGGTTTGCTCAATTAAATTTTTGGAATTTTCATTTGGAGTGATCTTCTTGTTGGATGATTTCAAATGAAACATTTGGCTCTGTTTGTTAACGTTTCTGTATTTTTTTTTTTAAAAGTATTAATAAACAATTTAAATAGAAAAACTCTTAAAAACACATTTTTTTTTTTTTTTTTACCTTTATATCACATCAAAATATTTTTTATTTTTTATTTAGAAAACAACACGCTCTAAAACATATTTAGAAATGCTACATGTATTCCAAATTTATCTCCATCGTCCTTACACCCTGACGTAGCAACTGCCAAGTCAAGTTTCTATTATCCCAAGCAGCAATTTTTTATCCCTTATCATTAGCTTGGGATAATGGAAACCTGAAGTCACGTCAGGGTATAGGGTTGACGGAGCCAAATTTGTCTCCATCGCCCTTACACATTGACATAGCAACTGTCAAGTCAAGTTTCTATTATTCAAAGTAGCAATTTCTAATCTTTTATCGCTAGTTTGGGATAATGGAAACCTAATGTCATGTCATGGTATAGGGCTGGCAGAGCCAAATTTATCTTCATCGTCCTTACACCCTAACGTAGCAACTGTCAAGTCAAGTTTCTACTATCCCAAGCAGTCATTTCTAATCCCTTATTGCTAGGTTGAAACAATGTAAACCTGATGTCACGTCAGGGTATAGGGCTGACGGAGTAAAATTTTGAGTACATATAGCATTTTTCAAACTCATTATAGGATTACTTTAATTTACTTGGGTCAAAATTAAGAAATTATTTTCTTCTCATTCAAACTTTAGAAGCAAGTTGATTCAATGGAGGAGAATGAAAGATCCATGATTTTTGAAGAAGGGTTTCAAGTCAACAGGAAGTGGGAAAATGCCAATTATATTTGACTTTATCCGAGGCCTATGTACACCTTGGAAGCACAGAGTTAAAGCTGTGTTCATAGGATCCTAACTTTTGGGCAGCTGCTACGAGGCTGAGGTTCTGCATCTATACCCTCCCTCAATTAATTATTAATCATTATAACAATAATCTGCTTAATTAAACAACTAATTAATCGGTATAAATATATAAAATACTAATCTGTTGACATTATAGAAAGCTGAATGCCCATCTCTTTTCAGTTTTCCCTAAACCCAAGAAGGAAGAATATTGGTGTTAGCCATACTCTGCTTGGTAGGAAAGAGACTGCACCACCCAATCAAAATCTGACACATGGTTGAGTACACTGATTCAATGCCCTTTCTTCATGTGCATTTTTCGACACCCTCTAGTTATCTAGTATAAATTACCAAGAAAGCTTGGACCCATTTGGGTAAAGCTTGGAGCTACATGAATCTTTGGACCAACCAAAAAAAAAATTCCTTTTTTTATTTTTTTTTCTTTTAAAGTAAAACACTTCCTTTTCTTAATCATACACAAGGGGTGAAAGTTGAATATATATATTTTTTATATTAAATACGTTACAAAAAGGAAAATAAAGAAGTAACAATGAAGATTGAGATCCTCACCAAGGAATCGGGTACTTACGACTAAAAGAAAATATAATATAAAGAAAATTAAATTAAAATAATAAAATAGAGATAAACAATTTTACGTGGTTTAGTTTATGACCTGCATCTACAAGATAAAGTATAAATGGTTACATTATACTTTTATTTCTCTTGATATATATATTTACAATTAATGAGACTCTTATTTATAAGAGAATTGTGGTATATAGGTATGGCAATCAAATCAGATTAACATCAAATCTGATTACAATAAAATTAATCTCATATATTCTTGTACTATATCCAATCACAATTATATGGAGAATATATTCTCTAACAATGACTACAAACACGTTTTTTTTTTTTGTTTTTTGTTTTTATTTTAAATACGACCACCAACAGTTCTAACAAGATATAATAATTATGTTTGTTTGAATTTTTTTTTTTCTCAAGATAAATACATTATTAAACAACTCAAAACACTCCTAAAAATATAAAACCACTTTTCATTTTTATGTTATATCATCACGAGACTTTTTTTGTAGAAAAAAAAAAAATATATATATATATATATATATATATATATATATATATATCCATTAGTGTCTTTCTTCTGGTAAGTACGTACTAGGACATAATATAAGCTTACAAACTAATTACAAAAAATTTGAAATTATTCAAGTGTAATCTAATCTTAATCAAATATATTTACCTATATTTTGGATTCAAGCGATTCTTGAAATTTTGCAGGGAAAAGGGTGGGAATTGATAGTAATAGATTCAAGAAAAGCTATATGCTTTTTACGTTTATGTAGATGACCATGAAAGGAGAAATTAGAAAGGCCAGGATTTGATGAGGGAATTTTTTTAATGTCAGAAATGAGTATACAGCGGCTTGGTCGAAGTCGCAGAAGTTTCTTACATAGAGAGAGACGGTGTTCTTTTGATTGATGAGTTTCAGATGTCGGTTGTCTTGAGAGAAGATTCATGATCCGGTGTTTTTAACTTGAACTATGTTGGTGTAACAAGCTTATGTGGCCTAATACTATTGGTGGTTGTAAAGTACCTAGTTTACACCATGTCCTTATTAAAGTTATTCTCTAATTTATTAGGTTTTCTCCATTTTAATAGAGAATCTTTAAAAAAAAATTAAAATAGTGATGCAACTTGTGGAACCACAAAAGAGAAGTAAATTTGGTACAAGATATCGTGGTGGAAGAAAGTGAGAAACTGAAGAGGAAATCACGTGAAATGTTGTTATTAGATTTGTTTTTCACACCATGCCCATGTGAGGTGTGTTGACAATTCACATCTAGCATCGTAACTCATTGAATACGCACAAACAGCACTTCCCATCCACTTAAGTCGTGCCAAGTGAATGTTAAATCTGACATATTAGTAGTATAACTGTTCGTAATTAAAATAATGTGACAGTAAAAATTATTATTTTTTATTTTTTTTAATATAAGTATTAACCGATATAAATAATAATTTTTATTATCGTATCATCAAATTATAAAATAATTATATAATAATTTATTAAGTAGCATTAATTGCCGACAAATACACGAAACAAGAACATGTGCTCTTTAAATAAGTCGGTCAACGATATGGTACTACATGAAATCTTAGGCTACGTGTTTAATAAAAATACGTACTTTTGAAGCTGTTTCTAAACAGGCTATTAGCCCATGACCACTCATAATAAATGAACCGGCCCCAATTTGTTTGTTTCTCCTCCTTCTTTTTTTTTTTTTTTTGTCTTCTCTGTATATATACACAGTTGGTGAGGAGATAAAAAACAATCCAAACATGAAACATTTATGACATTAACATCTTATTGTTTTGTATTTGTACAAAGATGATAATGGATGTGTGTGACTTCTTGACTTTTCTTTTTTTTTTTTTTTTTTTGTAGTTTTGTTTAAGGATCAGTTTGGGAGGCTTGAGCCTTTTAAAAGATAAATGACTTTTTATTTATTTATATTGAGATGCTGCAGTTTCTTTAAGAAGTAACCCTTGCGTTGCTTCTTAAAAGTTTCGTAAAAAATTCAATCTGCTTCACAAAATTAACAAAAGATTTCTATTTCTACAAGTATAAATTGGTAGAATATATATATATTTTTTTAATTGAGCTTACATTGAATGTGGGTTTGAGTTTACAATTAATCTTACATTTTTTTTTTTTTAATTGAGCTCACAAAATTAGCAAAAGATTCCCTGCTAAACTCAGTCAGACCCACTATTTTTCTACTCACTAAAATCCAAGGAATCAAAGACCTCTCACTGAGCCCAGCCCACCCAGCCCATAATCAAAATCCCCTGCCTGGGCCCTTCAACACTCAAAGCCCAAATCTCACAAAGCCATCAACGCCAACCCAAACATCACTTAAGCTCCAAATGTCACACAAATGTTACTTGCACTGGCTACTTAAATTCCAAATGAACCATTTTGTATAACTCCTTTGATAAAAAAAAAAATTTAGAGGGTGTTTTTTGATTTTTGGTTATGAAGTGACATAAAAATAACAGTTTTGAATGTTGAAATTTTCGTTAATGCTTTTGTTATTTTGCTAAAAAAAATAAAAAAAAAAATCTGTCCTAAAAAACATTGCCAAACGAATTATTGGGTATTAAGAGCTGCTGCAAATTGGAAAAGAAGTATGCACCAGATTGAATGATCTTTGATGCTTTCCATCAATTTGAATAATATATATATATATATATATATAATGTACCAACAATTATATATATATATAAAAAAAAAAAAAAAAAAAAGGTACAAGTCAACTACGTGACAGATCCACCTGGACAGAATGAAACTAAATCGAATTTATAAATGCAATATATCAGAAACCAATTCATCAACCAATGAAGCCAATATTCCCTTCTCAATTTCCACACCTTCTTCAAATGCTTCTTTGTCAAAGTCAAGCCATCTCCCACACTGAGTGCTCATGTCCTTGTCCACAAGCTCATCCACCATCAAGTCCTCCATGCTTTTCCAACCTAAAATCTCCTTGTATAATTCCTCTGCCACCCATACCTTCCTACCAGACAATGTCACCCACTTGGCCCATGATTTGCAGCTTCCAACAAGAATTTCACTGCACCTCAAATCCAGGCATTCACTCACACAATCAAATAGAACCTTTCGCCCAAGCTTAAAGCACTCTTCTCCATTTCTTTCTGCTCCATTTCCCTGATTATCCAACTGGTCAAATAGATTTGGGGCTACAATCTTACTGGTTTGACCCAATGCTAAATCTTCCAACATCAACTCTGTGTTTTTGAGTATATCCCTCACATATTCTAGTTCCCTGTTGCTTGATCCCTTACAACCTATGAAACTGAATGTTCTACTAATATGCTTCGTGCCCACATCCCCTGTAGGCATGGAAGAGGCTGAGTCAGATAATTCCACCTCACCTCCTACTGGTAGAGATTCTTTTGTAGAGTGCCAATTAATCGATTCTTGAGCTTGCTCCAGTGAATACTTTGCGCTCCCTGAAAAGAAGAGTACATGTCTTAGTTATTACTATGATATCAACATGCATTTGGTCAAAAGGCGCCAAAACAAAGTTCTCACAATTATTTATATACTACCCAATTACGTTAAAAATCATTTGCTCGAAAACCTCAAAGAGTGCAAATAATCTTAATCATGCAAAGTTCACTGGCTTTACATATATGAGCAGCGATGTTTAAATTATTTACCTACAGAGCTGAAACAACAGTTATTATTAATTTTTCCCCATGGACATAATCGCTGTCTTATGACCACGAGATTCCTGGCTGTTCTTTTGACAGCATTCTTGATTAACTTTGAAAATAAAAATTATTCATGTGGCAGAATAGTGCTCTAGATCCCATATCATCATCATGTTTAGTGAAACGAAAAATAAGAATGTAAATTTACCACTGGTACACTGGCTATAGTCTGAGAAACTTTCACCCCCAAAAGAGTGTTCAAAACTTGAAGCAGGCCTGGAATGTAGACGATCTAGTTCTTCTCCAGTTGCGCTGTCGATGCTGCAACTGCTATGCTCTTCCACCCCTTCAGATATCTGAAACTGTTGAAGCAAACTTGAGACGTGTACATGTAATAGGTCAAACATATGTTCAATATGTGAATTAGAGAAATTGTTTGAACTCGGAGATGAAATGAAATGCCCAGAAAATGGAAAGTCAAAGTAAATATACTATCGGAAAATTCCAATTTATGTTAGTGATGATTATGAATAACTTGTTCATACATACGGATGCAATTTAAGGGTGTCCATAATTGACAGATGAACTCTAGTAGAAAACCTTGACTTCCGGATTATGGACTTGTACTTAATAAAAGCAAGTGGCTGTAATTGCACATATGATGTCCAAACCCAATTAAGAAGCCTATCAGGGTCCACCATTTATGAAATGAACCAAACTCTCTAGGACATAGTTAATGGATATAGTAGGGGCATGAGTTCTGACATAAAGCTATTTGAACAATTACCACCCATAACATTCATTCACATCACTGAGAACATACTGACTGTTAAGTTACCAAGAGAAGAGAACTAATTTGAGAACCAGAAGAACTAAGCGCCACTTTTTACATAATCAGAAAGGTTTTGAAAATGAATGAATCTACTAGAAATGCCAATTCCTTCTGTTTAAGTAACTGCATCATTTTTGCCGAAAACAATAGCTTTTTGCATGCGCAGGACCACTTGGTTTCTTCTTAGACCCACAAACAACCAGCTAACTTCCATTAGTGGCTACAGAGGCAACTTACTAGGAAATCTTCACAGATGAGGGATCCGAATCAGCATTTAACCTTCCCAGGAGGTCACTAATAGCCGCTCAATTTGAAATGAAAAACTTTTGACTCCAGGGAGAGAATTAATAAAAATTGTTCCTTTAATACAAATAGTTGATATTATTGTTTGTTTCTAGTGGAGGAAAACTATCATCTGAAATCCTAGCACTAACAGTTTAGGCCCCGGAAGCACCAACCAATTTAATTTGTTACTTGGTCATAGAAAACCACCAAGGGTGAAAATTCAGAATCCAAGAACACAAAGAACAAAATGATAGCTTCAGCTGAATGGTATAAACAAAGGAGACAGACCTGCTGTCTCTGATGGTTCACATTTTGTGGCAGATCATCAACTGAAGAGTAATCATAGTCATGTGACTCATGTATGCTATCAAACTTATTTCTATGGAGACCAAATTGAAACCTCTTGTTCTGTTCCCTTGATTTGGAACTCACCACATTGGGAACTGAATCCTGCAAACTGGATGCTAAAGTAGCACAAGCCCCTTCTCTGACCAGGTTATCGTGGGATGAGTCAACTCTAAGTGTCAACTCCTGCAGTTTTTGTTGTAAAAGAACACTCAAAGCATCACCACCAGTCACATTCAAACCACGAGATGATGGGTTAAAATTGTCTGGAAGAGGCTGATCACTATCACCAAATGAATCATTACTGAAACGATTATGTTTTCCCATGACCTGACTGGAGGACTGTGCTTCAGGTGTGCATCTTCTCAAGGGAGACATGAATGTAAATGAAATGACATCCATGCCTTGTTTCATGTTATCTGCGCCCCAATTCAAGCATCCATCAATTGCAACATTGCATTTCCTAGAAGTTTCATCATTATTGGTTAATGCATCATCAATGATGTTTTCTTCAACGTGAACATCCCCATCTGCAGACATTTTCTTTTGAGGGACTTTAGATCTTTTGTATAACAAAAACTCCTTTTCAGTATGAGTTGCCACTGAGCTCAGCATTTTAGCCCCAGTTCCGGAGTTGACAACAACCTTATTTACAGTCTTATTTGGCCCAACAGAACCATCAATGGATCGAGTTCTTCTTGCTAGCTTACTGGAAACTGAAGCTTTTGAACTTGAACTATTGATATCGGATGAGGAATTCTGCTTCTGGTTATTCTGCCTGAGCACATTGTTAGTCCTGTTTGCAGAAGTTCTCTTCTGTGCAGTCCTTTGCATTCTTGGCTGGTTCTTAGTTAACTGGTTCGATTTCACATCATTCTGCTCCTCCTGGTTCATGAAATTCCTGTTACTACTCAAAGTCGATCCATTTCTTCTCTGAATATTGACTTTTGCTTGTTCTGCAAGTGAAACTGACTTTTTCTTATTCCTCAAACTGCCAGAACCACTCGTTTCTGAATTTGTAGAAGATTTGGATTCTAATGCATATCCCTTCTTGCTCCCGTCATAAGGCTGTCCTCTCTTATACTTAACAGCAGTGGGTTCCTTGAGTCTTTCAGGCCTGGATGCTCTATGTCCACCTTCCAACTTCTCTCTCAAATCCCGAATCCTCAATGGAACTGAAGAAGACCCAAAGGATGACATGTTATTCTTGGTAGATGCTCGGGGACTTGCATCCATTATCTTTGCAGCTGCCTCCAATATGTAAGCGACATCCTTTGTTGGGATATACCCAGGACCCTTGATAGGAGACAACAATCTATGATGGGTAATTGGAATTGATTTAGCTGATTTTGGAGGCAGCACCTCTGTTTGGAATCTCTCAATTGGGCGGTTCTGCAGCTTCTTTGTTCTTGACTCTAGAGGATTCCAAGAAGACTTCTCCAGCTTATTAGGCATGTTTATGTAGTCCATGCGGTGATAATCACTCCACAAATTAGGATTGCTCCTATCATAAAGAGATGGTCTAAAAGAGCAATCTTCAGAACATGAGGTAGAACAAGACTCAGGAACAATTGAAGCTGGCAATGAATCCAAACCCATGAGTCTAGCGACTACTCCAGGGGCTCTAGTCCCACCTCCTTCATCACCAGTAACCAACAAAGCACAGTTAGAATCATTACTTCCCTTATTACTTGAACTTGCTCCATTATCATCCACCTCTACCTGGAATTATGGCCATGAGCAAACAAAATAAAATTATAATCTTACGAGTTGCATGCCATTAATCTTCTAATAATAGGGAAAAAGAGAAAATAATTTGGGGTGGGGGGGAATCCTACCCTATTGAGCCATGACTTCGACACATTCTCCACATTTTCTCTTTCCTGCTTCAATCCTTCTACGTTCAAAATGGCAGGAGCATTTAGAATAGATAATTAAACACCACAATGCATACACATCAATATGAGAAGCATAATCATAAACTTAATAGAATAAAATTTCATCCAAAAAAAATAGAACTTAGAGAAACAAACATACCAGGTAAGTCAGAATTGTTAGAGAACAGCTTCTTCCGAGATTTACCATTCCAATCAAACAAGTTCAGAAAGCCTCCCTTTGAGCGTCTTTTCTCAACCTCCATTTTCTCAACTATAAACGGAAATTACTTCATCAATTACAGTTAATAGAATATATTTAAAAATCCATAATTCACAAACCATATGAAATATAATAATAAATCTTATCTCAATTCATAAATGTGCAAAGAAGTTTAAATAGCCAAATTTAAATAGATGGTTATTTGAATATATTCATAAAAAGGTGAAGTTTACCAAAGAAACCAGGCACGGTATCGGCTACATTGCTCATTTAGATAGGTAACTTCCACAAAAACCCCCCATTTTTCTCAGAGAGAGAGAGAGAGAGAGAGAGAGAGAGAGAGAGAGAGAGAGAGAGAGTACTCCCATCTCGCAAAGAAAACTATTCAACATGTAAATCAGACTGTACCAATCTCACATATACATAAGAAGCAACAAGTGGTTGTATGTACGCATCTAATGCTGGGTTTCTCATTCGTATGGGTATCCTTCGAATTGAACAAAAAGCACAACCTTTGAGTCATTCCAATCAAAAACTCACCTAAAATCTTTCATCTGCAAAACCCCATTTCCAGACTCCAAGCTCCACCCCCTTTTGCAGGAACAGCAAATCATTCAAATCCCATTACTTTCATAATCAGCAAACACAATCTAGATGCATAATAGCAACTTCATTCAAATGGGTGCCCTTCAAAATAAGCAAATAGAAAAAAAACAAAAACAAAAACTTTGAGCCATTGCCATCAATCCCACCCAATAGCCTTTATCCAATGAACTCCCAATATCAAACTCCAAGCTCCCTTCTTTTGAACTTAAAACAAGCACATTACGGAACAGAGGAACAGATCTGAATGTATGAACAGCAAAAATAAAAATTGGGTTTTAAGGGAAAAAAAAATGCCAATGCAGTACACAAAAAGATCTAAACAGGAACCAACCAGAATGGATGATATCTATCGGTGAAGTATGCACAACACACAGAGAAGAGTCAAAGAGGGTTAGTGGAGAGGAGAGTAAAGAATCTGAAAGATTTTGAAAGAGGAAAAACTTGTCTTGTTCTGTAAAAGCTGAGCGAAGACTGTATTAAATATTCAGATGGGAGGAAGCACTGCATTTGCCGTTGTAATTTAAGAGAATGGGGCTCCTCTCTTGTGAAAAAGAGTCCACTTGGGTCTTACTGTATCAGTACATTTCTTACAATGCCACGTGGGGACTAACTGTTGGTTTGGGGTCCTCAAGACATCACTATTGGTGGGACCACTCAGTGAATCAAGGATTCAAATTTACTGACCATTTAAGAGGATGTTTTTTTCTTCTGAATCCCTCCATTTCCTCGTTCAGATTACGTTCGATAAAATCAGTAAATGATTTTTTTTTAATTAATTAATTAGCAATAACTAGGTTAACAAATTTTTTTCTTCTTATAATTTATTTAGCAAGATCAGCACTAGTGTATCTATGAGCACTCTTTGTGATAAGAAAAATGATAAAAAAAAATTTTATTATGTTGTATGCTTGATGTTCATATTGCGAATATGTAAATTTACTATTAAATTTGTGAGATCTCATATAAACTTGTGATAAAAAAGTTTTCAGCACCTAAAATTTTACAAATTTATAAATTTACCACTAAATTTGTGAGATCTCACATAAACTTGTTATAAAGGATTTTCCATACATAAAATTATGCAAACATAAATTTTCATGTACAACATCTTTGAAAGGGTTAATTAGCTTTTTTTATAGGTAAGTAAAATTTTATTAATACAAAAAAAATTAAATACAAATAGAAAGGATGGGGGCCCTAACATTAGGATTAGTAATTTTTTTTAAGATTTGCAAACTTTTATTAACTCAATATAAATTTAGTGGGTTATAGTTAAGAAATCTGACATGTTTAATTAGATGAGCCGGATTAAGATCGACTTATATAAACTTATACATATACTTCGACACGGTTCGAATCCGACGTGTGAATACAAATTGTCATTTTTACTCGACATTAATAACACCAAAACAGTTCATACAGTGCCAAAAAAAACTTTAAATAGGCGCAAAAAAAAAAAAAAAAAAAAAAAAAAAAAAAAAAAAAAAGCCCCAAAAAGTTTTATTTTTTATGGAGATCCCCAAAAAGTTAATTAGTTAGAAGTTGGATAGGAAATTGCTATCATTGAGAGTACTGTACGAGGGAAAGAAAAAAAGGACAAAAAGATGCTATTCAGCGAGAGGGACAGAAGAGAAGCAGAAAATGATCTTCTGTTCACATGATAAGACTATAGAAAGTGGAAGAAAAAGAATCAATCTTTAATAGTGAAACATAATTTCCTATCCCTCTACTCTCATTGGGACAAAATGGTGGAGCTTCAAGGGTTAAGAACTTCCCTTTTACCCACGTTCTTTCATATTTTCCTTCTATCAATATAGGCTATATAGCATCCAAAAACTACAAGTAAAACAACTCTTTGTTATTTTTGTTACTATTGTTTGTTTGATTAATATGGTCATGAGTTTGTAATGATTGAGTCATATATAAGTTGCTATGGATTGAGAATTTGTTATAATAAGTTTTGTTGTTAGATCTAGGAAATTGTTCTCTAATATTTGTTGGGATCCGAATTCTTTTAATTCTAAGTTAAATAGAAAGGATTTATTTCATAGCCCAAATTAAATTTTACAGATTTAATTGTGTACATATTGACATGCCATTTAAATTTTTTAAATAATGTAAACATTAGATACAACAAAACAAAATATAGGATTTGTTACAAGTTTATGCACGAATTCACATAGGGGCTATAAATAAAAGTAGTTATTTCTTCTAATTATTACAAATTGCTAGCTAATCTAACTTCTTTTTTTCCTAAGCGAATACAATTAAAACCGGAAAAAAAGTAGGTGGGGCAGCTCGATAAAAACCCTAGTACAATTAAAACCGTGCATTAAAAACTTGAAGATTTATTGAGAATTGGCCAAATGAATTGTGTGGCCTACTGAATTTTTTCCAGTATGCTGAAAATGAGGTCGCCTAAAATGGCGGTTTGTAGGGGCAAGTTTCCCTATAATCAAACCTTATTCTTCTTAATTTTTGAACAAAAATAAAAAAATAAAATAAAAAATTAAGAAGAAAGAACCCCAAAAGAATTTACCACTACCAACAAATTGACCCATCCAAGAGGGGAATTAGAATTTTGGAGCTACTTCTTCTCCATGCATGGAAGACAAGGATCATGGAAAACCAAGCCAAACCACCCGGCATAATTGTAGGCATGGCGGTGGCCATTGACGAGACTACTCCCTTCTCTCCGGCCCCATTAGAGCTGCTCAGGGGGCACAACCCAGCAATTTCACAATGTGTGTAAGTAACATGATCAGATTATTGGGGTGGTTAACATGTCATAGTCTATGAATCTTATTTTCCCACAAGTTTCAAACAAGTATGTCAGCAACAAACAACCTTTGCATGGGAGCTGCATGTGCTCCTTATAATTAATTAATGAGGTCTTAGATCCATATTAATTAATGTTAAATCAACCCTTGTTGACTACACAAGCCGGCAATATGATTAACAAATTAATATAAATGGCTGGCACAGAATGCCCTAGGTCAATGCAAACATGCACTACACGGATTTCTAGTATTTTATCGTCCCTAACAAAGTGAATATTAACGGTCTTTTAAAAAATTTAAATAATGCAATAATGTAAAATTATGTATATAGTTAGATGTATTAACTTTATATCATAAGAATGAAATGATGGATACTATTCATTTTATTTGAAACTGAGAGGATTATTATCCAGACCATATAAGCCCATGCTACGAGATTGGGTCTATCCAAAGTATTATTATTGCTTAGCGCTTGTGGGTTGGGGCCTGTAGCTCAGAGGATTAGAGCACGTGGCTACGAACCATGGTGTGGGGGTGTTGATTTAGTTGCAGTGGGTGGAAAAGTTGCTTTGTTACCTATTCCATTAGGAACCGCAGATTTATGAAACTTACTTATCCAAATAAATTTTGGATTGTTCAACTACTTACTCGGACAGATTAATCTCATATGAATTCTCTCATATATGCTCTCCAAATGAATTTCGGGTTGCCTGGCCACCTACTGGGACAGATGAACCTATATGAACTCTTTAACATATGTTGTCTAAATTATTAACAATTTGAACAACAAATTGTTGTAGATCCAATCCGCACTATGCAATGTGTCCCGACTCTTGAGGGGGTGTTTAAAAATAAAAGATAAGGATTAATATTGCTTAAAATACTGGCACTAAACTATAAATGCTGCCAGTTGGGTGAAGATTGAATCAGGTGGAGCACCCAATTGAAGAAGTTCAAAACATAAATGCAATTGTTTCTTTAAAGGAGTCAAGGCTGAACCCAATTACTCACCAACACTGACACCTTATTTTCATCCAACACTGACACGTTATTTTCATCTTCAAAGATGCAGTGTACATGAATGAATTGGCCTGAGCTCAAACAAGAAACACTTTTACTTGGAATTGGATCAAGATCCCTTTTGCCATTGTGCTATCTTCAATAACCAACCACTTTTTGTCATATCTTATACTTTAACAAAAATTAAGTGAAATATTCTCTAGGCTACAAATATACATTCCTTTTTCTTGCCCACATAACACATTTGATTTGAAGCATATGCCTCCTTGATGCACCCACTGGTAACTCATAGATCTAATGGGCCTCCGGTGAACAAGGAAATATATAGAAAAGGGTCATGTAATCACTTGAAATTACCAGAACGTCTCATATTTGAATTCAACTCCTAGTTTAGATTCTGAAATATTTTGAATCAGACTAACATGCAACATATTATTGTCCAGACCCAATATACAAAAGATTTGGCTTAGATGCTGTTAAATAAAAAAAACTATAGCACATTTTCTATAGTTTTTTTAATGATTCGGATTTAATTAAATACTCACATGTATATGATAAAAAAAACACACAGAGATAGACATACCACAAGCGTGCACCCAGAAGCCTAAGATCTGAGAATGTGGCAGATGAAGTCTGGAAACAAACTGCATGCTTGGGTTTTTACTTTGTTCTTGACAAAGAGTAGGTTGGCTAATTGGCTTTGGTTCCTCCATTGACCTAGCAAGGCTGGAGCATGGCATTTCCTCCTAAAGGCAAAATTGGAAGGAGGACTGAGGTTATGAGGTGAAATTCAATTGGTTTATTTTATACGCCATCTAAGGGCATGAAAATGGGCAGCTAAATCCACTTGCATGAGGCAGCAAGCCAAGTATAAAACAGTCATTGATCGAACCATGAGGACAATATACTGAGTTGAAGCCCCAAGGAGAAGGTAGACTGAATCAAGATTGAATTGGGGCATACGTCTGTAGCAAATAAAGATAAACATGCAGGTGCTCAGGAGGAAGTCTTCAAACAGTTATCACAAGGATTAGAACCATATTTGCAGGCATTTCGGTCAAATGATTCTCCAAAGTGTTTGAGTAAGGCTTGTCTCCGACATTCAGCCTGCAAAATTCAAGCATATTGAGTGACGAGGTGTCAATGGAAGAATAACTACTTGATGCAATGGGAAGTTGCCAACCTTAAGTTCACAATACTCTTGCATTTTATGAGCTTGAGCCATTGCTCTCTTAAAGCTTTCTTTTTTGTATCCTTGCCCATTCCGCAACATGCATACTACTCGACTAAAATCCTTCTTCTGGTATAGAGCAATGCACACTGCAGGGTGATTATCTCTTCCAGCCCTTCCTGATTCTTGATAATAGCTTTCAATTGATTTGGACAAGGTATTGTGGATGACAAATCGCTGAACATTAAAGAGAGAGAGAGAGAGAGATACGTTCAAGTTGTTTATATGTTTCTATGCAAATCAGACCAAAAAGCAACTACGCTGCAAGCAAGGTACTCATATCCAATGCTGAAACATCAGAGTCAAAAGGATTGGGTATATTTATAAGTCAGAACTAGGTATTAGAATTAAATGATTTAGAGGTATATAAATAATCTGAGCAATGATCAATATTCACCTAGTGTGAGTATTATCACACCATCCACAGTTGTTGGTGCGGTCCATCTTTGACCAAGCCAACTGTTGGATCTGATGCTTCACTAACATAAATCATGCATGACATATTATTTCAAGTCAATTAGTCATCTATAGCTACCCCATCTAAGTCGATCTTCACATCAGACTTTTACTCTTTGTCTCCAGAAATTAACTTTTTGTCCTTGGGCTGCATAGATAGAGATGATCAACTTTAAAGTTGGTAGGCACACATGATGTACAGGTTAGGATGAGAATTAAGTCCAACAATTGGCTTAAGAAAAGATGAAATCCAAAACTACAGAGGAGTTGTAAGAACCCCCAAACATATATGTAAACACCAAACCAAAGTTGATCCCTCCTCTATTAACTTAAAAATACTCTTCAATCACACCTTAAAATGTTGTTAACTTCATATTTAAAAAATTATCCACATTCGACAAATGCATGAACAAACTATATTGGCCATTTTATAACAGGCATATGTTATAATTATTAAGTAATATAACATTTGTCAGCTGGAGTCATTTACAATAACATTAATAAACTAATCACCAGAGGGAACATTTACTTTCATGCAATAGGGAGGTCCTTACTGTGGTTAATCATACAATTGCATATGATCACAGCATTATTCAAAAACTCAATCAATAAGCATCAAAGAGAAAGTGCAGAAGCAGAATTTATCTGGACTTACAACATCTGGTTTGTCTATTCCCATTCCAAAAGCAATAGTAGCACATACAATATGGATCTCTCCCATGTGCCACTTCTTTTGAACAGAAACTCTTTGGCGAGCCACCAAACCAGCATGGTAATATTCTGTCTTAATATTGCATTTCTCGTTCAAAAACTTTGACACTTCACCACATTCACTTTTTGACAGGCAGTATACAATTCCACACTGATTCTTGAAACGATCCATCAGTAGCTGTCCAAGCTGCTTCAGTGGCTCCTTGGTCTTTCCAATAACTTCGTACTTCAAGTTGGGTCTATCAAAGCTTCTTTCAAGAACCAGAGCGCGAGGGATTCTTAAAGCTTTTATTATGTCCTGTAGAGTATTTATTTTGGACGTGAGGAACAATATGCTTTTTCAACAAGACAGAAAGAGAAGTTTATTAGCATTCTTATTACCTCACGAACTGACTGGGTTGCTGTGGCAGTCACTGCCATCACTGGAACATCTGGGAAATTCTGCTTAAGACATCCTAATCCACGGTAATCTGGACGAAAATCATGTCCCCATTGGCTGGAAGAATATCAGAGAAATTAGGACAAAAACAAAGTACATGATTCTCTTGTTTTTCAGCCACATGATAGGAGTTGCATTGCTTGACAACTTTTCCTACAGCAGCATTTCACAAGATTTTAGTACGAGTAAACCAGTGATTTAAACATCTTTGATACTTGGAAAAAAAAAAAAAAGGTTCTTTCCTTTGTTTGTTGCTGTGGGAACAGCTCTTCCCTGTCGTTTTTTTCTTTTTTTCTTTGTTCTTTTTCCTTTTGGAGTGGGAGGTAAGTATAACCCAATTGTTCACACCTTTTCCCACAGCCGCATGTCACAGGATTTTAGTACAAGTAAACCAGTGATTTAAAATACTTGACAAAAAAAAGTTCTTTCCTTTTTTTGGTAGATCTGAACCTAAAAGCTACCTCCGTCCCCACGCCCTTTACCAACGGAGACTTGAGTCAAGGACCTTAAGCCCAGACACAAACTCTAAATTCTTTCCATATCCTGCAAGTGGTACTACAATCAAAACCACGCCACCATGTGACCACCTTTTGGATAAGGCACCAGTGAAGAGTAATTAAATAACTTTCACAACCAAGAATTATGGCCTAAGGTTAAGATCTTGTAGTTGATATAGTCAGTAAACAGTAGGTGAGGCCGTAGGAAAGGTGTGAGACAGGGTTCCTTCCGAAGGTGGACTGCATCCCATGCAATAATTTTCTCATTTTTCAGTACTACTTATAGCCATCAACATGAACCAAAAAATCACAACCAGACAAGACAAGGGCATACCTCACACAGTGCGCTTCATCAACAACAAAACCAGCTAGTTGCCCCTGTGAATTATGTTGGAGCATCAACTACATGCAACATAAACTTTCAAAATCCTATACTAGTAAACATAGGTTTGAGACATTCAGTTGGAAACCTGAAAATTTTCACCTTCCAATGCAGGCATTTTAGAATCTCAAGAAACAATGAGTTCCCAGCAATCCTTTCAGGAGTTACATACAAGAGCTTGCATGACGGTTCATCTTTCCTAGAAACAAGAAAACAAAACATGGATGAGAAAATCTATTGGAAGAATAATGTGGAGAGCTAAGGATGGCTGAAAATTGAAAAGGCAATCAATTGTTGCTTATTGATCATGGAAAACATTTTCTTGAACAATTTCTGCGCAGACGATGACAATACTGGTCATAGCACACATGAGCTTGAAGAGGAAATGAACCTTGCCTTAGCTCTTGGAGGACAGCTGCTGCTTGGGAAGCAGTTTGCTGAGAATTCAGAAAAGTTGCTGGTATTCCAAACTTGAGGTTCAGAGTAATTATTTGATCCTGAATGAGGGAAAGTAGAGGAGATACAACTACCGTAACACCTGGTTGCATAGTTGCTGGAAGCTGAACAAAACACGCAATAATGTAACAATAAGTTGACAACTTTCCCTCATTCAACTACTCAACAAAGGGCCATTCATATTGCTCCTCAATAGATATTTGGTAAAATGTCAAATAGATACAAGGTTTTTGGGCCAATGTTACTCCAGAACAGAAACAACCCAACTTAGCAAAATTTAGCAAATTATATGGCATTGACAACAGGATTCCTGGTGTTCTGTACTGCTATTCTCTATGACACGGACCATCAGGTCTTAAAAAAAAGAACAGTCAACAATAAGCAGGCAACATACATTCTCCAATTATCAAAATTATAGAGACAGGTTTGAGTCTGCTTGCATCAATTTTTCTACAGCAATCAACAGCACAATACTAGCGGATGAGTTTCCCTAATGCTTCTTTAAACCCCATAGGTTGAAGGAAATTGCATCACTATAAGGGGTTAGTACCATATTAGAGATATGGCTAATTATTCTAGTTTACCATGAAAGGTTTTTAACATATAGGACAGATAAAATTCTTAAAAGGATAAAGGAAATTTCCCTGTACAATTCACAACTCAACCCTTTAAGTTTTAGAAATTAGACACTGAGCTAGGTTTCATTAACACAAGTAACAAATATAGACTAGCTTGATCATCATTTGATAAGCTAAATTTTTTGGGGTCAACAATCACAAATAAAATGAAAGAACAAATAATAGAAAAAAAGAAATGCTGTTATTTATATCTCCCATAATGATATTGACATATCCATTCTAGATTCATAAGGTTCAAAGTGCCATTAAAATCTAGAAAATCAAGTTGGACAGAAACAGCTTAACCACTTGCCGGAGCTTTAGACTAATGAGTTCAATCAAGGATCCCCAAATACTGCACAAACAAAAAGAAAGGGGAAAGAGAAAAAGAAAAGGGCAAAGTTTGCACCAATAGACTTAGTTTCTCATGTAGGCCAGCCTAATACTAACACAACAAATTTTAAGTTTCACCATCAGCCCCCAAAATTTAAGGAATAATTAATGAGGAAAATTTGGCAAAAGACTTGTAACTGTATGCAGTTAGCACAAGTCTAGGATCTTAAATGTCTGATTGACAGTTGCAGTATAACAAAACTAAAATGGATAAAATACTCAAGATCAACAGAGGATGCCATATCTTATGATATATTTTAGCCATGTGGTTGATTTGCTGTTAATCCAAGAGAATATAAAAGACAAACATTCTAAAATAAAAGGAAGAGGACAAGACCTGGTAACATAGACTTTTACCACCTCCAGTAGGCATAAGAATGAAGCAATCTCGCTTTGCTACAGCTGCTTTACAAGCCTGATGCTGCAATGGTCGGAATGTCCTGTTACCAAATATTATGACATTTGCCAATTCAAAATCATCCAAAGCCTTTAATTCTTCATAACTGAGAGTCTTGTGTTCCTCTTTTGATGTTCGGGAGCACTGCTTTTTACATGAAACTGATGCAATTAAACCTGGAGTGATGCTGCTCCCACAATCCTTCAACATAGAACAACTACTTCAGTGTCTGCAAGGCTGAAACTATTTTACTTGCTTTATAAGTTTATAATAGAAAAATGAAATTTTGTTTTTTTAATGTCTTCATTTTAACTGGCAAACAAAATCTGTTATGTCGCTAATTGCAACATTCTATCATTTACAATCACATGCAAAGATAAGTTTATGACAGCCATTAACATTTTCCTTGAATACTCTGCAGCAATAGATGATAACCAAAAATATAGCTACTGAAGATTACTACCCGAAACAAGGAGGAAACTGCAGCAGGTACACAACTATTATTGAGCTCTTCACAGCAGTAGTGAAAATAAGATGAGAACAAAACTTTTGTGGGCTAAAATTTGTACCACAGATTTTGAATCACATTTACTTGAGCCTTGCATGAAGACAGGACTGCTCCAATCAGCACAGGAAGAAGGGGTAGATTTGACATCTTTTTTCTTTGGAATTATGAAGTCTAAGTCTTCACTGTCACTAGAAGAATCCAAATCCAGAAAATGTGGACCTTTTTGAGGTTCGGGTGAATCCTCTATAACATTGATGTAGCTTCTTGCATTGTCATCATTATCTGCTTCATTACTGTTGAGAACATCTTTGTCAAAAATGCTACTCAAAGTTCCACAAGCTTCTGACTCAATTGCTTGCAAATCATCCCATTCCTCAGTATCTTGCATTGATTCAGCTAAGGCCGCAAGAAAATCATCACCACAGTGCTCCACAGTGATGAAATCACGACCATCCTCGCCTAAAGAACATTTTTGGTTAATAGAAAGAGCAAATAATGATGGAAACATTAATACCCACAGCTGAGTAGGGAACAAAAACCAAGTGCACCGATCATGGCCACTGTAAATGATAAGTTTAACCTTTACTTATCTCAAATGCTGTTTTATTATCAATTTCCGATATAGTTCACACAGTATATGTGCAGTCAAACACAGATATCGTCTCCAAAACGCAATCCTACCTCCAGCAAAAATAATTGCTCATTAACTCATTTGAAAGAAAAAAAGGTTACACTAACCTCAAACAAAAACATACCAACCTCAAGTACAATCACATTCCAATGCAAGAACTCAACAAACAACTATATTGGCAAACAAACAAAAAAAAAATCCCAGCACACTAATGTCACATTTCGGTTGCAAATAATTTTTTTAGTATTTTCAATCGAAACCAACACTAACCAAAACAACCGCTAATCTAACACCTCCCCCCACCCCAACCAAAAAAAAAAGAAAAAGAAAAATAAAGCCAACGCAGAATTCTTCGTTTGGGGGAACATACATACATAGCAGTGTATCAAAACCAGAAATTTCACAAAACCCAATAACCCATTTCAATTATTACCAATCCCGTCCAATACCAAAATCAAATCCTTCTTTCAATAAACACAAACACCCATTTCATTATTTCAGGAGCACAAAGACATAAATATCTAGAATTACACACACAGAACTGAATATGGAGAAAGAGGAAGATGGTTTTAGGGTTTGAGACTGCTGGTGAAGGAATGAGGTACCATAGAGTTGAACCAGACGATCCAGGCACTTCTTTGCCGATTCTTCATCGAAACCAAACTCGAGGGCCAAGCTTAGCAAGCGAGCTCTTTCCAATTCCAGATCGTGGTCGTCCATTTTTGTGACTTTGATTGCACGTAGAGTCTCCCGCGCTAATTGGCTTTGAAAAACCTAGCATCTAGCTGGAGAAGCTCGTGTATATATATATATACAAGATGAGAAACCTGTGAAACGAAGTCGTTTTCAGGTTTGGGGTTTGGGCTGTGCGACACCGTTTTTTTTTTTTTTTTTTTTTTTTGCTGCACTTGATTTACTTTTAATTCCATAAATTAAAAAATACCGGATAAGTAAAAAAAAAATATTTACTAACTTAAAGTTATGTTTCATTTAATTAAAACTGAAACAGATATTTACTTGTTGATAAATTTTGGGTACTATAATAATCGATATTTATTTGATGGACGAAGTTCTTTCAATCCTGTATATTAAATTAACATATGTGAATTTGTTCTTAAAGTAACAACATTTTTGATACAAAGTTAAAGAATTAAATTAATAATATTTTCAGCTTATGATAGTTAAGCTTTAAAATATAAATATTGATTATATACACCCAAAAAAAATTAAAGGATTCAAATAATAATAAAATATATATCCCGATCATATAATTAAGCACGATTAAAGTTAAAGGCGACAAAATGCCTAAAGCTAAAACTTGGGCTCGACAAAATACCCTGTACAATGGTCGAGAGACTCGAGATGCAGAGAATTGTAATGAATTGTTAATACTCGAACATTGTGTGAGGCAAACAAGTCTCTAGCTAGCTTGCACAAGGATTTTGTAATGAGTTGTTCCTATTTTATTGGCTTGCCTAAAAACAATCTTATAATTGTAACTATTGCTTTCCTTCCAGCTAATCATGCAGCACCGTAACAACGGTTGAATAGGGCTTCGGTGGTGGTGTATGGTGGCATTCGGCGGCGAAATAGTGGTGTCGATCTGATGAGCCCGAGTAGATCTTTTGTCCATCGTTTTAGTTCAATTTAAAGAGAATAGAGATTGATATGGCGGGTTTTTTTTTTTAAAAAAAAAAGCATTTTGGTATTCTAAATTGACGTGTCTATCTACTATACGTTGAAGGGCTTAAAAGACTGGATTTATACCATGTTCTTATAGAAGTTTTATCTTTCTTGTTATTGATTTAGGGGCAAAATAGTTATTACATGTAGTTTTTGGCCTATTGCCTCCAGAGGTGGCTAGGAGTATATATAAATTCACCAATAACATGGGAAGGTAATTCTTCTCCCATCATTACGAGTTTAAAATTTAGGAATTAGGAGCTATAATATAAATGCTGTTACTTTGTTAAAGAAAAAAAAAATGTATTAAAAACTTAATAATAATTTATAGAAGAAAATCAAGATAATGCAATTGATTAAACAATATTGATGCTCGAGCAAACTCTATTTTCTTGAGGCATATATGCATGCACGATGCATGTAACCACCAAAATTTTGGTATGAACGTATGGATGGAGATCGATGAAGATGAAGTACTGTAATATTCTTGTCATATTGCACTCCAATAGGACAAGAGTATGTGAATGCAAATGTTCGGACAATTTAATTGCAATAAGATAAGAGTAAATGAGTACAGAAAAGAACTCTACTTGTTCAGACAAGAATTTAATTAGGCCGTTTGAGTTATCTGGGTACCTATCCAAACAATTGAAATCTTCTATTTCTAACATTAATTATCTTTTGGTTTACAAAAATCACACCTCTTGAAACCTTCACTCAAAAATAAAGAGAGGAGAGAGAAGACAGTTTTGAAACCTAATAACAAGTGGAATATATATTCCCATCAACAAAAGGCATGCATCTCTTAAAAAGGTGACTATAACAAGGAAAGCTCAAATCAAAATGAGCTCCGGCCCTACAAGCATCTTAACTATTTTTCTTACCTTATTATTAATCGTGATCGAAAATCGAACATCGAAATGGAGGATTAATCAATAAAAATAAATAAATAAATTCAAAATCATAACTCATAAGTCTTTCAATTCCCATGATTCGCGACACGTGTGTAAAGTAAAGTCCCAGGTTCCTTTCCGGGCTTCTTGTCCAAAATCCAGACCAAAAAATAAAAAAAAATAAAAAAATCATATAAATAGAAAACGAATACATACAATTACGAAGCAAAAGAACAACAACACTGTAAGAGAAAAGGCTTTCGATAATAACAACGTACAAACGTTTCATGCATGCAGCATGACAACTGACAAGATCGATGATCGATCAGCATGCAGAAACTTATTTTGCTTTCTCGATCTCTTCACAACCGGCGTACTATCATGATGCACTTTCGCTTGATCCAACAGAAACCTTTCTTGAGAGAGCTCTTGACCTTCCCTTCCGCGGAGTAGAGCTTATATTTCGCAACTCTCCTCCTCCTCTTCATCTCAGGATTATCCCACCATTTCTTGACGGTCGGGGAGGTCTTTCTTCTGGGCTTGACAGAATGGTATCTTATCGGAGAAGGGTAAGACCGACTCAAGTACATTTTGTTTTCGCTCAGGTTCCTCACGGTTACGATCTCCAGTTTCCGACCAGCTCCATAGGAGCGGTACCGGATCTCCTCCATCCCTCTCTCTCTCTCTTTCTTCCTCTAACTCTCTATAATTTCGGGTTGTTAGAATGATGGGGAAATTAAGGTATAATTTGGTCATGTTTAGTCCTTTTATCAAGGAGGGGAAGGAGAGGTGTAGAAGCGAGGTGTTTTTTTCCGTTTGGGAGAGAATTTAATTGTGGGGTTGAAATTTATTTGGTGAAAAGTCTTCTCGAACTTCTCAAGTTTATGTTTAACAATAACTTACCACGTCACCATATATATATATATATAAAATATTTTTTTTCCTTCAAAAAATTAATTTGAAGATTCCTTTCTAGCAAAAGTTTAGGCTGATAATTTTTGACATAATATTAACTTAATACAAAATTTGTGGGTTAAGATTGAGGGGTCTGACTCATTTAATTAAATGGATCGAGTTATGATTAACCTATATAATCTTATACTCTACATCGACACAACCAAAACCCTACACATAACATTTAGGGTTTGCATTTTTTTACACGATATGAATCCAACACAAAATTAGCAGGTTTGGGTTAATGTGTGTAACCCGTTTAATTAAATGTCTTGGGTTATAGTTGACCTATATATATAGTCTAATTCTGTTAATGTTTTGACACAACCCGAACCCGACACACAACATTTAGGACTTGTATTTTTTGACATGACCCGTTAACCTACGAAATTATAGTTTTTTTTACCAAACAACCCAAATTCTTGTTTGGCACAACTTTTTAGGTATTAAAAGTATTTTTTAAACTTCCTAACGCAATTGTCAACCGGCTAATAAGTGTGCGTTTAAAATTGCGATTTCATAGGCAAAAAATAATATTTTAAACAAAATTTCAGAAAATGAATCGTTTGGAATTGCATTTTTTAAAAAATTGCAATTTGAAAACGGAAAATTTTAAAAGCTAAACTGCAATTCTAATGGTCAAATTACAATTTTGTCAAACGTTTAACTGCATGTTTAAAAATAATTTTTTCCAAATCATATATTTAAAAATTACAAACCTAAACTGAACCTAAAATTATTCATACCAAACTCGGCCCCAAAGGCTAAAATTAGGCATGTAGTTTTGACAAACTGGCACGAAAACGTATACGTATGGTATCCAACCAAATTCTGTTAGCGACAGATGCAAAAGAAAATTATTCATATCGATCATAAGAGAAGATCAGCTGCATGTACGTAGGGAAAAAAAGCAAAAGAAAGAAACAACAAGCTTTAATATTTTTCTGTGCTGTTGCTAAATGGTGCAGTTTGAGGAGGATAATCCGGATGACTTGCTGGGTAACATGGTGGTACTGGGGCTCTCTCTCGTAGTAATTGCAGCAGTTGTCGTTGGCGTCGTTGCTGGATTGGATCACAGCGACACCCCTGTCGAAGCGGAGAGGTCAACCCATGGTGCGGCCATTTATGACCCAACTGATCATTACAATGAATCTTGTCTGGCTGGCCGAGATCCGGCAGCTAATAACGCCCAAGTGATAACCTATTTCAAAAATGGCACTGCTTGTATCGCTATGATCCGGCCAATTCGAGACAAGTATTGAATGTTTAAGTTTTATTTATTTAATAATATTTTGAACATGAGCCAAGTTTGAGCCTAAAGCCAAGTTAGATGATTTGTTTAAGCTTGACTTATTTATCTTTCAAGTGAACTCGAACTTGTTCACAAGCTGTTCAGTTAACTTATTCATTCCTTATATAAAGTAAAATATTATGATTGTTTATTTTTTACTTTCATAAATTTATACTAATTATTTGTTAATTAATTATCATTAAGATTTTATCATTTGAGTTAATTAATTCAATTAAATCTTAAATACTCCAATCTCGAGTTTTAAGTTTAAATGGATATAAATTTATTATGTGCGCATATGCATACACATATATATTTACACACAAATATACTCATGCACACACATATATCTATTATCTATATCAATACTCCCAATAATTCAAGATACGTCTATTATATTAGGAAGATAATTTCTCTTTACATGTTTTAATTATAAATCAAAATAATACTATAAAAATAATAAAAATAAAATTATGTGAGCTTATACGAGTATATCTCATTTTGTAATCGAGCTTAATTTTATGTTTACGATCTATTCATTTATTAAACAAATCAAATTCGAATCAAGTTTATATAATTGGGTATCAAATGAATTGTTGAACAAACTTTTTTATTTAAAGCGCCTGACATTTGTAATAGGGAAATGATCCATGCAGTACTCTTAGTACACAACAAGTGCACTGTAAATAATTTTATCATTTCAAAGGAAGAGTACTTTTTTTGATTTTAATAACAAGAAGGCAAAAGTCGATGCTGACGTGGCTGTGGATGAAAGAGAAAATTCACAAAAAGGTTAATAGATTGAGAAATGATTCTCGTACACAAAGCTTACAACAACGATACAACAGTCTTACGTGGAAAGTGGGTTTAAACGTTTTTTTCATTTTTTTAATATCACAGTACAGCATTCGTCAAAACCGGTTGGGGGGAAATGAAAAATTCCATTTCCCCCCAAAGCTGAACGCACCCCCCTTCTCTCTCTCTCTGAAGTCTGTCCGTACAGTCCCCAAATCGGCCTCCGACGTCCGTCCCCGGTCCTTCACCGGAGTTCCGCCCCCAGCCCCTCTGTCTCTCCCGCTCGCTCCGGACTGCCGCCCCCAGCCCCTCTGTCTCTCCCGCTCGCTCCGGACTGCCGCCCCCAGCCCCTCTGTCTCTCCCGCTCGCTCCGGACCGCCGCCCCCAGCCCCTTTGTCTCTCCCGCTCGCTCCGGACCGCAGCCCCCAGCCCCTCTGTCTCTCTCGCTCGCTCCGGACCGCCGCCCCCAGCCCCTCTGTCTCTCCCGCTCGCTCCGGACCGCAGCCCGCAGCCCCTCTGTCTCTCCCGCCGCCCGCAGCCCCTCTCTCTCTCCCGCTTGCTCCGGTGCCGGTCGTCCCTGTCCCTCCGGTAACTCTGTTTCTCTCTCTGAAATTATTGAATGGTGTTGGTATTTTGCTCAATATGCTCTGATTTGCTTACCAAAAGAAAAACTTAGGACAAACGTTTTCAATCTGCTGATTTGTTTTGGAGGATTTTTCTTTCTCAATACCGAATGGGTATTGAGAAATTTTTGGGTTTGTGGAGGATTTCCGGCAAAGGAAGTGAGGAACCGAATGGGTGTAAATTTATTGAAAAAAATCTGGGGTTATTTTGGGTTTCCTCTTCCTCTGTTAATGGCCGAATGAATATTGTGAGAATTTATGAGTACGTACTGTTACTATAAGTGTAGATCCATAGCCCATCCATGCACGCATCTATGTATTATTGGACTCTTTCTGCAGCTTAAGATTTGGGAGTGGTTTTTTTTTTATTATTATTATTGTACAAATATCTCGCTTTTCTTTGGGATCATCCCTAAGTCTTAACCCTTGTCTGATTGTTGCTAGCTGTAAACATAAGCGGCAATTTATCAATTTATTTTTCGTTGAAAAGAACAAGAAAAAAAAATACATAAAATAAATTAGTATTAGGTGTAAAAGGAAGAGAGATTTTCATAGGTTGGTTGTCATTGTTGAAGTAAAATTGGACTAGCTTGTACCCGACACTCTTGTTGAGAATAATATTTAGCACCATAATGTGCACTGTCATTTTGATTTGTTTGGCCGATATGATTATTGCTGTGGTGGCTATTATATGAGCTGAACTAAAGAAACAGCAGAATTTTATCTTTTTTTTTTTTTGGTTTAGGCATCATATGTGACTTTACCTGGATCCTTGTCTATTTAAGTTTGAGTAGATCCTAAACAATTTTTTTTTTTTTTTTTATGAACAATTGTTGTATCAGTTGTTCAATGTCATTATATGTCTAGTGAAAAGTGCCCCATCTTTTGTACAATGAGGAAAACATACTCGCGATTTCTATGGTTTTTTATTGTCAGACTTCCATGAGGAAAAATGAAGGCATTAAAAAGCTAGTGCTATGACTGCCTTTATGTAGTTTAATTTGTATAATATTGTCAAATTACATGCTTTTAAGGTTATGTAGTTTAGTTTTTTCATTCAATTAACTTATATTACTTTTTAATATAGCACTTTTCTAAATGGACTCTTCAAGTTCACGATTGGATAATGAGGGTGAATTTGACGATGATCTAACCCATCAAGATGACCGTCAAAATGGTTAGTTTTTTCACTTTTGTTTGAGTTATAGTTTTGTTTTGTTTTTTCTTTATTATTATTCTAGGCTTTTTTATAAACACATTTTGTATACTTTTTTGGATAGATATGGGTGAAAAATTTGAGAAGTCGAAGGATTTAATGACATTTATTTCAGATGAAGAGTTGAATGATGAGGAAGAAAATGTGGTACTACCTGTGGTGTTAAAGGATGATGAGAAAGTTGAAGAGCCGAAAGAATCAATGACATTTAGTTCATTAGACGAAGTCTGCTCTTATTATAGGAAGTATGCTAAGCAAGCTGGGTTTGGTATAGCGTAGAGAAGCTCGAGAAAAAAGAAGGGTAGAAAAGGTTACGTAATGCTTATATGTACTCGTGGAGGTGCAGAGCGACCTAAAACAAGTGATTGTGCGAAGCCAATTCAAGTTTCAAATAAAACAGGGTGTGGTGCTAGGATTTGTGCAAATTTATGTGATGATGGAACGTGGTTTTTGAGTAAAGTTGAGTTGATGCATAATCATTCGTTAAGCCCGGGCAAGGCGAGATTTTTTAGAAGCAATAAGAAAATTAGTGACACTGCGAAAAAAAGACTTGAGCTAAATGACAGAGCAGGAATACGTTTGTGTAAAAATTTCAATTCATTAGTTGTTGAAAGTGGGGGGTTTGAGAATCTTTCATTTGGAGAGAGAGATTGTCGGAATTATATTAACAAGGCAAGAGAACTCAATTTTGGTAAAGGTGGTGCTCAAGCACTTTGTGATTACTTCAGAAGAATGCAAAAGCAGAATAGTGGCTTCTACTACGTAATAGATGTGGACGATGATTGTAGGTTAAGAAATGTTTTTTGGGCTGATGCACGGAGTAGGGCAGCGTATGATTTCTTTGGAGATGTTATTACGTTTGACACAACGTATTTGACCAATAAATATGACATGTCATTTGCTCCTTTTGTAAGAGTGAATCATCATGGTCAATCTATACTTTTGGGGGCAGGACTAATTTCAAGAGAGGATACAGACACATTTGTGTGGTTGTTTAAATGTTGGTTGGAGTGCATGAATGGCCAAGCCTCTAAAGCAATTATGACAGACCAGGATAGAGCTATGAAAAATGCAATCGCTATTGTTTTTCCTGAAAGTCGTCATAGATATTGTATGTGGCACATTTTAAAAAAATTGCCTAAAAAGTTTAGATCACATGCTAATTTTGATGGCATTAAGGGTGCCATTAATAAATATTTGTATGACTCTCAAACATGTGAAGGATATGAGGAAAATTGGAAAGATCTTCTGGAGAAGTATAATCTTCATGATAATGCATGGTTGAATGGGTTATATATGGATAAGACATTTTGGGTGCCGGCATACATGAAAGATACGTTTTGGGCGGGAATGAGTACTACACAGCGAAGTGAAAGATGAACGCATTTTTTTATAGTTACGTGCACTCACGAACCACATTGAAAGAATTTGTTGATGAATATGATAACGCTTTAAGGAGAATGGTCGAGAGTGAGGCACGTGCTGATTTCGATTCTTTCAATCGCACAATCCCATGTATAAGTGCCTTGCAATTAGAGAAACAGTTTCAAGTTGTTTACACAAATGTGAAGTTCAAAGAAGTACATGAGCAGTTTGTGAAAATGATGTCTTGTAATAACGCTCTTCTCAAAAGTGAAGGTGCGATTTCTACCTTCGAAGTTGTTGAATATGTTGCAGTTGGAGATCACTTAATAGAAAAGATATTTCTTGTTTACTTCAATGAAAATGAACTCGAAGTGAAGTGCACATGTGCATTGTTTGAAGTAAAAGGCATCCTATGTAGGCATTCACTGTTCGTGTTACGGACAAAGAAAGTGACAACTTTGCCACAAAGATATGTTCTTGACAGATGGAGGAAAGATGTTAAGCGAGAGTACTCGAAGGTTAAGAGTAGTTATGATGCCATTAGTGATAATCCACATGCCCAAATACATGACAAAGTGAGAAACAATTTGAAAGAATTACTGTCGCTCACGTCAGTAAACACGGAGAAACGTTGCATAGAACTAATGGAAAAAATTGATCAATTAAAAGAGTTGTGGCGTTGCGAAAATCAATCTTTTGGCATTCCAGCTACTGTCGCATCTTCTAGCTGCAAAAAGGTGCTTAGTCCTGTGAAGATTGACTGTAAAGGGAGACCACGAACAAAGAGAAAGGTGTCTGTTATAGAAACAGTGGTGAATAAATCCAAAGTATCGAGCAAGCCACCAAGAAACAACAATGATAAAACGAAGAAACAAAAAAATCAAGTTAGTGAATTTATTATTTATTATTTATTTTTTTTATTACTTCTATCCACATTTTACTTACTTAAAAAACATGTGTACTTCTCCACATTGCATAAACCATTTTTTAATTGTAGGCCTCCAAATCAACGGAAAATCAAGACAACACTAGTCAATCTCCATTGCCTTCTGTGCCTTCTGCAGCTCACGATCATAGTACTCAGGTGATTAGCCAACATCTCTTTATTTATTAATTGGTTTTTGACAATTATTTGATATTTCACGTACTTATTCAGTGTCTGTTTTTGAAGGATTCCGTCGCTTCGTCATCGACAGTTGCTCACACGTTCAGTGGTCACCATCATTCTATTCTTTCTCAGGTATAATTTGTGTTTTTTAATTTCTGTGTTGGCATTCATTTATATGCGTACAATAAGGGAAACAAATCATGTGTGTATTAGGTGAATTAGTCAATGGACCCCATAAATTTGTTATCTACATTGATAAGCCAACACAAATACCAAGAGGCTTTCAGTACAGCCATACAAATGCGTGATGTGTCAATTGTGAATTGGCTATGCTCCCAGGTAAATGAATTGATAGTATTGTGTTATTAAAATGCATCCAATTTAGATGTCTGAATATTAACGTTGATTTTCAGGTTGATAAACGGTGGGTCTTGACTATGGATCCTCTGCCTTTGAGTCAAGAAGTATTACTCCAGTTGTTCTGGCTTTTACCCTATTGTTTAAATACCAACCCAGCCGAAATAATTGCTTGGATGATAGACGTTTTTAATTCCATAATTCCAACTGATCCGGCAATTGAAATGCATGTGCGCAACATCTTCAATTAAGTCTATGCCGCACTTAATAATATAAGTGTCCTGCCTACAATTACTGATGCTATGCGGTCAACCATTCGTCTTCTGATGAATGGTTTACTTCCACCTTGAGACCAATATGATAGAATGGTATTTGATCACATGACTTTTACCTCCCAATTGCAACTGAAATGCTGTCTATAGGAATCAGAAGTTAATTTTCTACAATGTTTGTTATTTGTCTTTTTATGACCAAGAGAGGAAAAACACTTGTATTCCATTTTGCAGATTGTAGGAACATATTTCTGTTCTTCCCCTGGGTTTGTTTTTCTTTAACTAATGTATGTAAGATTAATGTCTAGCTTGTTTGCTTATGTGCTTCAGAATGCTAAAGCCTTATGTGCATTGGATTGCATGTCTAGCATGCTGAATTTCTAAAAGCTTTTTAGTTTTGCCTATTTGTCCTGAGGTTGAGTTTACCATTCTTGGGGTGAATTTGAAATGGGATTTGTAGCTACGTGCCCATTAAAGTTGATACAGAGACGTACCTGGTGGAAGGCCAAAATTTTTGCATTTCAGCAAATACAGCTTCAGCTTGAAGTAAAATGACAATTGTACCTTGGGAGAGTTTCCCTATCAAATTCTGGTTTTGGATTCACAGATTGGTCAGTTTGGAAATGGTTATATAGCTTTTTGGTTTCTTGCTTTATTTCTCTCAAACCTTGCTTCTTTACTCTGTTGCTAATCCATAACTTATGTTTGTAGTGTACTGGGCAATATAGGAGAATTGATTATGCTGTCCAAAATAATGAAAGTTGCTCTTGTTTCATAGATTTTGCTTACTCTCTTAATTCATTTTCGTGGATATGCAGGCTAAGGTGGTTGGAAAGACAAGCTTTGCTGGTAGCTTCCCAGGGTATGATGAATATGTTCCAATGGTT
The DNA here is from genome assembly GCF_958979055.1 of Alnus glutinosa. Lineage (NCBI taxonomy): Eukaryota > Viridiplantae > Streptophyta > Magnoliopsida > Fagales > Betulaceae > Alnus > Alnus glutinosa. The sequence continues at coordinate 22,159,439 of NC_084897.1, read as the reverse complement.
GACAAGGCAGTTGATGCGAGTTGGAAGAAGCAAGCATCCCTTCAGAGGCCTTGTACTTCCAAAGGTTAGAAAGTTTTGTCTAGGTGTATTGTTTGTCTATTATATTTACCTGTTCGCAGTCTCAACGAGACTGTGAAGCTAGCATATTACAAAACAGTTACATAAACCATCTTCCTGGATTTAAGTTACCTTTATAAGTATATCAAGTGCATCACATACTTGTCATGTTGCTGTTCTAATAAAGCATGGCACCACTTGTATAATAAAATTCTAAAATATGCTCTGTAGTGTGGCACCTAATTACCCAATGCCCTCCCTTTGCATGTTTTGACTTGACTCCATTGTTTTCTGGGGTATGATGTAGTTATATTTGGGTTATGACTTGATAACATTGATTGATCTTTTTCTTTTCCTTGTGGACTCAGTATTATATGCATAAGAGGCTTAATTTTCCTATGCAGGGAGTATTTTTCTACAAAGCATTAGGAGTATTACTGTTGATTCCTTTCACCAGTCAATGATAATAATGTGTAGTCGTAGGGGTTGAGATACTCTCGAGGCACTGGATTGCTCAGTGCACATTGCAGCTGTCCATTACAGGTAGACTCACATTTCAAAGGTACATGCAATTGATGGTTGCCATGTACATTGGGAGCATCCAATGGAAGGGATTTGAGTCTGACTTGAAGCTTTTGTGGAAATACTGCATAGAATTTTCATTTCTTTTTGTGTCACGTGTGGCATATTTTTGCTTCATCATTAAGCTAATGAGTTGCAGTAGATTTCAACTTTTGAGTATAAACAATTGAGAAGATATTGTATCATATTTTATGATATGATAGTGGATTTTACTTGAAAGTTTTCTATTTGAATATTGATTTTCTTTATGATTGGATTGTGTTCTTAATTACCTTGAGAATTTTGCTCAGAATAATTTTTTGGGAATGGCTGAAATTGTTCGGTTGGAATTTTTTTTTTTTTTTTTTTATTCACAGAAGACAGCTGCGGTGTGACCATAGTTCTAAATATGCAGATTCTGCATCCTTATACAATAATATTAGACGTACTTGGTGGAATAAGGATGCAGAATCTGCCAAGTATTCCACTTTAATAGAGTCTCATTTATCTCAAGCACATTCTCCGATGGTTATCCATCCTCACAGAATTTCTTCATAGCATCACATACAATGATCTATCCTGGATAAATATGTAATTAGAAAAGGACCAAATGAAAAAGACAATTTCCAGGAAATGATGAAACCGAGTGGAGCATGACTAGATGGGTGATGAAGGACCACGTTATGCTCTATGTTGGATAGTTGATCATAATGTGCAATTATGTCTTGAGTTCAAAATTTAAGTTGAAAAAAGAAAAAGAAGGTTCCTTTATTTATCATCAATACAGTTTACTTGGCAGTGATCCAACTTCAAGAGAAACTAATTGCACTGCTAAGTTTGCTTTACACAGAGAAGGCGTGCTTGGTTATGTTGTGAAAATTGAACTGCTAAGTTTGCTTTACACAGGATCTTATGTACAAGTATTCAGTTGGAAAAACATGAAGATTCCGGTGTGGATTTTGTTGAAAATACCAAGATTGACAATATTGAGCTACTATAAAGAGCAAACATAAGCCAAGTAAAAATATCGAGCTAGTATAAAGAGCTAACTTAAGCCAAGTAAAATGACAGAGTTATTGACACGAATGATATATTATCAACTCCATTCTGTAAACAGTTTGAAGAATTCAAATACCTGGGATTTTAAAATTCAACCAAAATCAAACCCAAAGAAAAGAAAAAATTAACTATGGATTTTAAGATTTTCAGCTATTTGCACAGTGCTTACCATTTGTGAAACTAAAAAAAAAGTAAAATATCTGACAATGACAATTTTTAACATAATAATGTTTTCATCCTTTCATTCTAACATCAAGTAACTAACTTTAGAACCGCTATAACCATTGAAATAAATTACAATGCCCAAAATGATTACGACTACTGCTGTCCAAAACCAAAACATCTTTCTATTAAGACCCAACTCCAACCGAAGTCTCTCATATTGTTCCTTGTGTCTTGTTTCAATTAGTTTCTCAAGTCTGTCAATATTGGCCATTGTGACCTTCTCAACTTTCTCAATATCGGCCCGTCTCCCTTCCTCAATGTCTCTCATATGATCCTCCAATCTCTTCTCATAAGAAATCATTTGGTTATCCACCCACTTAAAAAAGTCACAATCTCCAACTTTCTGCGTGAAAACATAAGAATAAATGTCATAAACTACTAACGAAAAAATAAATCACAATTAATTAATTTTAAAATTACCTTATACTTTATACAGCCGTACCACTTTCTTCCGGGGTTGTCACTAGTTCATGAGTACCTTAAACGTGCATGCACTCCACAGTAACATAATGGAGGGGTACTAGACGCATCACTATTTACCGACATTTTTTCGGGCCTACGCAAAAATAATAATAATAATAATAATAATAATATCATTCACCTAATCAGCAGGAGCCCAAACTCACCAGGTCAACCTCCAATCAAAAGAAATAAGACAAGAAGAATTGACCAGACTCACCAGGCTCACCAGGTCAACCTCAGATCGATCAAATAATTGACCCTGTTGTTGATTCAACTTACAAGGATATTTGGATGTCAACTGCAAAGGTGAGAAAAAGTTGCTAGAAAAATTATGAAAAAGAAAAACTTCTCATGCAAATCAGAGACTAATCCTAGTTACCATCACATTATATTATTTAGCATTTGTAGTAGTAATAAGAATTTGAAAATTCCAGGATCCTTGAAGAACTGGATAAGACAAATGTATTTTTAAAAACTGATTTTCACAAATTTATTGCCTAGACATGAAACACTATACTCATATATGGCCAGTATGTGGGAAACAATGATTGTGTGCAAGATTTTTTTTTATTTTTTTTTGGGTTAGAAGGCATACAATTTTGCTTTAATAGCATTTTATATACGCATTAAAAGGAATTGGTTCTAAAACTAAAACTTTTGTTTTGACAAGGCTACAGAATTGGTTCTTAAAACTAAGGTACAAAAAGTCTCTAACCAAGGGCAGTAAAGACTAAAATGCATATCATAACATACAAGGAACAAGAACTCCATAATATTAATTGACGTTTAAATCCTAGCACAATGAACATTGAAAAGTAGTAAAATAGAAGGCAAATCTATGCATCCAATGCAAAATTTATCAGGAAAATATTTCGCATCCGCAACGGCCATTGAGAAGAAGTGATATGATTTATGCATTCAAAATGAGAATAACTTGTACAGACCTAGATTCACCTGAAATACCCAGATTTTCAACGACCCACAAAGTAAAACCCCATCCCTTGCAACATGTAGCAAAAGACCTACTGTACCAAAACAAATCTTAGTTTTTTCTTCTTCTTTTTTCCCCCCCATAAAACCGAATCAAAACCAAGCAAAATACCAACACCATCCAACAATCAAAACCAGCAAAATTACTAACACTAGTTACAGCATCCAACAACAAACAACAGACCGAATTTTTTTTCCCCCTCAAACCGAATCAGTATTTTCAAACAATAATTTCAGAGAGAGAAAGAGAGTTACCGAAGGGACAGGGACGACCGGCACCGGAGCGAGCGGGAGAGACAGAGGGCTGCGGGCGGCGGTTTCCGACGGACGGAGCAGGCATATCCAGCCAGAGAGAGAGAGAGAGAGAGGTGCGTAGGAGGCAGATCCGGCCACAGAGAGAGAGAGAGGCTGCGGGCAGCGGTTTCCAATGGACAGAGCAGGCAGATCCGGCCAGAGAGAGAGAGAGAGGTGCGTAGGAGGCAGATCTGGCCAGAGAGAGAGAGAGGGCTGCGGGCGGCGGTCCGGAGTGAGCGGGAGAGAGAGAGAGGGGCTGGGGGCGGCGGTCCGGAGCGAGCGGGAGAGACAGAGAGGCTGGGGGCTGCGGTCCGGAGCGAGCGGGAGAGACAGAGGGGCTGGGGGCGAAACTCCGGTGAAGGATCGGGGACGGACGCCGGAGGCCGATTTGGGGACTGTACGGACAGACTTCAGAGAGAGAGAGAGAGGGGGGTGCGTTCAGCTTTGGGGGGAAATGGAATTTTTCATTTCCCCCCAACCGGTTTTGACGAAGGCTGTACTGTGATATTAAAAAAATGAAAAAAACGTTTAAACCCACTTTCCACGTAAGACTGTTGTATCGTTGTTGTAAGCTTTGTGTACGAGAATCATTTCTCTAATAGATTACTTTCTTCCTCATTTCTGTTTGTGTTTTAAGTATTTAACAAACAGACAACGTCACAAAAATATTAACAGATAAATTCACAAAAAGTGTTCCTTAAAGTAGGGAGAAGAGGAAGCCAGTAGAGCGCGGTGAAATTCTCTTCTATAAATCTAATCAAATAGATTAATATAAAAACTTCTTCCTGGTCCTGTTTGTTTCTATGGAAAGTAGTCCCCACGTGAGACGGAATTCTTTGGCTCTGCTTTATTGATTTATTTTTGTACAGCAGACCATGTTTGTTTCCTAAAGAGAAGCAAGGCCAAAGTTGTATAGCAGATCATAGAGAGGGAAGCATAACTCTCTTTTTTTTCACAAAGCACTATTAACTCATTATAAATGTGAGGGGTAATTATATTTTTTCGCATGAACTATTAACAATTGTCAATATACCCTTATGAACTGACACCCTCACCTCATTAGAATAGAATATTGAACTACCATATACATACTAAGACACAAATTTTGTCAATCAATTTCGTTAAAAGACTCAAATACCCTAACTTAAAATCAAAATTTATATATAATACCCTCAAAATTAAAAAAATTTAAAAAAAACCCGAAAGAAATTAATGGCCTACGAGCCCCACCCCGTATACACCTATAGGGGTGTCTCGAACAAGGTGGCAACGCGGCCATCCCAAGCTTGCTCTGGGGTGGCCCGGGGATGGCCGCGTTGCTCTGGGAAAATGCTAAAGAGAAGACTCTTATCCCCCTTTGTCACCCCATTTTCCTTAAAAAAATTGATTTTTATTAAAAAGTTGTCTCTGATGTCAATTATAAAAGGGTGATAAGGGGGGATGAGGGAAGAATGTGTAGAAGCTCTCGTTGCTCTGGGGTGGTTCGCGAGCTACTCCAAATGAAACATAGGGGTAGCCGCGTAGCCACCCTCAAGTTTAGAGGTGGTCGCGAGCCACATCTAGGGGCCACCTCCAACCTACGGTAAGTCATGCCCCCCCCCCCCCCCCCCAAAAAAGAAAACTGGACGTGGTCACGCGACCACCATAGATTAGAAGGAGGTCGAAGCAGTGGCCTAAGGGGTGGTCGGCAGGCCGCGCGGCCACCCCAAGCATGCTCTGTGGTGGCCCTTGAAGGCCACCCCGACCTATGGTGGCTCACGAGCCACCCTAGAAGAACCTAGAGGTGGTCGTGCAGCCACCCTAGGTTCAGACAAGCCACCTCCCAAGCTTGCTCTGGGGTGGCCTCTGGATGCAACCCAGGGGTGGCCTTCAAGCCACCCCCAGGTTCCAAGGTAGCGGCGAGCCACACCCCCCTCCCCCAAAAGGGAGTGACTGCCGGTCTTTCTTTCTTTTTCTTTTTTTTTTAAAAAAAAAAAAATATATATATATATATATATATATTAACTTTGATATTTTTTATTAAATTATTGTTTAAAGGTATTTTTGTCTTTAAACAAAATTTAACATCTAAAAATTGAATATAAACGGAATGGAAATTTTTTTTTTTTTTTTTAGTTTGTAAATGGTAGTTCGATGCTATCTTTTAGTAAGGGTGTCAATTTATGAGAACATATCGACAATAGCTAGTAGTTCATGAGAAAAGATAATTACCACTAAACATGAAAGAATATATACATCAACAGCTTTAACTGGCAGCATCTTCTTCAACTACATAAGAATATTTACAGATGACTACGGCCTTCATTGGGGATGAAGATAATGTAACGCGGCACTAAATTGATTGACAATGCTTCTTGGCCTGAGCTGCTTTCAGCTTCTTTTTATTTTTGGCTTCCTTTTTGGACTTCGTGATTTTGTCCATATGGTTGACCTGTCATTATCCAACATATACAAAAGTTCAAACAAAAGAAAACCCATTCCTGCAACTATTTCTGAACAGTGTACACACAAATCCTCTGCAAATATTAAGCTTTGATAAAACAAGAGACAAGCTGTACTTACAATGTAGGATTTCCACTCAATTTTGTCATGCCCCTCGGGGGCAGTAGCAGGTTGAGCATGACCGCGAATGTGGTGGAATATGTGAACAAGTACAGCAGCATCCAGAGCAGCATATTCTAGCTGCACGCAATGTATTGCTTTAGTTTAAGTTCTTTCATAGACACACTAGACCCAATTTTCCCAACTCCCATATGGCCATATCTCAAAAAAGAACCAAGAACCTCAGGTTCAAAGAATTCTAACAAAATATTCTCGCATGGAATATGTGCAAAACCTTTTCTTTGCTATATTCTAATCTACAAACTTAAGAAGGCAGCTTCAATTTGTTCTTGGACCAGTCCACTTCATCAGAGATGTATATGATGTACAAGAGCTCTTTACTTAATTAAATGGTGTTCATACTATATATATAGTTCCTCATAGAAATATCTATTAAATGTAATACACTTATCACACAAGATCAGACATTTGACCGCAAACATGAATATACATGATGATTGAAAGTTGATAAGAAATGAGAGCTCTTAGCTTCCTCTAGTTGGAGTAGGCTTTTGTATAAATTTTTCTTAACTTCAGAGCTTAGTTTTCACAATTTTCTTGTTCTTTTCTCTCCTACCTAAGTGTTTTCTTCTGTATACTTGAGTAGCGCTTTTCACACTCAATGATAATTCGATTACTTATCACAAAAAAAGAACAATTTTCCTGATGAAGTTGTAGGAAGTTACGGTGTAATGAAGAAAACAGAATGCATTTACCTGATTCTGGGTCAAAGGTCGTTGCTCCCAGTTGCTATTCCGTCTTGTCTTGTTCAAACCAGCTCCCAATATTTTCTAAGATGGTAATATTCACCAAGTGATTTAAGTCTAATGATTGCGTACTTATTTGAAAGTAATGCCAATAGCAAATCATGAGAGAGAGAGAGAGACATAAGAGAACAGTAGTATAGATAACATAGAGTCTACAAGAAATTGCAGGAGATAAAACAATTCATCCTTAACTTACCTTTGCAAGCCCAGACAGACCACCTCGAGGTTCTTTAAACACATTCTGAACGTCCAGTAACATTTCATACTGCTTGAAACACTCCAACTCTCCGTATGAATGAGCCAGTTGCTTTATATCACACTGAAAGTTATAGCCTACAAGGTACACAGATCACAAAGTAGCCATGTTCATGTAAATGTTGACAAAACAAGCCCAAGATATGCTAGTAGGGATGAAATTTCCAACCACACCATAAATATAAAAAACCTAAAGCGGTCTAGACCCACATCTGACAGAAACACCTATCACCTAACAGGTAATACAAGGTCAATATAAAAAAATGTAGAACATCGCAAGTAATACAAGGATTTCCTTCTGTCCCTGCAGAAAGAGCACCATTTACTAAACCATATGCGGTTTTCTGTGAACAATGCAAATCGGAGTTCGAAGAAGGGTAATGAGGAGTCCTTGACCCACAACAGATGGGGGAGAATTTGTCCAATCACGTAGTTAAGGACTTCCTTCTCCCTGCATAAAGGTCATTCTTTAATTATAAGGTTTAAGAAGTCATAGATAGACTCCTTTGGAAGATAGACATTTTTACAAAGCTTCAAAAGTCATTCTACCCGAACTTATGCATTTAGGTTTCTCATACCAAGTTTTAGAATTCTAGGGGACTGCAACATGCGAGTCAGACAGTTGTCTAAAACGTCAGGCACATCTTCAAATAACTTTATCAGATCAAAGATGAAAACCATCTTTTCAGAAGCAATCTGCATGATAGAAACCTGAAACATGGAACAACGTCATTTTTATTAACAAAAGGAACCAAAAAAATGCAGAATTAACAGAGAAGGGATTATCTAAATATCATAATTCCCAAGAACAATAGTTTGCTAGTGACAAACATTATAACTATCTGTCAGATTGCGGATGATACCAATAGATGTACCATTCTAATATGTATCTCCCACCAAGCAAGGTCATGTTTGTCATTCAAAAATATTGCTCCACAAAGAATTAGGGTAAAGAGACCCCTTGTCCTTCACATCAAAATTACTCTTTTTTATTCATCATTTTTTAATATTTTTCTAACCATGAACCTTAAACAATAAGCTAGCCAACACTAATACAGTTTCAATTATCACATCAAACCCAATTTGTCCCAGGAGCTACGACATCAATACTAACAGATTTCCAACTCCACTGCTACGCAATAGTAGAAACAATTATCGTTGAGTTTCTGGCTTCCACTTTCTGTTACATTTGATTCCAAAACTAACTGTCATTCACTTGGAAGAGATAACATAATTAAACTGGGTTTCTGCTCAATATCAGAGTGTATTGGAGAAGTAACAAAAATTCAATGCAAGACTCAAACTAAAGAAAAAGCGGTCCTCCACCGTAAGTCCCTAACTTAAGTAAATACACCAATAAACATTTCTAAGATACAGAAGAGCTAAAATCATTTGCTATAGTTTAAGGAAAAAAAAGAAGGAACTACTAACATTTGAGGTCCAAAACAAATATGACGAAATGTAAATGCATCTAATACTACAGGTAATTGGAATGCAAAATGCATTGGGATCTGTGAACACTTGCAATAAAGCAACTCAATGATTTTTCAAACATGCCCCTTTTTCTTTTATCTAATAGAATTATAGTATAGTAAAATGACAACATATATCTATCAATCTGATTACCTTGTTTGGTTTGCTGCCTTTTTCATAATTGGGCTTCCATTCACAATCGACACCCACAACTTTACATCCCTCAATATGGCATGTTGCATTTTGCAAACCGTCGACTTCATCAACCCAAATGATGTCTTCTACAACCAATTCATTAAGATGCAGATAGCGACTCTGTAGAAGACTTGCCTCAGGCACTATAAAACGTCAAACAGTAAATATGAGGGTCTGTTTGTCTAAAGTCAGCAACCAAGCAAATCAACATGCATTGTTCATATTTGCAACTTATATTTCAGAAGTCAAATGATTGAACATCTAGTAAATTAAGTGGAGAATTCAAGATAAATATGTTAAGATGGATAAGAGCTTTTGCTAGAACAGAGTATATTAGGCATCTCCGGAAAGAATGATAAGGAAGACTTTTTTAAGTGAGTCAACAATGAAAGGTTAAAGACATAATTCGATGATAACAAAAAGATGTAAGGATTTATAAATATGTAAGGTTAGAGGCATATAATTAAGGATAAATATGTAAGGTTAAAGACATAATCAAAAGCTCAACTAGAGCTTTGAGCCAGCTTGTGTTTGTCTTTTTCTTGAATGTGAGGGTAGGAGAGAGCAGGTTTGATTATTCAAGGATCTATGGTTCAAAGTAATAAGGAGATGCAAAAACACAAGGATTTTTCTCAAAAGAAAGCCAAATGGGGAAAAGAAGTATCCTAGCTTGAATTTGTGCAAGTGTTAAGCGTTTGTGTATGCGAGCATGAAAAGTTAGAGGCAATATAACAACAGACGAGGAGAAAAGCTTATGTTTGGTGCATTCAGGTGCAATAAAAACCAGTTAATGCAATGCTAGGAAGAAGATATAAAGTTGTAACAGTGAGAAACAAGAAGAAGAAGCCCAAAAGCTGCATCATTGGCTGAGGCAAAGTGTGAAGAAATAATTGTGGCGGATCTAAGAGAGGCTAATCTCCATCCAATGTTGATGGCACAAATGAAATTGCAGCCAGCCCAAGTATAAGACAGCAATGACTAGGGAAAATAGAATATACATAGCATACCTTTGGCATCCAGAAAACCTTTAAGGGAGTATCGATCACACAGTTCATCAACCTTCTCCGAGTAACCAGCTTCCATTGCTAAATAAACCTTTAAAATATAGTAGAATTAGTATTTATACATAAATACTAGGGGAAAATTCACTTAAACCCCCTAAACTTTTATCAATTTTGCAATCTCCCACCCCCCCCCCCCCCCCCCCCCCCCCCAAAGTTTAAAAACTCTCACCCCTCCATTAAGATTTTCCATTAAATCCTGACGGAGGAGTAAAAAATTCAAAAATACCCCCAATTTTTTTAAAAAATAATAGTAATAATAATAATTTAAGGGTAATTCTGTAATTTTATAAAATTTAAAGGGGTATACCATTTGACTGTCTGATTTAACCACAAACCTTGAGATTGCGAAAAATTGAAAGTTCGATATACTAAATTGAGAGTTTTTGAACTTTGGGAGAGAGATTGCCAAAGTGATGGAACTTCGTGGGGGTTAAGCGAAGTTTTCCCTAAATACTAAGAAAATAACACAAAAAATGGAACATTTCAAAAACGAAAAAACATAACTATTGCTCCAAACAAATAATTCTACAACTTTTATAGATCTCATCACCTGTGATCCAGGTAAAGTTTTGACACAGTTCTCAGCTAGATGTAATATAGGTTTATAACTGTGATAATTACTCGTGTCAAAAGTTACTAACCAAATATTCAAGAAGTTGTCTATCACTGTTTGTCTTTGCCTCAGCAACTTCCCAACATCCTTTTTCTGCTAGCTTCTTTAGTGAGCTGCAATGTTGATGGAATATTCTTAATGTTCATATTCTAGGGAAAGGGTGGGACTAAAGGCACCAAAAACCTACAAACAGAATTTGACCAAGAGAAAGTTGAAATATACCCTTCTTTACACTTATGATATACATCAGGAAATTCCTCGCGCAGATTGTTTTTCTTTATAATATCATACGCATGCTTTAGCATATTCCTGTCAATGTACTCCTGAACAAGTACACACAACATTTGCTTCCCCATAAATATTGCCCACTTTTCTGCTGCTTTGAAATCTTTGTTCTGTATCATACTAACGAGAAAAGACTGTCCAGACTGGCGTATGGAAAACTGCTCTAATAGAGAGACCGCTGTCATGTACGACTGGGATTCTATCAATTCAAAAATGTATTTCTCAACAAATGTTTTTGCTACATCACGACAACAATCATTGTTTTCCTTTACTTGGCACATGACTTTCTCAATGTCAGTCAATTTGACATCAAAAACTTCAAGTATCTTGACAACAATTCTCTCATCATAGTTGGCAAATCCCCCAACAATATCAAGAAATAACCGAGCAGCTAGGGCTTTTGCTTCCAGGGAGTCTACTGGGTTGGTTGCTAATTTTAGGTAACGTCGTAGAGAAGATACTATTAGATGACTGAACCCTTCACAATATAATCCAAATATAGGCAAGACATAGAGACATTGAATAACAAATGTAGCTGGCCCAGGTTGGGGATCATTATGTAGTACTTGATAAACTTGTTGTTGAAGAGCTTGGAACTTCTTAGTTGCCTTACATGTTCCTACAAAATGCATTCAATGACAAACAAAAATGCAACAGGAAGCATGAAAAATAAATACTCACAAAGCAAACTAGAAAAAAGTTATCAAAGAAGAATCAATAGAAAGCCAGCCTAGCAAGGTCTCAAAATGAATGTCAAGATTAATATGCAATGTAGAGTTAATTTTTCCTAGAAATAACGGGAGAACCAGCAATATCTGGAGAATACTGCAGTGACTTGTTAAAATTCAGCCTCAAGTGAGGCTGGTATAGCATATAACGAAAATTAAGTCCAATAACAAGACTAAGCATCTGACTACCCCTCACTTCTGTAAATATAGCTTGCATAATAAATATCTGGGGAAAATATTAAAACCATTCCATTAACAACTTTATGACACAATTAGCATCCATGTAGGATGAAATTTGCAATGATCAGACAATGAGTAACTGGCCATCTTGCAGCACACACTACAATAGCTTAAGAACCAATGCTCACAGTGTGTTTGGAGTTCATAAAGGGAAGGAATGGAAAGGAAAGAATGAATTAAGATGGAATGGAACAGAATAAAAGAATGGGTTGGGTGTTCTCCTTCCAGTGTGTTTGGGAATTTATAAAGGGATGTAAACAAAAAAAAAAGGTGATTCCACATCATTTAATAAAGGTAACCAAGCATTCCAGCCCACCTTCATATGGAAGGCTTAGGAGGGAATGGGCTCCATTCCATTCCTTTCTTTTCCTTTAAAAATGTCTCCCAAACAAGGTAATGATGGCCACCATCCCCTTCCCATTTTATGCCCTCCAGTACTGCCCATCCAAATGGGCAGTTAAGGTGAGAAGCTCAATGCATGTACTTCCAACATTTGACAAAAAAAAAAAAGGGAAGAAAGAAGAAGAAGAAGATAAAAGTAGAGGGAGTAAATAGGAATCCAAGGCAGATAAACTACCAAATGTGATTAGTGATTGGGAGAAAAAGCATACCATGAATATAACATTCTTTCAGGAGGTATAAGAATACCACTGGAGAAATGTAGGATAGATCCGAAAAAGCATGCACACATATAGTCCCTGTTTGGTCAGTTTTGTCTTTTTTGTTGGGTAGGCCTGCAACTCTTTCCTCCAAACCCATGCCAGAAAAATCAGTAGTGACCCTAGAAACAGAATGAAAAGTTAATTTGAGGGTAACAAACTAACACGTAAAATGAAGGATCCATATTAATTACTTAATTACTTCACTGCCATAAATTTAATACAGCAACTCCAACCAACAACTACTGCCCTCTAGATCATTCTACAGAAAGTTAACAAATCCAGTCTATCTAAAAACTCAATCTTCAAAGCCTAGGAACACGGTTCAATACTATCAATTAAGAAGTAAAATGAACGTTCCAAGAGAAAAAAAATAAGTTGCTTATACAATAAAAAGTGAAAGACATTCAGAACTAAGGTAAGTAAAACAGGAATCTGTATGCAGATAGCTCCAGAACCTGGTTAAACAGGATTAATGCTTAGAAAGTCGTCATTTGAGTTTTATTCCAGAAGTAAAATTCATGGTAACTTTAGTCCTGTACAAATCATCTAAGTTATGGCTTACAGCAGAATATGCATATGTTATATAGGTGAGCAATGCTACTGCCAGGTTCGTTATTCTGTCTCAATTCTCTACTCTTCAATATCTTCCAACTCCCCCAATCACTAAAAATAAACCAACAATGGACGTCTCTTGATTGCTCCACAATAACCATAGTTGTGTTTTCGAATAATGTGATTTAACCTTTATAACTGTGAAAGGGTATTGATCAATGAATTGGGATAAAATTGATCAATGAAATGGCACGCCCTTAATCTCAAATAAAGACCAAATAGTTGGAGTGAAACCTACTTGTCTTACTGAAAGAAATACACACCACAACAACAACCAACAACAAAAACCATAGGACTCTAAAATTTTCTTTAAATACAACAAACACACGCATACAAACACATGTAAAATATAGCAACTATTATCCCTTCTTACTATTGCCAAAATATATACAAACATTCACACTACTTTTGTCCTCCATTTTCTCGGGAACCAAACAAGGTTGGAACTTATTTTCCAATTATAGACTAGAAAGTACAACAACAAATTGGACTAGAACCTAGCCACGGTTTTAAACTAAATAAAGCAATACAGAAGGAAAAATTAACTACAGCTGACAATAAACTAAAACAGTTGGTGATTATTTATTAACAGCTACGCAAATAGCACCCGAACGGCACAAGCATGTAATAATGAGAATAAAAGTCATCTCTTGTACAGCAGAGTCACTACAAAGCACTCATCAAGCATCTCAGAAAAAGATCTCAACCTTTTACCACAAATTACATGCTATTAGCCTGTTTGGTTCCTGAGAAAATGTAGGGAAAACTTCAATGAGAAAAAAGTCAAACAAATCTTTAACGACATCATCCTCAGGTCTTTGCAATGCAATTATTTAGCTTGGTTGCGGAGTTCCTCTATACCTTAGAAACAAAACTCAACTAAAAAAATCTTTTTTACTAAGATTTTCTTAGCTACCAAACAACGGAGTACCAAAGAAAAAAAATATTAACTTTAGAAGCGCTGAGTTTCTCGTACTTTGTACGCAAAGAACAACTTCTACATTTTCTTTTTCCACTTCCATTTTTTCTTTTTCACAAATTTTCCCAGGAACCAAACAATAAATAAGTACTAATAAAAATAAGTAAAAAAACTTACCAAACAAATTCAATGAATCCGAAGCTTCTCTATGTCGCTCTCTCTCTCTCTCTCTCTGATGCAATGCTATATTTATAAAGCAATGATATATATATATATATATATATACAGAGCTCTGTATATATAGATTCAGCTAGGGACAAGGCCTTCGAAAATAATAATAATAATAAATATGATTATATGATAAACAATAATATCACATAAAAATAAATGAAAAGGCAATGCTAACGTGCGCGCGGGCCCACCGGATCTTTGATCCTTTTCCAACGATGGTGAAATTGCCTCTCTCTTTCTCTCTCCAGAAGGCTCTGTGTATCGCTCTGGTCGAGGCTAACGTGCGCCGGGAAAGCTGGGGAGGGCAGCATGTCGAGGAACAGAAGGGCATTCTGGACTTTTCGAACGCTTTGGTTCATTGGGGGATTAGATAAGGATAGGACCATAATTTGATTTGGTCCTTTTAAGTTTTGGGCTCTATATGAGATTGTCAAAGCCTAATTATTTTACTTACAAAAAAAAAAAAAAAAAACCCTAATTATCTTCATTGAATTCACGGTGATGGCTTCTGATTTTGATTGATTCGCCAATTTGATTTTCAGTGGTGAAATAACCGATATTTTTATAATCTCTGTATTTTATAACATTATCAAATCGTTATTGTGTTTTTAATTTTATTATTTTGTTCCAAATAGATCATTTGGCCTAATTCCCTACATATATTTTAAAATGAAGCCATTTCAAAATTATAATTACATCATAATAAATAAAATATATATATATATATATATATATATATATAGAAATAATAATTAAAAAAAAATTGAAAATGCGATGAACAATTAGATAACAGTATAAAACACAAGGATTAATTGAGTTATTTTATTTTATTTTTATTTTATCTATCTTGGGTGATAAGATTTTAAGTTCTATGAAAATGGGCAATATTTCTAAATTTTTAGCAATGGATCTTTAGATTTCAGTTTAGGAATTTTTTAGTAGAATTAGAAGATTTTACTCATTCTCATAATTATAAATTATAATTTTCATTCATGTAATTTCCAGAAATTTATAATTTTTGAGATAAAATCTTTTTTTCTTTAATATAACAATTAATCACATGTGTTATTATATGTTCTCTTGAAAAATTAAAACATAAAACAGGAGACTTATGTGGCAGTGGAACACCAGGTGATGGCCAGTAGGGCCATGTCCCTTCCCTACCTTTTAAAATCTTCTTGACTATAGGTATATTAATAGTAAAAATCCATGTATTTGGGACAAAACAATAGACTTGCCCCTGCCTCTATTGTAACAAACTTTATTATTTAAACTATAATATCATAATTATGGCTTAAATGTGAAAGGCACGTGTTTTTTTTAATAAATTGAAAGACATATAAGAATTACATGCTTTTTTAATAAATGTTTTTTCAACTTTGTCCTTACTATTAAAAATGAGACATGTGAATTTTTATAAACTGAGTTGGGAAAGGTCTTCCAACCAAGTTTAGAGGAAAACTCAGTCTATAAAATAATAAATAAATAAAAACCCATTTAACAATTATTGTAGTAAATTTATATCTTATCTTATTTTCCTCATGTGAGTCCATCCACTACTAATCTATGCCTATATTTTTCTTTTCTAATCGAAGACGTTAAAGTGACAATGTAAATTTATTTCTAGGCTCTTTCTTTTCAAATGAGAAAAAGAGAAATACGACACACATTTTCATTCCCACTTTTTTTACATAGTTTTTAAAATTATTATTTAATTAAAATTTAATAGTAATCTGTCGTAAACTCAATAATGATTTTAGCCACGACCGCAAGTATAAGAGTGTAAATAAATGAATGAACGCGTGTAGTTGTGTATAGCATTACTAAAAAGAAAAAATGCACAAAATTCAGAAGTTAATACTAGTGATGCATCATTACAAACCTCAAATTTTAATATTTTTTTCCATTCATATTTTGATTCTTGAAAAATTGCGAAAACACGAATTAATTAAGGGGAGAAAATGACAAAATTATATGTTTTAGAATTACTATATGATGCGCAAGTAATTAAGGCAAAATGCACTCCCATGACCCTAATTTAAACTCTCCAGCCATCAAATTTATATTGGATATGTCAATTTATTTTAGAGAAGAACCAATAATGGCTTCTTCTTTTCTTTTTCTTTTTCTTTTTTTTTAAAAAAAAAAATTATATAACACCGGGTGTATTTTCTATTAATAAAATTAAATAGTGTGTAAGTCGGAGGTCATGATTCATGCCATAAATAAAAAGTATATGTCAGATATAAATATTTTGTATAAAGGTTGGAGTATCCAGCAAGAATCATTCTATTGTTCTTTTAGGATCATTTTATACTGACATGATACTCTGTTTTTAATAAAGAAATGAGAAATGCTTGATTGTATACTCTTATTATATTTTTATTAAAAAATATAAAGTGTCACGTAGCACAAAAAAACACCATAAAAACATTAAAAGAAGCTATAGAATCCTTCGTACCCAGCTACCCCAAAATCAGCACACATGGCAACAAAATCACCATACAAATACCAAATTCAATTACTCATAGACACAACTCCAAACCCAAACACTCAAAATTGAAGAGCAAAATTATACATTATAAATCTATATTTCAGACCATTCAAAATTCGGGCCGTATAAGAGAAGTAGGTTATAGGGCTACTTTTCACTTGTTCCGAGCATATGAATCCTGCATTTTAGATTATTCGTATAACTGAGCACTGGATTCCTTTTCTCTTAAATTATCTCAATTTTACATAAATTCAAACTTATTAATAAAAAATTTAATAATTTTTTTAAAAAAATAAAAAAATAAAAAAATCCTCATCCAGCTCCAAAATAGGTTGGTGCCAGTCTGCCAGAGACATGAACTAGGGAAGGAGCTCGTATTCAAAGTTTGGCTTGTTTGTAGTCCTTTTGACTTGACGTGACACGTGAGTCCCTCGGTGGTTTTGAGAGGTCAATTTCACCGTTATTGCATCAAAGGACAATCACGTCGTTTTATTTATTTATTTTTATAAGTGTTACGTCGTTTTATTTCAAAAAAGGTAACAAAACCTTTTTTTCACTTTTTAGGCTGCAGTTTTGCGTGTGATTCTGATACGTGTCGACTAAAGAGCTCTTTCCAAAGTGACAAAACTGACACCTTGATTGATCGTACTATATCTGTCCGGATAATAAAAAAATCTATTTTATAAGATTTATTTTATTATTTATTTTTTACAAAACATCTAAATATTCTATTGATCATATATCAGGTGCTACGAGGTTGGATAATTATAAATACAAATAAAATTTTTACGATAAAGTGTTATCTATAACTTTTATTTTTCGCTAATTCATATATAAAAATAGTTAAAGAGCAGATTTACTCCGAATTGACTAAATCTAAGATAAGGGTATACAAATATCATTAAAATTTTTATTTAAATCGGCCGTGAGAAATAACCCATCAAACATGACTAACCTTCATCTCATAGATCGCCCGTGAGAGCAAATCTAAATAAAAGAAAAATATTATTTAAAGCAAAAATACAACCAACAAACAGCAACAACTGGCCAGGGAAGAGATGAACGGCACAACAAGATGGTAGATGGACAGATACATAGTCGAGATGTCAAAATTGCTGATCTGATTAAAGAACACCTATAAACAAAAGAAAAAACTAAAATATGAGAAAGATGATAGGAGCGAGAAGTAGAAAATGAAAAGGAATCCTCATCTCAAATATGTTTTACAAGGAGTGAAATCTAAAATCAGCTTCTCACCCTATTTTATTGTTATTATTATTATTATTATCTCATATACTATTAAATTTGTGAGAGATAAAATGAATAAAAGATGTGCATGAAACGGTGGAACCCAACATTTTTCATTCTATTAAAGGCCTCCCGGACCTGCAATTACTTAATAGCATTCATTATCAAATTTACTTTCTATTTCTTTCAACAAGAAGAAAAAAAAAAAAAAAAAAATTACTTTATACTTTAATTAAAAAATTGCTTTCTTCTTTTAATTTTAGTTACCAACTTTTTTTTTAAGTACTTATATCATTCTTAGCGTTTTAGTTACTCACTCTTATCATTCAATTTCATTTTTTTTTCAATTTTTTTTTTTTTATTCTTTCTCTAATAATCATATCACACACGCTCTCTGGCTCTATATACATTTGAATGAACAGTACTCACAAATTTGATTATTACTGTTCAAGTTTTTTTTTTTTTTTTTTTTATTATTATTACAAAAAAAAAAAAAAAATCGCTACTTTGGTGAACCTATGCTCTAAGCTTATTTTTACAAATCTAAAATGTCTTATTCACGAACGATTTACTAGCTATTGTATTAAGGTAAGCATTTTATTTTTAAATGATAGGAATATTAGTAAACAAATAATTAATTTTTAAACATTTATTCTGTTTTATATAAAGATGAACATAATTTTGTTAAGAATTTTATTTTCTAAAAGACAGTATGAAAATAGTTTAGAAATATATTAAAGAAAATGTTTTCGATTTAAAGTAGATTTTTGGAAAAAAAAGTCCCCTCAAATTACCATTCAATTGTCAATGTCCCCTCAAACTATCAATTGTGTCAATGTCTCCCCTTAAATTATCAAAACATGTTAATGTCCCTTCTAAGACCAACAAAAAGACAAAAATGACCATAAATTTTTTTAATAAGACAAAAATGTCCTTATAAATTTGAAAAAAAATAATAACTAAAACTAAAAAAAATAACTTTTTAAAAAACAAATTAAAAAATTAAGGAAAAAAGGAAAAAGAACGAAAAATTAAAAAAGGAGAAAAGAGAAAATAAATTTTTAGTTCTTTTTTAAAAAAATTAATAATTTTATGAAATATATTTTTGTCATTACAGGAGATATTGGCATTTTTCGATAATTTAGGGAGAGAGATTGACACAATTGTTTAGAAGGACAATAAAAATAAGATAATAGTTTGAAGAGATTATATATACTTTTTCATAGATAATAGAGAATAATTTATAAGTAGTTTAAAAACAAAATGTTCGTTAAAATAAACATTTTCCGTTGGGTGACATTATATTACAAGTTGTTCCACTGCTTCTTTATCGCCCCATTTCATTAACTCTTAACATCTTCTACAAGAACCCTAACTGCATTGCCAAGGCCATTGCTCCTCAAATACTTTATCCCCCTCTCTATCGAATTCTAATTTCTATTTCTCATTCAGTTTCCAAGAGAATTGAGGAAGAGATAAAAGAAATTAGGGTTTGTGATAATGAGAATAGGTAGTGCTTGCAAAAGACGGAGGAGAAGAGAGTCAGTGTGACGTCCCACATCGCTTGGGAATGCGGATGTGCTTATATGTATAAATGCACCATTTATGACACAACGCGTTTTAAAGCCGTGATGGTGATGAACCTATCAGAACTCCGCAATTAAGCGTGCTTTTACGAGAGTAATCCTAGGATGGGTGACCTCCTGGAAAGTCTGGTTCGGGAGAGCCAAAAGCAGACAATATTGTGTTATTGGTGGTGAATCGTTACAGTCAGCCCTAGAGGTGATGAGCCCTTGAGTGAGATCGACGAGCTACGAGATCCAATCATTCACGTTGAGATTGGCATTATTAGGATAATTAAAATGGTGAGTAAGATTTGGTCCGAAACAATGATTTTAAAAGTTGGCCCATTTTTACTCAAGACACCAATCATTGGATGACTTACCACATTAGTTTATGCAATGTTTTGCCAAAATTGGGTAAACTTATCCAATTTGCTTAGTCAGGGATGCATTAATTATATATATATATATATATATATATATATATATATATATATATTAGAGTTGAGGTTAGCCAAAAGGTTAGGTGAAGTGAAGTATGCATTTCTAAAATGCTCACATCATTGTCCCAACTTCCTATCTATATATAGTAAAGAAATAAGTTGTTAAATCATACTTCTTTTGGGGTAAGAGGATTCATCATAGAAATATAGAAAATCAGGGGCCACTTGGGTCAGAGGTCCATTATGGTAATAGGGGCTTTCAAATGACAATTTCATGTACTTTAAAATTAAAGGCATGGCACTTTAGGTTGTGCTTAAGGAGTGATTCATTTTGATTGGTTGTGTTCAAATAATGATCAAGACAATGATCGTTCCATGGTGCGTGCTTTTATCGTTATAGAGAAATATATATATACATCTCTTATACATCTGTTACATATCTTTATATTATCAAGTTTTAAATTCAGTATTGAATTTGTAGGACCCAATGTGGATCCCATAAATTTAATGGTAAATTTGAAAAATGAAATGTATTTATATTATTTCTTTATCGCATTAAAATATCGTTTTAAAGAAGAAGAAAAAAAGGAACAAACGGAGTCATAATCTCAAAAAGGTCAACGAATTTGATTTTACCCTCACCACAAAAAGAAAACACAGACACAATGGATCCAAACTCAGCTATGTTTGTTAAAAAAGAAAAAAATTTGCCTTTTTTTTTTTTTAAAAAAAAAAACAAACAAAAACATTAACAAACAACTTAAAACATAAAACACTTCTCAAAACACAAAATACTTTTTATAAATTATATCATTCCATTGTTCTAAGAATAGTTTGACAAAACAAATCCTTCACCTCTTTTTTTTTTTCATTTTTTCTTCAATTTTTACAAGTAGAGCTTTACATCTGTTTGGTTTGAGCTTTTAAAAACAAGCAAGCAATCAAGCAAACTCTATAAAAAATATGTAGTCAAATGAGGATCACACCATAAAACACCTCTTAAAGAAAAGTTTTCACCTTTATATTACACAAGAACATCTTTTTAAATAATTTTTTTTAAAAAAAAAAAATTACCCCAAAACCCATTAAGAACGTACCCTTACCTTTATCTTCTTCTGAATGCAACAGGATGAATGGAAACCACTGCCATTGTCCGACGAATGGTGGGCATGATTAGATTTTTTGAAATGATCATAACCTTTGACCAAACTTTTGGATTAGATAACCAATCGGGCCTGTGTACTTGATGTTATCCTTTTGCCAGAAGTAGGCAACAGTCGATCAATCTTGTTGGTCCAAGCCCTTGTATTTATTTGGAACAAGAAAATAGGACAAATATGCCAAGAGATCACTAACCCCCACTTACGACTACTACTATACATACTTGTGTCCACCCATGATGTTGATGTTGATGCTGAGATTCAAATTTTTTTTTTTTTTTTTGATAATAATTGATTGGAGATGTGATGGGACTCATCAGATGATAGAAAGGAGATGTGAAAGCAACGTTGAAATAACTTTTGCTAATACTACGAAATTCTAATTCTAGGGCAGTAGGTTCATCATTGATTACAAGACCATATAATTCGGGATATCCTTCTCATTAGACTGCATTTGGATTTTTCGAATAAATAATGCTATATATTACACTAATATATTAATTTATTAAGCTAATAATAATGACAATTCACTTTTGGATCAGTTATTATTAAAAAAAAAAAAAAAAAATTGCTTAAATCTTGATTCTACAGATCTGAGGTGCTACCAATGCGACCAATTAATTCAGCATTATCCACAACATTTGATCACTTTCTAAATCCTTTGTTTTTATCTTTATTTTACTTTCAACTGTTGATACAAGTAACTTGAGAAGTACTCTAATCCCATTTCTCTTCTGCAAATTGCAAAACGCAATATCTGTTTTTGTAGTAAAAAAAGAAAAAAGAAAAAAAGAGAGAACAAAATAATACTTAAAACCTTGATATTTATCATATATATGCACTACAAAAGTGGCCGGAGATTCAAATACACTGCATAACATATAATCAAAAAAATCTAAGGGCCAAAAGAAAAGGAACTATGCTACCCAAGAGGGGTCTCCGCCATCTTGATCCTTGGCCTCACTATACAGTGCCTATCCCAAAAGCTGTACACATCTCAAGAGTAATCTTCGGCTAAGCACTACTAATCGAAACAAACGTACACACATCTCAAGAGTAATCTTCAGCTAAGCACTACTAATCAAAACAAATGTGCACCCGGGCATCTTCATCGAAATGCCGAATCTCTGGATCATCAATCCAGGCGACTCCTAGAGGGACGCTGGACAAGAGGATGATGATAAGAAGTGCCATTGGTCACAGGGCCTGTAAATGGGGTTTATAAGAGAAAGGAGTGAGTTTCACAACTCAGTAAGTGAACATAAACATGAGATAAATCATATGGTAAAACATTAGCTAAAAATTCTGTGTCCAAATGATATTAGTAAATCATGAGACAAATTCGTAGAGACAGTAATCTAATTATAAAGCAAGAACTTTAAAGCATTTAAGACTTCCTTTCATATACGTATATATATTTTAGAAAAATATTTCTTATTGAAACTTATTTTACCCCAGGGGCCATTTCTGTACTTTCTTAAACCATGAGCGGCACATATTGGCATGTCCTGAAGGACCTCATGAGCTCAATCCTGTGGCCTCAGGAGAGCTGACTACAGTGAGATCTTCCCTAATTGATGGATCATGGCTGAGCAAAAGACAGTCACCATAAATGTACATTCGCTAATAGCCCACATTGTGTTGTGTGGTTTGCTGTGCTATCCGCAAATCATACATGTCATGTATTCTGATACGGTGCATAATCATATTCATGTCATAATGATACCACGGGGTTAAACTCAAAATATGGTGCACATGCTATTTTCATCGCATAACATACATTGAGCATTTTCTGAGTTCATAGTAGTCATGCGTACATAAATTGCATGTACATTTTCATGAATAATTGCAATCATGTTCATGGCATCATAGCATTTCTAAAATAACATGGTATTTTCTAAAGTCATAGTATTTAAGATATCATGATACCTGAAATTGGCATGGCATTAAAGATTTCATGATATTTAAATACGGAAGGAAGAAGTTGGAATAAATTTTTAAACATGCATATACATAGCAAAGTTATAAGATTTCCCGACCTTGTTTCAAAAGAAAATAATTTAGAAGAAAAATTATTTTTCATGTGCGTCAGGAGTTTTTACAGTGTTTACTTACCTGATGCTGAAAGCTTGCAACTTCCCCCTTTTTACCTTAACCTTACAATCCATCACATAACACATTTAGAGAAGTTCTTAAATTCAAGACTTTCTAGAATTTTAGAAAAGAACAATGCTGCCCAAAATTGTATCTTTTGGATAGCCTTGCTCCCCCTCTCTCTCGTTTAGAAAATCCCTATTCCTTTAGATGCAAAGCTGTCCAGGATTTATCTCCTGGACAGACCTTGATTTCCCCCATTTTTCTTACTTAAACAATACTAACACATACATATGCATTGCAGAAATTTTACTCAACTAGAAGGTAAACTATGAAGTCCATAACTAGGTGTGGTTTGGTCACCCCTTCTGGCTCATCTGGGGGTGGTACAACCACCTCCATAAGAGTTCTTTTCTTTTTCTTTTTCTTTTTTAATATTTATATTTTTTTTTTCTATATTTTTATTATAAGGAACATATGTCATATTATTATTGGTGCTCATGTTGCCCTCTGACTATTTTTGTCAAAATCTCAAACAAAAGTTCAAGGTAAAGACTTATTTGCCATTTATGCTTACTACAAGGAGTTTTAAGTCACTTTTTAAACCCTAGGGAGCTTATTTCAAATTGGTGCAATCACAATGACTGATTTGGCATTTTTCCCAAACATCTATATGCTATAATCCAATCTAGCATAATCCAATCCAAAGACCACTTGATGCTTTTGATGCCAATAGCCAAAAAAAAGAAGCAATTCCTTCGAAAGTGGTTCCAAGGATACAAATCAGAGTTAAACATCATATTTATGTTTGTTTTAAAATCAGCAGCTTTTAGTTGATGCAGAATTTTAACTCCCGGCAGGGATAAAATTATGCCAATTGAAATGCTTAACACATTGATGTAAAGTTAATGATAAACATAAGCTGTAAAGCTGTCCTTGCAATATGCAAAAATCAACAAAAATTATTGTTTTTCATTTAAGTGATGTGCTTTCCGCATCCTGATTCCCCATCTCTAGAGCTCTGCTCGATCTACTTAGATAACGTAGAAAAAGCTCTCACACTTTGACTTTGTTTTATAACACTTTTTCCTTTTTCCTTTTCTCTTTTGTTTTCTCTTTTCAAAACAAAATCATTAACAAACAATCCAAAACATTCACAACTACTTTAACATTTATATCACATTATAACACTTTTTCAAACAAAAAACAAAAGGCATCCTCTAAAAACTATTAACAAACGCAGCCTATGCGGCTATGCCAAACAAAATTATTTGGCTTAGTTTGAGCCCTTGAGGAAAAAGTTCCCTACCTCAGAATTCAAATGAAATGTATCATATATTCAAAAGACACGAAGTTCCATGTTTCTTGGCAATTAAAAGAAGACCAAAGCAGCTACAATTATGTTGCATGTTCAGGAGTCTAAAATAAATACTCACACGTGCATTATGTCTTCAATTTTTTAAGTTCATGCTTTCTTTCACTTAATCCACGCCACTTGGGCCACAAACCCAGTTGATGCTGATATTTGTTCCCAATATCTCTCTCTGCCCAGGGTCCACTGAAGTGCTCCTACTAGCAACAAAACTATTCTTCCATAGTTCAAAAGTCTGCATAATTTAAATTAAGATGCAGTGTACTATCACAATATCATAAAACATGAATAACTATCAATGTCATCAAATCAACCATAATAATTGCATCACATGAAGAAAAATAGGTCCTACATACCAACTACAGCTTATTTTTAAGACGAAAACATTGAACCATCAATGGGATCCCCTATATAGGTTGTATCATCTTTAGCAGCAGATTGAGAGTAATGGATGCCTCCTGCACAAGTATTCTTATGGCTGCGATGATTCTGAAGTGCTTGAATGAACTACTACTGACAATTCTTGTTGAAATACCTAAACATATTAAAATAGATGGTTACAGAAATAAACTTTACAATTTAACTCAAATTAACGAACAAAATTATAAAAAGGAACACAAGAAAATTTACCTTTTTAAAGTTTTCTAACTCTTGCCTTACTTCTGGAAAACTGTCCCCAATTAAAGGTTGTATGGTAGTAGGCAGCAGATTTTGATCATTTAGAACACTGCTTTCCTGTAGACAAAAACTAATTATCATATTAAGAATACAGAACATATTTGACATCATAATCAATAATGGTTGTTGAACTTGCAGCGAGAATGAGTCTCTAGCACATAATGGGAAGTCTGTTTCAGGAAAATGGTTTTGCAATACATGCCTGATTCATCTAAGCTAATGCACTACTCTGGTAATTCTATGGCAGGGTCAGATCAAAGATGTTGGCAGACCCAGAACTGATGAAATACTCTGGTTACCAGTCTCTGGTTGTGAATATATAAGAGTGAATACATTTTTGTTTTTATAAGTAAATCTAGTCTTATAGAAAGTGTAAGGTGCCCCCTAAGTACACCGGAAGTATACAAAAGGAAACACCTAACTAAGAAGAGAAAAATGAACAAGGAAATCAACAAAACTAAGAGACAGAGAGGGATAAAAAAGCCACCGTCCAAATATATAGAGTATGAAAGAATGAAGTTAAAATATCCTCCATGAAACTCTCCAAGTCCTCGAAACACCTAAGATTTCTTTGATTCCAAACACACACAAAAATGCAAATTGGAACCATCTTCCAAATTGCAACACTCATCGGCCTTCTAGAATTCCACTAACAGGCAAACAATTCGATAACTCTTCTAGGCATAACCCAAGACATACCAAATCGAGTAAAGGGAGAATTTCACAGAGCAGAAGCCACAACGCAATGAAGAAGAAGGTGGTCCACTGATTCCTAGAGTAAATACATGATACACATATACTTGCACCCACGCACACACATGCACCATAAAATTGATGAAGCATAATGTCTATCCAAGAATATCAAAAACTTCCGGCGAACAAGATGGACTTCACCAAGAATTTCTTCACCCGCTAATATGGAACATGCCATTTTTCAAATCATATCTAGGAAACGATAAATCAATTCCTGTTCCCTCACAATCCTCCTGATCAAACTCTTCAAGAGCCATTCAAAAACAGGGGATTTTTCAGTTAAAACAGCCTATGAGTGGCTCCTTCCTCAAAATGTCACAACTTCATAGGCCATCACCTCCTGTGGATGCCTTCTATTTGGAAAGTATACACACTTCCAAAGATAAAACACTTCCTATGGCTGCTAACTCACAATAAACTTCCAGTTAGGAAAACTTTGGCTGTTAAAAACATTATTCCTTCGCCAGCTTGTTCCTTATGCAATTACCCAGTAAAAGACTAATCATGTTTTTGGCTCTTGCCTGTCTTGTACAAAGATATGGCCAAAGTTCAATATCCCTCCACTTGCATCTGAATATTACCTTACTCTTTCTTTAACTTAAACACTTTCCTAAAGATCAACTCCTATGATTCAGCACCAGTACTATAGAATCATATTAATATTCCCATTCTTGTATCGAGTCATTTGGCTTGCAAACAATCAAGCTTTATTATGCAATCAATCTATCAGTCTCACTAAATATTTCAAATAATAGCAATACATAATGACACTAAAAACCCATTGCCTCAACATAATGTTCACAACAACCTTATCTAACAAGTGCACTGGTCCCCTCCTCCTCCCCCTTTTTTCAAGTTGAATACTGATGGAGTATGTAAAGGTAACACATGTAAAGCAGGAGATGTGGGCATCCTCAGAGATAGTCATTAAAATTTTGTGATGGCTTTTACTCTTAATTTGGGCATCATAACAAAAGATACAGCTGAGTTTTGGGCTCTAAGGAAAGGGTTGGAATTTGAAAATCAATTGAACCTCTCTCACCTTTCTTTAGAGTCTGTATCTGAAATTTGGCTCCGTGCCTTCCTGGGGAAGAGCATCAAGACCAGAGCTCTAAGGGTGTTACTCCATGATAGTTTGTACAAGGCAGCAAATATCCCTAATATCCAAACATCTTTTTGCTATATAGAGAAGTCAATCTTGTGACCAATGGGTTGGCTTAGTGCGGTGTTTCACAAGAAATCTGCTATGACTTTTACTCTAAGAGCCTCTTGTATATAGGCCAATATTTGTTTTGGGATAGTTTTAATTTCTCTTTTCCCGGACTAGTTACTGTGCCCTCCATGAACGTAAAGACATCATTTTCTACTCTTGTGTTTTTATCTTTCCTTTTGAACAAATAAAAAAATAAAAATTGATGAGGCAACAAAGCAGATTGAGTATCTAGCAAATCCAAAGATTGACATATACCAGTTTGAAACCTCCATGAGAATGTGAAAAAGCCATTTTTTGAATGTTTACGCATTGATGCTGCTGCAATGCTACAGAAACACGTACAATTGCACAAAGAGATCGGAATTTCTGCTTTTCCTGAAAATAACAGAGAAGAAAATAGGTATAAGTTAATGTAGAACAGTTCTCCATATAACTAATAAATTAATGGAATACATATGGTATAGAGTAAGCTACTTCTTTAGAGAATTCCTTTAAAGAAGCATGATCAGATTTTGGAAATTTCTTCCGGTGATGTCTTGTGAGTAACGCTATTAACTGCAGATGTAGCAAATCATAACCAGCGTAAGGGTCTACTTATACCTTATGGACACACCTAACTGGACAAGAATTTTAGAACATAGAACTATTCCAAGTTCCAATCCCACCCCTAACCACCTGAACCAAGGCCCCAGGGGTAGCAGAGAGCAAATTTATAATACTAATCATTAAGAACGGAGCAGAATTAGTAGATGGATGGCATACCTTGACCTCCTCAGTACTATAACCATGAAGATGACCACCATCCTATAGAAAAGATCGACAGGATCAAAGATTAAGAAACGGAAGAATGTTTTATTTATGCAACCAAAGATACCGAAAAGTTCTAGAGATGATGGAATTTTTTCTTTCCAACTTTTAACGAACATAAAGCATATCGCACTTCAATAGTCATGTATAGCCTAACATTTTGCATATATTCAAGATATCTTGGATTATATAAAAGCATTCAATCATGGAACACATAACTAGACAAAGAATGAAAACAGATACCATGATTATACGATAAGTCTGCTTATGGTAACCCTTTTTGCCAGTGAAAAGGCCAATATTGTGAAGCAAACAGGCAGCTTCAAGATATTCAAATTCCTTCTCATCCAAGGAGGCAGCAACCTCTTCATATTTTCTTAAGCCTTCAAAAATCTCCTGTAACAACCATTAAATCAGAAGTCATAGGAAACCTTTGTCATAATGTGCATGAAGAAACATATTGAAGGCAGATGTTTTGGTTCTCATTAGGCTCAGCTTCTTGAATTGGAAATTAAATCCTAATTGATAGAAAAATTACATTGTACATCGCAATCACTGCAATGTGAATACAATCATACAGTCTATTAAACCAGGTATAACATGAAATTTCAGCAAGTAACATCAAAATTGTTGGATTGGGCCTCTTGACCATCTCATCTGAAAGCCAATTGGTGTTCAGTGAGGAAAGTAAAAGCCTTTTATGACATTCGAAATCACACCCCATAAGGCATGTTCTAAGAGCCATCCATGTGAGTAGAGCGGCACTGATGCACCTCAACATGACGCTCCCACGACTCGCATCCATGACCTTGGCTCTAATATCATTTGATGGATCGGGTCTTTTGATCATCTCATCTGAAAACTAATTGGTGTTCAATGAGGGAAGCCATAGCCTTTTATGGCATTCAAAATCGCACCCTGCAAGGCATGTTCTAAGAACCGTCCAAGAGCGGCACTTTTGCACTCCAACAAAAATGAATCAAAACCAAGAAGTTCAATATACCTTTGCAATCCCAGCACACTGAGCAGCAGCTCTCATCCTCTTCTTGCTATTAAACCTTGTAGTAAGCCACACAACAGACCTCCACCTTCCATTGGCATTCAAATCATAGCCACCATACACCTTTGCTAAACTCTCAGCAATAACACCCTCCCCCAATGCATATCCAGAAACCTCCATTTCCGCAATCCCAATCACCTCAAATATTTCCTCCAACAACACCGCCCCCGCCACAATAAACTCCGACCGGCTCTTAAACATTCCCTCTCTCCTCACCTTCTCTTCCTCCCCTCCCTCACATATCCTCTCAACCAAACCCCTCAATTCCCCTCTAGTAAACCCCCAAGTCCAATCCCTCTTGCACTCCCCAAACAAAACCACATTATCATTCCCAAACACATCACTTTTAGCGTACCCACAAAACACAGCCTTCTCAATTGCACGAACCGTACCAGAACACCCAACTACCATCTCAAACCCACACTCCTTGATTTTCTCTACCACCCCAGATTCTCGTATAACCAATCTAACATACTCCCTCATTTGCCCAACAAGGCCATGTTTCACAAACTTTTCAGTCAAACTCACGTGCCCCAACTTCAATGAAGCCCCAAAACTAACTTTCCCTCCCTTCCCAACAACAAACTCAGTAGACCCGCCACCAATATCTATAACCAACACCGATTTCCCAAAAACTGGCAGGAATTGAAGCACACCCAGGTACACAAGTCTGGCTTCCTCCTCACCAGACAACACCTCAACTTCAAGACCAGTCTTTTCCTTGACACACCGAACAAACTCATTTCTATTAGCTGCCTCACGTGTTGCTGCAGTGGCAACACAGCGAGTATGGCTGCGAATGACATGGTGAGAGGATAAGATTGCTTGGAAGCCTTGGAGGGTTTGAAGGGCAAATGGGGTTGTTGGGGTGGAGCTGAGGCCGAGGAGGATGGACTCTTTGAGGTGGCTGAGGGTGAGGAATTTGCCAGATCTGTCGGCATTGACAATGAGGAGCTTGAAGGAGTTGGTGCCCATGTCTACGGCTGCAAAGAGGGAGGAGGACGAAGACGATGTTGGTGAAGCTGGAAGACTAGTGCCCATGTCTTGGTTCTGGATCAAGCTCATCGAATGTCGCGCTTAGAAGGTAATATTATACGAATTTTAACAGGAATATAAATGCTCCCAGAAGGTTATGAAGGTTCCAACTTCTTGTTAAAATGTTATAGTGGCAACTTTATAGTTATAACGGCGAGAAAGTCGGCTTTCTTTGAGTAACGCCCGGTGTGTTTGATAAACAATTGGATTTTTTTATTTTTTTTTTCTAAATAGTAATAAAAGGTGATATAAAGTATAAATAAATTTTAAAATTTTTGTATGAAAAAATTAAAAAAAAAAAAATTGTTATAAAGTAAATGATATGATATAAAAAGTAAAAAAAGTTGTTAAAAATTTATTGATGTGATATAAAAAATATAATGTTTTTTAGTTGACTTTTTATGAAAAAAATAGAATGATTTGCCAAATATAGCCACCTCATTTAGAACTTGTTGTGTGTATTAGACTATATAAATCTTTATCATCCGATAAAGATTAATCTATTTAGATTTGAAGTGAGTGGGAAACAAGAGGCACTGTTTGAGAAGAAGTAGTTTCGGAGATGGGAGGGGGAGTGGCCATAGACATTTGTCTTAATTAGCTCTGGTACCATATAGAGTTTATGATTGTTTGATGTTTCTGTCTATCTAAACCGTAGGTCAGTGATCTTCATTTATAGCAATAAAGAGTTAGTCCTTTAATAGACTTTACAAGATAAAAGCTTATCTTTTGATAAGCTTGGTAAGAATGGAAGTAGAAACCTAAAACTATATAACTTGCTTGTAGATGACAATCAAGATAGTTTAGATAAACTTACTTGTGACCTTGCTTACATCAACTTGATGGACTGGCCAACCTGCAGAGACAGCAAGAGAAAGCATTGTTCTAAAACAAGCACCCAGAGCATGGTTTTTAAGGCTAAGTGCTCAACTTACATAACTCAACTTCAAGAGCACCAAGGCTGATTCATCACTCTTCATCTACAAAGCTAATGTCATTCAAATTTTTATGTTAATCTACGTTGATGATATCATCATCACTAATTCACACCGATGAGCTATATCTAAACTTATATAAGATTTACACTCCTCTTTTACTCTAAAAGATCTAGGTCCTCTAAACTTATTTTTTGGTGTTGAAGCTTCTTGGAAATTGGATGGACTTCACCTATCTCAACAAAGATATATTCTGGATATCCTCAAGAAGACTAATATGGAGCTTGTTAAGCTTGTCTCTACTCCGATGTCCTCATCTACTAATCTCAACAAGTTTGAAGGATCAACCATTACAAACCCTACACTTTATCGCAGCACAGTTGGATCTCTTCAATACCTATCTCTAACACGTCCAGACATAATGTTTGTTGTCAACAAGGTCTCTCAATTTATGCAAGATCCCCGAGAACCTCACTGGATTGCTGTTAAACGCATCTTGCGTTACTTGAATGACACTATTAAGTACACTTTTTGCATCCACAAGCTCTCATCTCATCAACTAATAGCCTTCTCGGATTCAGATTTGGGTTGGTTGCCCGGATGACCGCAAATCAACATCTGGATTTTGGATCTTCTTGGGTAAAAATTTGATATCTTGGAGTTCCAAAAAGCAGCCCACTGTGTCACGTTCTAATACAGAATTGAAGTATAAAGCCCTTGCAAATGCTTCTGCAGGACTGATTTGGATTCATACTCTACTAAATGAACTTCGGATCTCACTTCCATGTGCACCAACTTTATTTTGTGATAATATAGGTGCCACCTATCTCACTTCCAATCCTATCTATCATGTGAGTACAAAGCACATTGAAATAGACTATCATTTTGTTCGTGATCAAGTTACAGATAAGTTATTAAATGTTCGATTCATACCCGGAAAAGATCAGATTGTTGATGTCCTCACAAAGCCTCTACCTGCCAGCTGGTTCCTTCTCCTTGCTTCCAACCTCAACGTTAGGTCACCTACGTCGAGTTTGATGGGGAGTATTATACAAGTTAAATCTTTGGGATTTGATTATTGTACAACACCAATACAACAACTGCACAACAACCCCTCACATGATAGTGGGCCCCAGTATGTGGGACCCACCCTCATGTGAATGATTGTTGTACAATTGTTGTATTAGTGTTGTAAATCTAACATTTTCCTAAATCTTTATCATCTGATAAAAATGAATCTATCTAAATTTGAATATTATACGAGTCATAGTTTATCTAAACTATATTGATAGTCATCTACAAACAAGTTGTATAGTTTTAGGTTTCTACTTCTAGTCTAGCTTTTATCTTGTGAAGTCCTATTAAAGGACTAACTCTTTATTGTTGTAAATGAAGATTACTGACCTATGGTTTAGGTAGGCATAAACATCAAACAATCATAAACTCTATAGTGTGAGAAGTTTAATACAGCTGAAGGAGTGCGGGATCTTGCTTCGCATAATTTTTTATGTATTAAAATTAATTTTTAAGTTTCTTAACACAATTTGAAAGTTTCGTAATACTGCAATAGAGTTTCTAGAGTCGGGAGTCGTAGTCATTATTTCTAGATGAGTAATTTTATAGACTATACATCATCCCTCCAACCCCAAATTCTACGTGGGGTGATTTTCACAATCCAAAACCAATTTTCATGTACCAAATATTGTGGGATTACTCTCATAAATATTAATTTCTCACCCACTCTCATATTACTAAGCTGATATGATCGTGCATATAAGCCCTTGATTTTATTTTATTGTTTTTTTTAATAAAAACTAATCAAATAAATGATGGATATTATCACATCAACCCAGCAATATGAGAGTGGAATAAAAAAAATATGAGTATGTTGCATTACACTGTTATACATTTGTCATACAACTAGAATGATAACGTTATAAAAAAATCAGCTTTTAAATTAATAAAAATTTGTAAAAAATTAATTTTTATCTCAATTATATAATATTCTACTAAATAACATTCATCATTTAATGGATTATGGAGGTTACGAGCAGTGTTTACGAGGTGATCAAACATTATGTTTTAAAGGAGACATCTGTTATGAAGAGGGGATAAAAATTCATCTTGATCTCTAAAAGAGTCAAAAACATAGAGAAAACTCTCCTTCACACCCTTCTTAGTCCCCAAAAAAATGAAAATAAAACAACCTTTGATCCTCCCAAAAAATTGAAAATTATATTGTTACGTACCAGATGGGAAAAAGAATGAGAACAAAAAGTTCATAAGCAGTCATGTGTCTTTATTATTTTGTTATTATGTATCTTTGTTATTTAATTATTATTTATCTATTAGAGTTTATCATTAAGTAGGGAATAAATGAATAGTATGCTATTCATAAATAGTTTTGTATTATCTTTATTAATAGTTATTAGTGATCATAATAGGATAGTCATAGAATACATCTATATGAGAATAATTTATGTTTATTACATTTATTTGTAACTCTATACAAACCTATTTGATTGATAAATAAAGTAAGCAAAGATTATTAATATTTAGTTATTGAGTTGATTTGGAAAGTATTAGGGTTCCTCGAACTACCCTTCTATTTATTACGTGTTTGAGTAATTAGGTCATATACTCACATGCATACCTATGGATTGGAATTTTCTACCATCCCACTCCGAAGAAAAAGTAATAAGAAAATTAAAAAAAAAAAAAAAAATGTGAGAGAGGACTCTTTATCGAACACAGAGCTTCTACCGGACAAGAGGACTCACTAATTATAACCCCCTCAAGTTCGCTATCTACTTATAGAGAACAGGAGAAATTGGCTGGATTCTCAATTGTAGGGAATCCCAAAAAAATTACCTAAAAATCTAAAAAATAAAATGTCCAACAAATTTTAAAAAGCTTTTCAATATATATATATATATATATATATATATATATATATATATATATATATATATATATATATATATTTAAAAAAAAGTCAAAAGATATATTTTTGTAAAATTTAGAACGCAAATTTTTCTCGCATCCTCTTTAAATTTAGAACGTTGATTTTTTTAGAGAGTTGGGCTTTGGCCAATCCAATTGTTGCTGAAGCTTTGACTACTTTACATGATGACATTATTTTGAAGATGGATACCCTACAGATTGCAACGATGATTAAAGCAGAGGGGATTAATTGAAATAAATTTTGACATATAGTTGATGGAATCAAAAAGAGTTTATGCCAATTGAGGTTGTGGAGCGTTGAATATGTCAAAAGGAGTGCGAATTCGACTGCTCATACCAAGGTTTAGGTTAAAGAAACTTCAAATTGTATCTGTGGTATTTTAGGTAGCTAGAGAGTTTTATATCCCTAGCTGATTTGATGAATTTTCAATAAATGTTTTGACTTTTGTTAAAAAAAGGAAAGAAAAAAAAAAGAACGTTGATTTCTAAAAAGTCAAATGCATATATAATAGATGGCTTCGAGGGTACGCATTGAGTCATCAAATGATACTTTAAGGAAATTAATCTCCAAATGCCTTAAATAACTTTATTTTTCTTCTTTGTAAACTTGCCGTACGACATCTATATGCTTATGTAAAAAGGCTGTCAATTTATTATGGAAAAGAAATATTACCTTACTATGCGAACAAAATCAGAATATTACGATCATGATAAAATAAAACCAGAGGGAATTTATTGGGTTTTTTTTGTCATAATTTTAATGTTTTTTTTTTTGTTTTTAATTTAATGGCTTTTACTTATGAGTTGATATTTTGGGTCATATATACATATTTGAATTTAAGGGCTTTTTGAGGTCTTTTACTTTGAGTGTGGTTATAAAGGCAATTGAAGATCTCACGCCATCCTCACCTCATGCTCCAGCTCATGACAGCACCCCCACTCACCAACATGGCAAGTATCCTCTTGAGGAGTCCCGCGCAGCATCATTTCAAAACACTAAAGATACTACCGAGAATCAAGCTGCACCAATAAGGAATGTTAGCAAATGTTTGTAATCAATATAGCCATAATTATTGGGATTGCCTATGTAACGGTCATTAATGATCTGTGTATATATATACCAGTGATTGTCAATGAAAGAATCAATTAAGTTTGCAGCATAAAATCATCCTAATATTATTTGTTGTTTTATGGTATCAGAGCCTGTCTAAGACTCACGTCATTTTTTTTTTCCAAGTCACAAATGGCCAGCACCTCCACCACCTCTGATGCTTTCCCTGCTGCACCCTCCACCCAAATATCTCATGCATCTTTATTCAACAACCTTCCCCATCGTGTCACTGCCCAACTTACCCGGGACAACTATCTCACATGGCAGTGGCAAATGGTGATTTACCTCAAAAGTCAGAATGCCTTTAGTTTTGCTGAAGGTACCATCCATCCCCCACCTCAAACCATTCCCAACCCATCACCATCCACTGGTTCCCCTCCTACTATAGGCAATCCCACCTACCTCACCTGGCTGCAACAGGGTCAAATGGTTCTTAGTACCATTGTTTCCACAATCTCAGAGAATCTCATTTCTCAAATCATAGGTTACTCCACTGCCAGTGAAGTATGGAGTGCACTTGAACGTCTCTACTCCTCCCAATCAAGGGCCCGGATATGCAAGTCCACTACCAACTTGCTACACTCAAAAAGGGCAGGTCCTCCATTTCAGACTATTTTCAAAAATTCAAAGGCCTTGCCGATACCTTGGCTGCAGCTGGCCAACCACTCAATGATTTTAAGTTGGTTTATTTTCTTCTTGCATGTTTAGGATCTGAATTTGATCCCTTTGTCACTTATGTTACAACAAGGGTTGACCCTATGACTCTGGAGGAACTCTATTCGCATCTTCTCACCCATGAGATGCGGCTTGAACACAATGCCATATCTGGTGAACCCCTTTTTTCCTCGGCTAATCTAGCCTCCACTCACAAACAAAAGGGACCACATCGTGGATCATCTCAATACAGCACTGGACCCTTTGTGGCAATTCTCATAGCCACCAATTTCGCAACAATGGCTACCGTGGCAGATCCACTCGTGGCAGAGGTTCCTTTCATTCCTCCAATGGCCAATCCACTCGCCCGCCTTGTCAAATGTGCAATAAACCAGGACACACTGCCCTCACTTGTCACCACAGGTTTGACTACTCTTTTCAACAAGAAAATCCCTCTAACATGCAGGCATTTACAGCTTCAGCATATCCAACCAACATTGATGCAAATTGGTATCCCGACACTGGTGCCACCAACCATGTTACTGCTGATTTGGCGAATCTCAATCTGCAATCTGAACCCTACACAGGCATGGATCAACTCCATGTAGGAAATGGCCAAGGTTTGCTTATAAATCACTCAGGTTCTTCTCGGTTGATCTATCTAATGCTTCATTTTTACTTACACATCTCCTGCATGTTCCTCACATAAAAAAGAATTTATTATCTGTCTCTCAATTCACCCGTGACAATCATGTCTATTTTGAGTTTCACCCTTCTTATTTTTGTATTAAGGATCAAGTCACAGGCAAAACTCTTCTTCGAGGCTTCAGTAAAGATGGTCTCTACACGCTCCCCAACTGCCCTCCTCATCCTCCTCGGTTAGCCTTTTTTGGGGAACGTGCGTCCGTTGATCGTTGGCTTTGCCGGCTCGGTCATCCTTCCCTTCGCATTGTTAGTCAAGTCCTTCGTGCTCATCACCTTGCTGTTCTCAAAAATAAATCCTCTGCTGTTTGCCCTGCCTGTCGCATGGGCAAAAGTCATGAGTTGCCATTTCCTTTCTCCCCTTCTGTCTCTAATTTTCCTTTGGAGTTAGTCTTCACTGATGTATGGGGCCCTTCTCCCTTTTATTCAAATAATGGACATCGCTACTATGTATGCTTTATTGATGACTTTAGTAAATTTGTGTGGTTGTTTCCTCTTGCTACTAAATCTGATGTTGTTTCTACCTTTCACAAATTTCAAACACATGTGGAGAAATTATTTGCTCGTAAAATTAAGTCCATTTCAGTCTGATTGGGGGGGTGAATTTCGATCTCTCAACCCCATTCTATATAAACAAGGCATTTCCCATCGCATTTCATGTCCCCACACACACCAACAGCAAGGTTCGGTTGAACGCAAGCATCGACACATTGTCGAAACTCGTATCTCCTTACTAGCCTCTGCATCCATGCCTCTTACATACTGGGATGATGCCTTCTTAACTGCCTCTTTTCTCATTAATCGGCTTCCTTCCCCTGTCACTCAAAATAAGTCTCCATTTGAACTCTTATTCAATAAATCTCCTGATTATAATTTTCTCAAAGTTTTTGGGTGTGCCTACTGGCCTCATTTAAGGCCTTACAATCAGTATAAGCTTGCATTTCGGTCTCAACTATGTGCCTTCCTTGGTTACAGTTTAAATCACAAAGGTTATCGTTGTCTACATATTCCCTCGGGTCGCATTTATATTTCCCTCAATGTTATTTTCGATGAAACTTCCTTCCCATTTCAACACCTCAACGCCTCTGTCCCACCAACTCTACCACACCCTCAACCCGTGTCTCTTCCCTCCAATCTCTCAATTACTACTTCTACACCTGTCCCCATAACACGTCATACTTCACCTATAACTCCACCCCACTCACTATCCACCCTTCCTCATTCCTATCCCAATAATTCTCATGCACCACTTCTCATTGAGACATTTGTCTCCCCTGTACCTCAGCTAGACCCGTGTCCCCCCCTGCTCCTACCGTCCCTCATGAGCCACCACGTTCATCCCTGCCTCCCACACATCCAATGCAGACCCGTTCCAAAAATCATATCCACAAACCACGTGCCTTCACCGATGGTACAGTAGCCTATCCCCCACCCAAAGCCCTACTCACCCTCAAACACCCCCAACCAAGGAGCCTACTTCATTCACAGTAGCAAACCAATCTGCAGAATGGCATGCAGCCATGAATCTCGAGTTCAATGCACTCTTGCACAACAGGACTTGGACACTTGTACCTCGGCTTCCTAATATGAATATTGTTGGTTGTAAATGGGTCTATAAATGAAAGAGAAAATCAGATGGAACCATTGACAGATACAAAACCCGATTGGTTGCAAAAGGCTTTCATCAGCAACCGGGTTTAGATTATGGTGACACTTTCAGCCCCATGGTGAAACCTACCACCATCCGGACTGTCCTCTCCATTGCCGTCTCCTCAAATTGATGCATCCGTCAACTAGATGTTACAAATGCATTCCTTCATGGGTTTTTGTAGGAAGATGTTTACATGCTCCAACCTCCTGGCTTCACACATCCCTCCTACCCAGATCATGTTTGTCATCTCAAAAGGTCTCTCTATGGATTGAAGCAGGCCCTTGGCGCATGGTTCTCCCGCCTTAGCAACCGGCTTCTTGAACTTGGCTTTCAAGCCTCCTGAGCTGATACCTCTCTGTTCATTTTTGGTGCAGGTCCAACCAAAATTTTCATCCTTATTTACGTTGATGATATTATTGTTACCAGTCCAAGCTCTACTCTCATTGACAGCCTCATATCTAAACTACAAGGAGACTTCCCCATCAAGGACCTTGGCCGACTACACTATTTCCTTGGTGTAGAGGTTCTTCATGACTACCGTGGACTGTTCTTATCTCAGAGAAAATACATTATGGATCTTCTTCATAAATCGAAGATGCTCAATGCAAAGCCCGTCACCTCACCAATGTCTCCCTCCAAGCCCCTGTCACTGTTTGATGGAGAAGCATTTGATGATCCATCACTTTATCGAAGCATTGTGGGTTCTCTACAGTATCTCTCTCTCACTCGGCTGGATGTCTCCTTTGCTGTCAACAAAGTCTGCCAATTTCTCCACAGACCGACCATTCATCACTGGGCTGCTGTCAAACGTATCCTACGGTACTTGAAACATACACTATGTCATGGCCTTCTCCTTTGCCGCAATTCTGCCCCACAATTTCATGCTTACTCGGATGCTGATTGGGCCGGCTGCCCTAATGACCGTCGCTCTACTGGTGGTTATTGCATCTTCCTTGGTCGCAATCTCATCTCTTGGAGCTCCCGAAAGCAACCAACTATTTCTCGATCAAGTACGGAAGCCGAATATCACTCTCTTGCCAACACCACTGCCGAGCTTCAGTGGCTTCAATCCCTACTCAAGGAACTTGGGATTTTCCTCTCCTCTCCACCTACGCTATGGTGCGACAACCTTGGGGCCACTTACCTTACAACCAATCCCATGTTTCAGGCTCGCACGAAACATATTGAGATAGACTTCCATTTTGTGCGTGATAAGGTAGCCTCCAAAAACCTTGTCGTGCGCTTTATTTCCACTAAAGATCAAAAGGCGAATATCTTCATCAAACCGCTCGTGTCCACCCGGTTTGCTACACTCCGAACCAATCTCAGCATCATTGACATGCCGCTTCCATTGCGGGGGCATATTAAGGCAATTGAAGATCTCACGTCATCCTCACCTCATGCTCCAGCTCATGACAGCACCCCCACTCACCAACATGGCAAGTATCCTCTTGAGGAGTCCTGCGCAGCATCATTTCAAAACACCAAAGATACTGCCGAGAATCAAGCTGCACCAATAAGGAATGTTAGCAAACGTTTGTAATCAATATAACCATAATTCTTGGGATTGCCTATGTAACGGTCATTAATGATCTGTGTATATATATACCAGTGATTGTCAATGAAAGAATCAATTCAGTTTGCAGCATAAAATCATCCTAGTATTATTTGCTGCTTTAGTGGTGTAACCGATACCGACCAAGCCCAGCCCATTAACCAGGCCAAGCCCAAAAATGGCTCGTTAGCCCCATCCCACAGTTTCCGTAAGGGATAACTATTTTGTACATGCTCTATAAGATGTCAAGAAACCCCCGGTCTGTAGAGAACTGAATCTTCTCTAGTTGAGAGGAACTAGCTAGTTATACAAGAAGGTATTTTTATAATTTTACGTAGAACTGATTCCTCAACCGGAGAAGATCCTGCTGCACTCTGTAGTCAATGTACACCCTTCACAATCTGACTCACCACAACAGCAATAGGTGGCATTTAATTCGAAATCACTACCATGTAAAAGTCGTACCACACCCGCAGATGACACCTGACATGAGAATGCCTCACTAGATAGACCATTCCAACGTTGCTTCTCGATCACTCGATCTTTTCTCGAGAATCTTACGGATTAATTTAGGCATCAAAGACATCTTCAGACGACACACCCGTATTTAATTACATTGACCAGCTCAGGTGCGATCAACTGGATCAACAAAGTGCAACGATCAAAGTTCGTAATGCTGATGCATGCTTAGGTATATATAAACACGTAAAAGAAAATTTGCTCCCCCAGCAGCTTTGGAAAAAATCCAACAGTACTACACGACAATTATATGTCTGCGGATTAATTCTTTAAGAGACTTAGAGTAACGCCTTTTTAGATGAGATCGAGTAAACGCCTCTCAATATATATTATAAGACTTTTGGACAATCTTGTTCAGAGAATATTTTGCTAGCTAACTGACGCACGCACTAAAAAATAATAATAAAAATGAAAAATAATAATATAAAATCCATCTGTATATATAATTAATTAACTTTTAGAATGGAAAACTCTTGTTGGTCGCAGCAATTGATCATGTAATGAGACTATATTCAGCCGTCCTTAGATACGCACGTTTGTTTGTGATATATATATATATATATATATATATTTTAATTATGTACGTTTAAGAAATATATAAAATAATATGGAATCAGAAATGTTGAGAGGAAATTAATACTTGAAAGATACAACCAAACTATTCTTCGGTTACTGGGGGTACGTGGTTTAAAATTTTCCATGGTTTCGAGAGGAGTATAGAACAAGTAACAATGTCTGTGGAGGAGTTCCTCGAATTTTCCTGGAAAATGGATGCATGGTTGAAAATTTGCAGACGCCGGAAGTTGCACAGAAGCCTGTAATTAAAACATGCCTGTTGACTAAACGGACATCAATCCTGAAACCTACCATTCAAACGTTGTACTGTTGCACATGTTTATCTGCATGCATGCATGTCTGAATATATACAAATATACTTTGTCTTTTTTAGCTTCATTTGTATATATATATATAAATTCAGACTTGAATTTCCCAGACGTTACGAAGAATTTCAATGGAAAATGAGGTTGAAGCCGCAGAAGAAGTACTGATCGATTTTAGTCCATCCCATCCGCCGACTCAACAAAATTGTATTTTGGCTAATTTGATTAGTTTTATAGTAAAAAAAAAAGACTTTTTGCAAATTTGTTGAATAGTACTATATATATATAGCACGCAACAAATTTCAAAAAACTCTTATTTTAATTCTTTTTCATTATCTCTTATTAAATAATAATAATAAAAATATTTAAATAAAGCAGTGAAAGAGTAGAGAGCAAAAAATGTAGGGAGTATTTGAAAAGTGAGTAGTAAAAAAAGAAAAAAAAGAAAAAAAAGGTTCCACTTTATTAAATAAATTGTCTTAAACGAGTAAATTTGGAAAGTTTTGTGAAGGATACGCGTTGAGTCGGTGCTTATTTTCAGTTCAAA
Organism: Alnus glutinosa; assembly: GCF_958979055.1. NCBI lineage: Eukaryota > Viridiplantae > Streptophyta > Magnoliopsida > Fagales > Betulaceae > Alnus > Alnus glutinosa. The sequence continues at coordinate 22,117,708 of NC_084897.1, read as the reverse complement.
GTACTGTTAACGTACTTTTCAATAATTGGAGTTGGTTTTGTCAGTTCATTTATATTCCAAAGCGTGAGATTCTACTTCCTTAATAAAAAAACCGACAACTTCTTAGTTAAAATGAATACTTTTAGAATATTTGTAGGATAAAATCTTCTTCTTTCTCGCGGCTTTAATCTTGACTTTTATTACAACCTTTTTTGAATAGAGCGCTGAAAGTGATCCGAACCTTCGTCGTACATGCAGGTCCGTATATAAGCGGCATACATGTCTCTGTTTCCTCTTAGTTGCTGCCTTGCTTGGTTTCGGTTTTCTCGGAAGATTGTTGTGCTTGGAGAAGTTGATTGTTGAGCCTTTTGGATGGTGGAAAAGAAGCAATTTAACGGGGAGGATGAAGATGGTTTTCGAAGTTGGAAGCGCAGACAATCACTTCTTCGTAGATGGTTGGTTTAGTGGTTTAGTGTATATGATTCTGAGCTTTATTCCTTTTTAAATGCTTTTTTTTTATGGGTTTTTGAATGAGGGTTTTGTTTTCTTTTTTGTTCAGTAGTCTTAAGCACTTGACTACAGAGCGTGATCCGCGGAATGAAAAATTCTTGGAGAATTTCTTTCGTGGGCTGGTAAGTTGATTCTCTGTTAGGCTATGTATATGCCTTATTTCTGTTTGTATTTGTTTGTCTTAGCCAAGCTCAATCACTAGTTTATTATACATAATAATATTGTCTGAAACTTTCTCCCTCTGTATTTCCCATAGATGGTATAATTTCTCAGTTTTTATCTTTCCTTGGTTGCATAGGATTAGGCTGTACTTCATCAAACTGGTACAGGACACCCTTTTGACTAAAGGTTTGCTTTTGTTGTTGGCTAGCTAGTGATTGATCTCGTGATTATTATTGACTATTTGAAATTCATTTGGGTATGTCAATTGCTTTAATTTACTATATTCACGGTAAAATTTATCAGTTTAACCTCCTTGGCTGCACAGGTTACTTTGATCAACTGGTTACTGTTAGTTTTTGTTAATTATTTAATGATTAGTTTCACCCAATTTGAAGTATGGGTTATGTTAACCACATCTATGTGATACCTAAAAAGATCAAACGTTTTTGGAACTCATCTGTTTGCCAAAATGTCGTAGTCGTTGAATGGCTGAATTCATTGAGATATTAAAGCACTTTCAGTTTCAGACCTCTGGGGTTCATTTATATCCCATATCTCTTGTCAAATAGGTGCGGGAGGAGGTGGAACGTGTTGTACTAGTATCACTTCACGGTCTTCACCCATCTTCAAGGTCTGTTCTCTGGCCTGATTGTTTGTTTTCTTGAAAAAACAGTCTAACAATTGTTTTTGTGTTAACTTTGTTGCAGACCCGCACTTCATCAGGCTGGAACATCTGGAGTGAGGAGCATGCAGTTGCAATTTGTCAACAAATTTCCCTCTACCATATTCACAGGGACTAGTATAAAAGCTGAGGATGGTACCCCCATCCAAATTGAACTGATTGATGCTGGTTCCAGGACTAGAGTCAACTCCGGTCCCCTTTCTTCTATAAAGATTGAGCTGGTGGTCCTCAAGGGTGATTTATGTTTTGCCGACGAAGAAGACTGGACAGAACAGGAATTCAATGCCAGTATTTCACATGAAAGGCAGGGTAGAAGGCCATTAGTGACGGGGGATCTAACAGTTACCCTGAGAGACGGTGCTTGTGATATTAGAGATATCAATTTCACGGATAATTCAAGCTGGATGAGAACTGGAAAGTTTAGATTAGGAGCAAGAGTTGTGCAAAAGCACTGTGCTGAAAGCATCAGGGAAGCTAGAAGTGACCCTTTCAGGGTAAAAGATCGCCGTGGAGAGGGTAAGTTAGTTATAAGAGCTTGACTTCATCTCCATTTGCTGCCTATATCATGTTTTAGCATGTTTGTGTTGTGCTTGATATCACTAACACTTCACCACCTATGAGACTGACTATTAAATCATCACTTATACTAAAAGTTTGAGCCGATAGGAAATGATGGATTTAATAATTTAATTTATATTCTAACCAACAAATCTCTTTGTTCAGCGAATCAGAAACACGCCCGTCCACACTTGGATGATGAAATATTTCGTTTGAGGAGGATAAGAAGAGATGGTCCACACCATAAGCGGTTGGTGGCTGCTGGAATTATAACTGTGAAGGACTTCCTGAGGGCATATGCAATCAATCCATCACAAGTACGCAGGGTAAGGGATCGATCTGTACTTGGATAAAGTTTCTCCATTACTTTAAGTAGTTCAACCGTATCATATCAGTTAATCCCAACTTTTTACGGTGGAAATGTAGAGGTTAAACAAGTTTTCAGAGAGAAGTTTGGAGACAATCATACGAGAAGCAAAGACTTGTTATGTAGATGATGGTAAGCTCTATTCTTACTACAGCGCTGGAGATCGTGTTGGCCTCCAGTTCAATTCCATCCATGAGGTTGTAGCAGCAACATTTGATGGCCGTAATTATCGTTCTGTGCGAGAACTTTCTCTAACTCCATCTGTGAAGGTATGCAATAATGTCCTCGACCTAATTTCAGTGAATCACTTTTTGTAATTTCCCCTTTTCTGTTGTTCTTTATTGAGTTGGTTATTTGGAAAGATATCCTTGTCAAATTGACATTTCTGAACCGTATCATTGTTGTTATTGCACATCAATATCCCAAACATTCCTTTAGGCTAGAAACTGATCACCTGTGTGTTCCATTGGCAGGGTGTGGTGGAAGTTGTGAAGAAGAAAGCATATAAACATGTGAATGATTGGGTCCCGGTCAATGAGCTATCAACTGTACCAAGGCCCCCAGCAAGTCTATCATCAGTTCATCCATTTAGTGTTCGAGAAATTGGCTCCCCTGTCACACACCAAGGTATACAAACTTGTATTATGCATATGGATTAACATGAGCTTTGCGAAAGGGAAACAATAGGCAGTCCTGCTGTTTTTAAGCACAGAAGTCTTATGTTTCTGTTTCCTGTCTCATTGGCTATTTTAGAGGGGATGCTCATCCTTGTTAAATCATCACTTACCTTAAAAGCTTAAGCTTATAAGAAATAATAAATTCAATTATTTAATTTATATTCTAACACTCTCCTTCACGTACAGGTTCAAACTCTCCCTTAATAAGTGAGTCTCAACATTTAAATTGTTTAATTGAAATGAAAAGTAAATGGTAGAGACATAGTTTAAACTTAGGACCTCTGCTCTGATACCATGTTAAATCACCATTGCTTAAGCCTAGGATGTTTAGTTCTTGTTTTGTCATTTCCAATTCATTGCTTAGGATGTTTCCCAAGCAGCTAAAACTGTATATTTGTACAGATCCACCAGAAACATTGCTCCACTTCAACCCTCCATCAATTTTCGATGCACCAGAAAGTAGCTATCAATGCGAGGCTTCTGTAGCTCAAAACAGTCATCCCGTAATGCTAGGGAACAGTTTGTTGATGGAGGAATTTTGCACCGGATTCTTCAACGGAGATTTCCCAGTTTTCCCAAGTGGTTATCCTGCCACATGGGAGCAGGGAAATGATGTTTTCTTTGCTTCGGATGTTGGCTTCATTCCTCTTCCGGATGTAATTATAAGGACTGGAAAACCCAAGGCGGCATGGTGTAAGATTCGGGCTTTTGTCAAGTGGAATTCAGTTTTGCGGGATGTTGCTGCCAGAAGAATGTTTGGTTACCGAAGGCTCTAATCCTTAAGCAAGTTCTGGTTGGAAGCTAAGCTACTCCTAGACTGGTTAAGCTTAATTTGTAAAATACCTGTTAAGTGCAGCAAAGGTAACATTGTAGATTCACTGAACTCCTTAAACTTTCATTACTTTTACAGATTTCTCTTAAGGTTTAAAAACTCTCAATTTTAGTGTATCGCACTTTAAAAAATTTGCAATCTCACCCTTCCGTTAGGATTTAACAGATATGTGAAAAATTCTCAAAATACTCTATTTTTTTCAAAAAAATAAAAAATATTAATTGTAATTTAAAGGTAATTTTGTAATTTTATAAAATTTGCATGGATATAGGGGATACTTTACTCTTTAACCGTCTGATTTAATCCCAAACCCTAATAGGAGGGATGAGATTGTAAAAAATTAAAAGTTTGATACACTACGATGATAGTTTTTGAATTTTAAAAGGAAGATCGTAAAAATGATGGAAGTTCAGCAAATTAGGTGAAATGTTCTTTTTTTTCATTTTTATAATTATGTGGATATTTTTGTACAGTGTTTAAAGACCTGTGTAGTTGTGGTTTCTGTAATGTTCAAATTTACAAGCAGTAAATGTCATGAGAAGCTATTAGCATATTCTTCAAGAGGCATCGTCTACCGTTTGGTTCTCAATATAAGCAATTTTCAGAACAATACTTTCCATTTGACTAAATCAGGGCTAAGCTAGTAAAGCATTAAGAATGTGCTAAGATAGAACAGTTCAGATTAGATAAAAGGATGCCATCAAGCAAAATGACATGACTCAACCTTGTCATTGAAATGGCTACCATGAAAGGGGTCGGTAAATCATCACTTATGCCAATTAATTAATAAATTAATACTCTCGTCAGTGGCATAGCCAGTGAGAGACAAGACGGGACAAACACGACTCGACCTCCCCCCCCCCCCAAAAAAAAAAGGCTTTTTTTACCCTAGGTAGATCTCTACGGTCACTCGTTTAGGGGGCATAGCCGTTACTACCAACTACTACTTATTGAGATGCAATCCACTGTTATCAGTTAATACCGAGTTGCCAAACAGTCGAATCCATCAAACCGATTGTCGGCATTCCGAACGTTACCGGCAACGCTTTTCCAAGAGGAGCATGAGTTGTGACCTAGGTCACGCCGACATGGACTAATGGGACATGATAACAATTTATGGCCCGGAAATTAAAAGAAGTGAATGAATTTTAAATAGACAAAGTTTTTCTTTAAATTAGAATTGAGTAGTTTTCTTCAACTCCGTTTATTAAACTGACATATGCTTGAAATGCATGTGATCCTTACTAAAATTTCAAGTTAATTAACTTGGTCGAAAGAAACAAATTTGCTCAAAAATTTTGTCCATTCCAAATAGCAAAAACAGAAAGTTTGAGTACCTTAATGATAAATTTTATAGTATTGAAGGCTGAGTTGAAGAAATCTAACGAGGAAATCTTCACCGACCTTCCAGGCTGCCGTGTGGTCCAAACTAAAAGGTTGCGTGTATAATCCATGATGACTAAAGTATGTAATAAATTAGTTGTAGCTGCATTTTAATTGGAGAGTGAGTACCGATGTAATTTTCAATCAAATTTGATGAAAGATGCAAGATTTTCTACCCACCTAATTACTTTCGTCTTCTAATTAATCACTCTCACTGGACAATAACAAATAACAATAATCCAACTGGACTGTAATCATTAGAATCACGTCTCAATAAAAGTAGTTGAATTAAACAACATATCAAGTTGATTTCAGCTTTTGAGACCGAAATGAGAGCCACCCAACGTGTCAATTATTATTATTATTTTTTTTTGATTAAATTCGTTACAGTCTCGTGTCATTTCAAATCTTTGTTTTTTTTTTTTTTTTGTTTCAGGTGCTTTTATTTTTATCACAGATTTATAAGTGGTACGTGTGTTATGGAAAAATGGTCGGAGATGGTTCTTCCGACCTTTTTTTTGTCAAAAGCTAACGGATTTTCACGTCAGTAACACATGACACCATTAAAATTGCAACACATGATTGCTCTTTTTTTTTTTTTTTTTTTTTTTTTTGGGCCCACGGGATGGCCGGCCACCCCTATTAGCCACCTCCAAGGCCAGTTTTGACTCTTTTGAGAGTGGTTGAACCACCTCATTGGCCCCAAGGGCCAAAATGGTGGTGGCCGAAACCACTCTCAAGCCGAAACCACCCTCATTTTGGCCCTTGCGACCCCCCCAAAGGCCCAAACCACCCCCAAAATTAACTGGCTTTGGGGTGGCCGACCACCCCTACATTTTTTATTTTTTATTTAAAAAAAAAGCCTTAAAATTAATAACAACAATTTTTTTTAAGCCTCAAAATAAATAAATAAAAATAGGGCAACTACGTGTCACAGTTTTAATAGTGTCATGTGTCGCTGACATGAAATATGTCAGTTTTAGATGAAAAAATGGAATGAGATACTATTTCCGTCTTTTCTCCTAGCACAAGTACCACATGTGATAAAAATAAAAGTACAGAATACAAAAAATAAAGATTTGAAACCACATAGAGCAAATGGACATTTAACACTCTTTTTTAAAAATAATACAATAACATTTTTATAACTCAATCAGAAAAATATAGCAAATTGCTTTCCTAATTCAGTTTTTAATAGACGGAGTAATTGAATGAAAGAAATACTTATCCCCATACTCAATACACTCCTCAATAAGATAGGTGAAGAAAAAAAAAAAATGCTTAACTAATCAAGCTACTATTTGGTCAACATATACATAGGACCTTCTCTTTTTTTTCTTTTTTGGCTATTTCTAGCAAGAGGAGAATAAATATAGATACTTGACCATGTAGGTTATTTTATTATTTATTGTTTTTTTAATTTGGTTTTCAAATAAATATAATAAAAAGCAATGCAATAAAAAAAATTATTAAAAATAGAAAATTTATTTTTCACTTTTATGTCACATCCGAACACTTTCTTCAAATTAAAATAAATAAACAACACCTTCCAAAATACATTAACAAATTGAGTTGAAAAGTAAGATTTTTTCTAGCGCTTTTTAACCCAAAATATTAAAATGATAAATTTTATCCCATCAATACTTTAGGTTACTAATTATAACCATCAAAACATGTGGGGTTAGTATATAATTTGTAGTATTGGGAAGCAATTCCAAAATTTTAATTTCGTTTCTTAACGAAGATTGTTGTGTCTAAAAGGTGTAAGATTCAATTTCTTCAATTAGATGATCTAATTGACTATGATCCTATTTTATTTAGACCTTGCAAATATTTGTTGATTGATCAGTAGTTCTTTGATCAAAGAGTCTTATAGTAGATCATGTTAAATTGACATTTTTTCCCCTTTTGTTGCTATGTTATTAACCATTTACCAAATTTATATGTCATTTTGTTGGATAAATATTCTTTATAATTGTCTGTTTGAATTACACTCAATTTAGATAGTTTTCGAAAAAGGGAGTTGTGGACTCACTTGTTCCAGGCAAGTGGGCCTCATTCCCATACTGCTCGAGATAAGTAGGTCTAGCAACCTCTCTATGTAGGCTGCAATTTTGGACAATTCAATTATAGAGGATTCTAATCCCGTTTTCCTAAAATATGTTGTCTTGTTCAATAGTTATTCAACTAGCATTTTATCCGCATATTAGCCGAGCAAAGTTAGTTTAATTTTAATCACACAGATCAATTATTGATTAAGCGATTGATCAAATTCTACGAAATATCATTTTGAAAAATTTTGAATTACTTAAGTTCGTGAAAATTGAAACGTAATTCATATAATTTATAAATATAATGAGTAATTCTAAATGTCACCATCATGCTTTTATTATATCATCCCAAAACTGATATGCCTTTTAAAATTACAAATTTAATAATAATTTTAAAATGGTACAAACAAGACATGTAGCATTACTCAAATACAATACATCACCGTTGTTAATAAAGAATGCTTACCGTGTTCTATACTACCTTATTTGCCTTTAAAAATGGATTAATTAATCAAGCATAAAATTTATTTTGGACATTTCAATATCTATTTATTTATTCGTGTACTTCAAAATTCCCATGATCAGCCAACATGTTGGGTGACAATCGAAAAGATTTGGGGAAAGGTCTATGTATCATCCTTAAACTACCACCAAAGTGATAACATTTTTTCCAATATTTTAATTGGAACAAGGTAAACATAAAAAAATAAAAAAGTAAAAAAAATCCTTAAAAAACTTTATTTATTTTTAAATCCACGCCCATGTTTTTTCATTTTTTTTTTATAAATATTTTAGTTTTTTTTTTTTTAGTTTTTTTCGTCATTAGAGCACATTAACATTTTTTGGTAATTTTGAGTTGTCTTGATTGAAAGTTTATGGGACATTGTAAACTAAGTGGTAATTTGAGGGAGTATATAAAATTTCCCCATAAACTTCATATTCTCACAATATGTGCTTGTATAAATACAATTGAAGCTTCTTGCGACTCAACAAAGATAACAGAACGTCCCAAAAGTCCGAACTATAGAACAGAAATTAGGGATGTGAATGACTAAAGTCACTCATGAGGCTTGGTTTGGATTATTCGATTGGTGATCGGTTTATTTATTAAACAAATAAGGTTTGAACAAAATTTATATTGATTTATTAAATGAGTCGAATTCGTATAAGTTTGTATAACTTTATTTTTATTATTTTATAATATTATTTTCAATTTTTTAACTGAAATATGTTATAGATTTAAAAAGAAATTATTTTCATAATGTAATAAATTTACCTTGAATTATTGTAATTGTGAGTCTTGATATAGATATGTGTGTATTTGTATGTATATGCGTAGGTTTATGTATGTATATATATGTGTGTGTGTGTGTGTGTAATAAATGTATATACATACTATAAGATAAACATATAGACTTCAGATTAAATTACTGAAAAGATTTGAGTTAATTTATTTAATTAACTTAAATAAAATCTCAATAATAATTAAATAATTAATAATTAGTATAACTTTATAAAAAATAAAATAAAAAACCATGATATTTATTTTATATATGAAATGAAAAAATAATTAAGCAATCCGTAAACAAATTAAAATTCATTCGAGAAATAAATGAATAGAATTTGAAGAAATTATGTGACTTGATAATAAATTGGGGCTCAACTCATACTTAAAAAGAAATTAAACAGCACAAAAAGCCATCAACCAAGCGATAGAAACTTTGGAGATTCATTGGAAAGCCCCTGTATGGTTTCTATTAAGATTAATTGGGATGCTGCGATGGATATACATACAAGGGGTAGCCCCCCCCAAAAAAAAAAAAATCCTTAAAAAAAAAAAAATTAATTAATTTTACCCCTAAATTTTGTTATTTTTATAGTTTTGGCCCCACCAAATTTTTTTTTCTTCAATTTGGCCCCCTCAAATCTTGAATCCTAACTCCGCCCCTGCTGGTTACGTTATTTAAACTAAAAGATTACATAATTGTCTTAGATGTTGCAGAAGCCACAACGGCAGCCAAATTTAGCAGTGAATTAAATTTCTTTAGAGTGATTCTAAAATGTGATGTTCTCAAAATAGTGCATGCTCTTAAAAAAAAAAAAAAAAAAAAAAAAAAAAAAAAAAATTGACGGAATCTGAGTACTTAAGGACATTTCATTGAGGATACCTCGTGTATTTCGGATATTATTATTATTGTTGAGCCCGGTACTTAAAATGTTTATTTATAAAATTGTGTTTGATTCTACTCAAAATTATATATATATATATATATATATATATATATATATATATATATATATATATATATATATATATATATATACATATAAATAAATAAACAAATCAGACTTCAACATCCAATGTTGGGCTGGATACACTTGATTAGAGCCCTGACCGAAACGAAAGCAAAAAGCCGAAAACCAAGCAATGGCAGACAGTGGTAATTCTCCAAAGTCCGGGGCTATTTCAGTTCTTCCACGATAAAAAATCTTCGCCCCAATCCCCATTGTGGAAATAAAAGGTCTTTTTTGATCAACGGGGCGGCGGGCCTAAATCTCTCGAAGGTTCCTCCTAAATATATCCAGTCACGACTCACGCCTTCAACTCCACCAAAGATCCCTTCAAAAAAATACTCCACCAAAGATATTTTTCTCTCTCTCTCTACAACAACCCTCTCTCTTAAAAACTTCCATTTGTCTCCTATTCTTTGTTGCTTCTCTCTCTCTCTCTCTCTCTCTCTCTTTATGGTTTGAACGGGTGGTCGTGTTCTTGTGCGCCAGAGATATTTGGTTTTGGCGGATCCGGGTTTTGTTTGATGGATCGGGAAGGAGGGTCCAACGGCGGATCTTTGTGCTACTACTCCGTCCTCGGGATTCGCAAGGACTCCTCCTCCTCCGACGTGCGCACCGCCTATCGCAAGCTCGCTATGGTCAGTACGAAACGACGTCGTTTCCGTTATCCCCCCGCCTCCTCCTCCCTCCTCTTTCCCTGTTATTCTTTAACAACAGACAAAACGTCGTTGTTTCGTGATTTTACTTATGATAATTTAATTTAATTTTTTATTTTTGGTTTTGTCAGAAATGGCATCCGGACAGGTGGGCCCGGAACCCCGGGGTGGCGGGGGAGGCGAAGCGGCGGTTTCAGCAAATCCAGGAGGCTTACTCGGGTAACATTATTATCATCTACTGATTCTACCCCAATTTTTTTAACGCAGTCGTCGAGTTCTCCTTTACATTGCGCTGGTGTGGATATTGACGGCCGTTAATTATCCGTTTCTGTGACAGTTCTCTCCGATCAGTCCAAGCGGTCGATTTACGATGCCGGGCTCTACGATGCTCTGGAGGACGAAGACGAAGTCCGTACCTTTTTTCTTTTTTTTTTCCTTTCCTGCCAAGGCCGATTTACTGCGCACAAGACCTGGTACCAAAACGATGTCGTTTGGTGAAGAGTTGAGTGGCGGCGGCGGTAGTACCGTAGTGGTAGTGATCCCAAAGGAACGACATCGTATCTTTTGATGCCTTTGGTCTTGAGCGCGGTAAATGGTTTGCCTTGGGGCAATTTTTCTGTCTTAGAAAATTGATGTTTCCAGGGCACGGTTCACTCAGATTGGAGCCATTGGGTTGGGGTTGGTAAAATATGGTGCCTTGGAAATATCATTCTTTTTGATCGGTGCTCAATTATTTTGTTCACTTTATTTTTTCTATATTTCCCTCTTTGCCCCTGAATTTTGTAAAATTTGTAAGCAGGAGTTCTGTGATTTCATGCAAGAGATGGCCTCCATGATGAACAATGTGAAAAACGAGGTACTTTTTATTCTAATATTAGCTTAAATCCAGTGTATTTATTTCGATACCCCAAGGGTATATGCGTAATCTTAAAATGTTTTTTTTTTTTTTTTAATAAATGAAAATAGGGAGACAGTTTTGAGGACCTACAGAGGATGTTCGCGGATATGGTCGGTGGAGAGGGGATGAGTATGATGATGGGCTTTGACGTGAACGAGGATCAAACGGCCTCGAAGAAGGCACGTGTCACGGCGTCGAAAGCTAACACGGCAAAGCGCGGCACCTCTCGCCGTTAGTGCGATGTACCAGATCATGGGGATCCTTACCTCCCTTCTTAGTTCTTCCCCCCCCCCCCCCCCCCTTTACTTTTTGTAATTTGTTAAAGCTTTAGCTCCCTAACAGATTTAGAGGTTGTTGGGGAAATCAATTGGCTGTTTATTTGGGGGGTTTAGTTTAGATGATTTATGGTCTTTAATGGAAAGTTGGAAAATTTGTGGGGTGCTTTCTCTAAATAATAACTCTCTTTCCCGTTTATTTTAACTTGTGGATTTGTGATGATCGAAATTTCTTTTTGTGTCGAAACCAATTTGACACGGACTCATCGACGCCATTTGTTGAATTGTGTGGCACGCGCTTTGCACGTGTAGGACAATTAGTTTTCATGGAGTACAAGCAATTCACTTTTTTCTTTTTTTCCTTTTTCTTTTTTTTTTCTTTTTTTGGTAGTCTCTGAGCATTGGTTCAGTTTGGATGTGTGGTTATAAGAGCATTTCCAGTAGATTTTTAATCATTTTCTTTAAATATAAAAAACAAAACTACTTTTTATTTTTTTATTAAAAAACACTTTACAATAGTTTTTTTTTATTTTTTTATATTATTAAAATATTTTTATTATTTTAATTAAAAGTAGAAAAAGAAAAGAAAAGAAAGTATGAGGGATAATATATTTTGTGAATAAACAATTGAATGAGAATTAAATAGTGTCCAATGCATTTTTAGGGAAATTACTGTAGATGTCTTTCTTAAAATTTTTTAAGTAGCTGAACATTAATGTTCAAAGTAGTAAAAACATTAAGGGTACCTTTTGGTATATAGGAGTTGACTCGGTAATAGTTATTATATGTTATTTGATTGCACAACCAATTCTTCCATAAACAAAAATAAATAAAAAAATAAAATAAGGAATTGACTATTCTTCTTAAAGGAAAGGTAGGGCATAGGTATTCTTTCAAAAATTGAGTAACTTAAAAAATAATACCCTAAAAAAAACCATTCTTATCATTTTCATTTTGGTCTATCTAGAAGTGGTCGGATGTTCCAACTCAACCTTTAGGGTGGTTGTAATTACTCCTGAATTACCCTCTATGTGCCATTTGGTAGTCGTGGCCATCAGATCGAGTAATTTCGACTACTCTCGTGCGGTGCTTGGAGCGGTGTTGACTATGACGAAAAGCTATTCTCGTATTACTTTTATAAATAAGGGTATTTAAAAAAAAAAATTGGTTGAAATTTAATATAATTTTAGTTAAAAAAGAAAATTAATGTGTCATCGTAAGAGGAATGAATATGAATGGTCATTTTATTTAAACCTTTTATATTTTTGACGATACTCATTGAGTTATTTTTATTCTCAGAGGTAATCATCATTCCATTGTATGATTGTATCAAAATGATCCCAAGTCTATTTCAACCACCTTCATGTAAATAAATTGAGAAATGTTAGAGTTTATTCTAGTATCTTTTTATGCTGACATGTTATCCTATTTTTAATAAATAAAAACTACAACTTAATTTATCTCTCTTATTTTTATTAAAAAATACAGGATGTCATATCAACATAAAATGACCCCAGAATAAACTTTAGCATTCCTCAAATAAATTTGCTAGTTGCAAACATAAATTAAGCGCTCACGTTCTTGCTTTAAGAAGTGGCAATTAAAAAAATAAAAAAAGAATAATAATAAATTAAGCCTCCACTATTAGTTTGCACAATGAGAATGTGAAGTTTCGGCCGCCCTTCTTGTGGTGTCTTTGGCCGGCTCTTTTCATCTTAACCGATTTATAATTGAGACGACTCTCAAATAATTATTCTAGATGTTAGAAATGACACGTGAGATCCTTCAATCGTAAAAAGTTAAAAAAAAAAATCAATAAAAACTAGCACTTTTATGCCTATTTTACGGCACATTAAGCCGCAACTAAATCTTATTTATGTTCGTATTTTCATTGTTCCTCCCTCTATCTCTTCGGTTCCTATTATTAGTGGAAAAGACCAATTTCTGTGTCGTTATCGTTTGAACTTTGTATTAGTGTTTGATTTTATCAAAAAATTTTTAAAAAAAAGATGACAAAAAAAGAAAAGAAAAAAAGATGACATTTCCGTTAGTGCACATTGAGAATCGAATCTGTCGTGAACTGTTACATGGCCCCACATGTTTTGTTGGGTTTAACAAGTTACACGCGAAAGCATAGTATTGGTGGACCACCCTCTGACACCGGGATGAGTCATCAGATGCTTCTAGTTCATCCTCACTTTAGATATTTTTTGTCTGGCCTTTATTTAAAGGGTGGTTGCCCTTTGTGAGTAACGCGTCACGCGTGTGCTTGGGGAGAATTTACGGGTATATTTTGAAATTTGATTTGATTTTAGTTTTTTTTTCTTTTTTTTTCTTATTATTATAATTCCTTTTTTCCTATATTAATATCAAATTGAGAAGCATTTTTATTGGGTTTTATATTTTTTTAAAAAAATGTTTTTATGTAGAGCTCTCTTAAAAATATTGTTTGGTAAATCTTTTTAAAAAGTTTTATGCTTCCAATGAAGCAAACGCTAAACATATAATACCATTTTTTTTTAAAACTATCGTTTAATTGTTAATGTCTTTTCAAATTATTAATTGTGTTAATGTCCTCCTTAAGATCAACAAAATGACAAAAATGATCATAATTTTTTTTTTCAAGTAAGACAAAAATGTCCTTATAAATTTGAAAAAAAAATATCTAAAACCAAAAAAAATAACTTTTTAAAAAACAAATTAAAAAAAAATTAAGGAAAAAAGCGAATTTTGAAAAATAACGAAAAAAAAAACATTTCTTAAAAAAAAAACGAAAAAATATTTGAAAATTAAAAAAACAAACTTTTTTGTTGGTTATTTTATATTTTTTTTTGTTTTTTTGTTTTTTTTTTTTTTTAAAAAATAAAAATTATGAATGGTTTTGGGGAAATTATCATTCCCAAAGTTAAGTGAACCTACGACCGAGCCTCGGGCCCATTCGATCCAACCGGCCCGGTGAGACTCGCTCGGTCATCAGGGTCTCGGATACCCATTGTAAAATCTTATGAATGTCATCGGTCACAAGAACCGAGAATAAGAACATCCGAACAATCCCAAAACATCATTGTCTTGGGAAGGCTATAAGAACATACCAAAGGCCCATATCCAATTGGTTTCGGGAGCGACTTTATCACGATCACTCCAAGGCGATATTGATGAAACATGCTAAGATGTTTATTCGGATATTACAGCCGGAATCTACAGGATAAGGTTTGATCTTATAATCCCTAGCAAGGCGCATAAGAACTCTATCCCGGGATTCTTGGGATAAGTCATTATCTCATAAAATATAAGATAAAATACCTGATACCAATATAAAATTAGCTATCATGAAGTGTGCCTATAAATAGGTTGGTATCCTAGGTACGAAACTAACTCTAATCTCTTTGATTTTACTCTGCTCTTGTTAATCTCTGAAATTGTCTACTAGAATGCCTAAGTGGGATCGGTCGACACCGTTGTTTACTATTTTGCAGATCTTGAGAAAGTCACGTCATCAAACTAAAAAATGTACCAACAAATGATATTTTTGTTATTAAGGGGATATTGACATTTTTCGGTAGTGTAGGTGATAGATTGACACAATTGGTAGTTTGGAGGACATTGAAAATGAGGTGGTAGTTTGAGGGGGTTATGTATACTTTTTCCAATAAAATATTTGTTAAGTACTTTGAGAAAAATATATTTTTATTTTTAAAATAACCAAAAAAAAGAAGAAGAAGAGATGGTTAACAAACATAACCTACAATTAAATTTTTCCCAACAACTAAAAAAGAAAAAAAGAAAAGAAAAAGAAAATAAAATAAAAAGGGAATTGATTGGTGCCCGCAAGTTGACAAACTTTACAAGTTACACATACTCGAAAGTGGTGGCGGCCTTTTCAACGCAACTCACTATTTTTGCTAAATATATTAAAAAATAAATAAATAAAACTTATTTTTTTTATAAAAAAAATCACTAAATTTAGCAACAAAAAAAAGTAAGTTAAAAACTCAAAATTGCATAAATTAGGTGCACATATGCAATGAACACGAAAGCAACTTAGCTAAATTTATGCAATAAATAGTTTTTAAGTCCTCGAGAGTTTCTATTTTTTCTTGGCGTCCGTTTGGGGTTACGGTTTGCTGTGCTATTAAAAAACATACTTACAAAAAAATAAAAAATAAAAATCCATTTTAAAACGTGTCATTTTTAAATGAAATTTTTAAAAACACATTTAATTATTGGGTAAAATTGTGGTTTAGTTTTTAAAATCACAGTTACTTTTTAATATAATGTGTTTTTAAAAACACTCTTTAATTTCGATTTGAAAAAAAACTTTGTTTTTTTTAATTTTTTCCAAAAACTACAATTTTTTAAAATGCACTCTTAAATTATATACTTTTTGCAATTAAGTTTAAAATCACACTTTTAACCTCCAGAATCGCACACCCAAACGCAATCTTCAATTTTTATTCAAATCTGAAAAAGGTGGCACAATAGTTGGTTAAAATACATTGGAAATGATCTTGTATATACAACCGCCTAGAGCTTTAGGGTTTCCGTTTTGGTTTGTAATTTTAAAAAGTGAGATTTAAAAACGCAGTTAAGCGTTTGACAAAATTGCAGTTTGACATTTAAAATCATAGTTTATCTTTTAAAATTGAGTTTTTTCAGAAAAAATACTTATTTGCCTGGGATTTGAAAAAACAGATTTTTTACGTTTTTAAATCGCAATTTTCAACTATTTATTTTTTTGCGACTTGGTTTTAACTCGTTTTTTTTTTTTTTTTTAACGAAAGCGCAATGCCAAATACACAATTAAAAAAATAATAATAATTAAAAAAAAAAAAACAACAAAAGTAAAAGAACTGTTGAGATATTAACAGTATGCTTGTGTTTTTGTTATCAACAAAAATCATCCAAACGGCCATAAACAATGTGTTTTCAAATTCCAGTGAAGGAAGTATATTTTTAAAAACTATTTTAAATAATAAACTAAGATTTTACTATACACTCAGCTATATTTTTAGAAATCATAATTTTAAAATTTATTTTTTTAAATCATAAATCCAAACAAGCTCTAATTCGTGTACGTTATAGAGAACATTTACGTGAAGTCATCTCTTTCTATGGGTGGAGCATAGTCGGCAAAGAAAGTGGGTTTGTAAGCAGTGGCGGACCCAGGCTTGTAATAATGGAGGGGCCAAATTGAAAGCAAAAAATTTTGAGGGGTATAACTAAAAAAAACAAGAGGGTAAAATTTTAATTTTAATTTTTTTTTTAAAAAAAGTAAATTTTTTTTTTTGAAAAAATTTTGGGGCAGGGGGCCAGGGCCTCCACCCGGCCCCTATGCAGGTCCGCCCCAGTTTGTAAGTAAAATGTTGGCCTACATGCTTACCCAGAAAGGCCTACTTGTCTCCTGGTGGTCTGCTTAAAGCCTATTTTGTAGAATGCAAGCAAGCCCACCAGCTAAGCTCAAGCAATTTGGGTCATTGTTAGTCCTAATTACCCATCCCGATTGACAATACATGTGACAATTCGTGTTCGCGTATTGAGTTCGAGTCGTGTCGAAATATAGATATAAGATTATAAAGGTTAACTCTAACCCGACTAATTTAATTACATAGGTCAGACTACTCAATTTTAAACCTTTAATTTTGTGCTTAATTCGACGTGAGTCGTTTTAAAATTTGTCAGCACTAATTGACTGTTCCTTTGCGTTTAAATATGGGCCTTTAGACTTGCTGATTTTACTTTGATATTATTTTTTATTCCTTGTTATATTAAGGGTGCGTTTGTTATTTCAATTTCGTAGATAAAAAGTGCGATTTTAAATTAAATTACAAGTAAGATGATGCTTACGTGCATTTTAAAAATTATTTTTAAAAATTGTATTTTTTAAAAATCACAAATAGAAACGGATTTAAAAAGAAAAATCATTTCCCTACCGACATGGCCCAAGGGTCCTACTTGTATGTCAAAAATGGAGGGTTGGGAAACAAGGAATGTATGGATATAGTAAAAGTTATAGGTGGAGAACTGTAAATCACATATTATTATATGGAAAGTACATTAAGGAAAAGCAATAGGAGTACGGCTTTACCCCTGTCTTTGCCACCGAACATGTCACTCTTTTGCAAGGACAGGTTTTTGTAAAAACACCTTTAATCATTGACTAGTGATGCTTTATAACGTCGGTTGGGCAGCCCATTATAAGTTAAAAGGAAATTTCACATTATTTTATATGAACTGTACACCATCATGCATAGGGCGTAAATTTTATGCATGTAAATCTTATATATGGGTCTTATATACATGAATTTCACACCTAATGTGTCTTGATGTAAAGTTGATGTAACATAATGTGATGTAGAAATTATGGGTGGGTATCGAGTAAGTCGGGGTCAGAAATGGTGTTTTCGATCCCCGACCGGGAAAAGTCGGTAAAGTCGGGTAATTACCTGACTTTATTCGACCAAGAATAATTTCGAAAATGTCGGATAAGTCAAATTAAACGGAAAAGTCGGTAATGTTCGGTCGGTAAATCAGTAATGGGCCTTTTCAAGCAGACCAAAAGAGCACTGCACTGACCACCAGAACCAGATCGGAACAACCACCGACCAATAGATCGGACTGCGAGTCTGCGAAAAACAAGTTAAACAACAACGGATTCAATGAAAACCAACCAAAAATTTCAACCGAACAAAAAACTATTCAAAAAAATTAAAAAACAAACTAGAGTCTAGAACTAACCTGAGTAACCTCCAGAGTTTGTATCGTTGGACGAGTTGAATGAACACAGAACACGAGATTTCACCACCAGGACTCCAGAACACGAGACTCGCGAAAGTAGGAGACATAATTCACTACTTAGAAGGACGGGCGGAGCGTGGAGGGGCATAAGGCCATGGGGTCGGGAAGGCGTGAACGGATCCGCATCTAGTCATCAAGGCGTGGCCGTGTGGGGCAGGGACTGTGGAGGGGAGACGGCGTCTGAGGCTGAGAGGCTATTCGAGTGAAGTGAGGGTTTTGAGAGAAAATTATGAATATATAGGACCCTTAAGCGGCGTCATTTTAATAGACAAAGGCAAAAGTGCAATAGCAGCAAAACAACGTGTTTTGTTAGTTTTGTTAACAAAATTAACAGCCTTATGCACTTATCTATATATATATATATATATATAAAAAAAAAAAACTAACAACCTTGGTCAATCAGGTAAGTCGGTAACCGACTGAAAAAACCATTTCACCGGTTACCGATCGACTGAAAAGTCGAAATTTTTTTTAATTTCGATTTTATAATTAATCGGTAGGCGGTCGAAGTCGGTTCGGTAGCTGTCGGCGTATTTTCGGTAATCAGATAATTTGCCCACCCCTAGTAGAAATAACACATCCTTAAGTTAAATTCGTTAAATGTTTGTTTGAAGTATTCGATTTTTTTTTTTAAAAAAAAAAATTTATAAAATTGCGAATATTAAGAAAAATAAATATTTGGAAAAATGATGTTTATATGGTTTTAAAAACTTCAAATAAATTTGGAAAGGTGAATATAAGGGTCCGTTTGGATTTACGATTTCAAAAAGTGTGATTTAAAATAACGATTTTAAAATGTACGATTTGAAAAAAGTGATGTTTAAAAACATAGTTTAGCCTTTAAAAATATGTGTTTTCAAAAAAACATCATTTTACCTGCGATTTAAAAAAACAGATTTTATGCGTTTTCAAATCATAAATTTCAAAAACGCAGTTCCCAAACGTACCCTAATTCTGAATTCATGTTTGGGTGAGAGAGGCCTTTTATATTTTTTCTTACCAAATTCTATTAAATTCATGCACTCTATTAAATTGGAAGCCACCAAGTGTAGGAGATGAAGTCACAAACACACCTCTTCATCCTAACCCTAAGTGGCCCCATTGGCGTTGACGAGCATCGATTGAGCCCAAGCCGCTAAATACTCCACTCGTTGCCTCGGTTCAAGCGGCCTCAGTGACGCTGCATCACTATTCACATCATGCAATTGCCGCACTGTGAAATAAATCGACTATCAATTTTTTTTAATTCTTTTTTTTAAAATAATAATAATAATAATAATAATAATAATAAAAATAAAAATCATAGTGGCTAATGGTTTAGATGACGCACAATAATGAGCGTTGACTGTGGGTGGTGGTGGCGGCCATGAGTGTGTATGTGTATCCACTCTTTTGATAGTTGAAGTGAAATTGTTCTTTAAAATTTAAGAAATTAATCGAATATAAGAGCGTTCACAATAAACTCTTTTAAAATTTTTTTATATTTAACTCTAAAAATCTTGATTTATTGATTAGCTAGTCACTTTTTAAAGTTTTTTTTTTTTTTTTTTTTTAATGAATATAGTTGAAAGTCACTTTTTAAAGTTATTAAATAACAAACTTTCTAAATATTTTTATACTTTAAATAAATACTATTTTTTATTGATAAAGTTAACTACCAACATCATTAAATTCAAGTCACGTCAACCTTTTTGAAGCATTCAATACAAAAAAATAATATTAAAAAAATATAACATATAGTTTGTTAAATAGACATTTTTGTAATATTTTTTTTTTGTTGAAAATGTAGGAAAGAACCAAATATAAAAAGTTCGTTAAAAGTGCTATAAATACTCTAATTACTTATTTTTAAAAAATAAAAAATAAAAAACTCTAATTGCTTTTAAAAATGAGGTAGCTTTTAAAATCATCATTTGATTAAAGTTCAATTTTGATCAATCACAAGTTAAATGGTGATTTTAAAAGCCACATCATTTTTAGATGAACACAAAAATGACATGAGTATGACATCTATAATTACTCCTAATTAGAATACAATTGGGTTGTGTTTGGTTGAAAGTTTTCAAGATTTGGATTTTTCATTTTTGTTATTAATATTTTTTAAATTTAAAAAAATATTGATCTTAAAATAATTACAACAATGAATATAGAATGCCCCTTCTATACGGTCATGGCAGAAACCAAGGGGTTTTTGCCCACCAATAATCTGTCGACACGTCAGCTATAACAAAAAAATTGAAATATTGGTAAAACACCGGATCCTTCTCACAACTCTCACTTTTACCTTTTTCTTTTTTTTTTTTTAAAAAAAACCCACTGCACCATCACTGCTTGTCCCCCCACTGTACCATCACCGCCCGTCCGCCCCACTGTGGGGCTGCCCAGGCCGGAAAGCCGTCGCCACCGACTGGGCCGTATCGTCCGGCCACTGCACGGACTGGACCACGCCGCGAAAACTCCCCCAACTGGAAGATCACCGCCCATCTGCCCCACCGTGGCACTGCCCAACCTCCGACCACTGCCCGAATTGGACCACGCCGCGAAAACTCCCCCAACCGGAAGATCACTGCCCGTCCGCCCCACCGTGGCACTGCCTAGGCCGGAAAGCCGTCGCCACCGACTGGGCCGTAGCGTCTGGCCACTGCCCGGACTGGGCCACGCCGCGAAAACTCTCCCAACCGGAAGATCCATTCCATCACCGCCCGTCCACCCCAAATTCGCAGCCCCACCGTCACTGCCCAGGCCCGAACGCTGCCACACCGGTAACTCCCAATCTCTTTCTCTGTTTGTGCTCCCTCTCCAATTTTCTCTGTCTGATGGTCGTGATCCGAGGGTGCCGCGTTCGTAGACGTACCGGTGGAGGAGCAGCATTTGTATTGGGCGCAGCGTCGACAGCTTTCGGGCCTGGGCTCGGGTGGTGGCAACATGCGTCTCGTCTTGGGCGGTGATTCACCGGTCAAGAGGTCTTGAGAGGGTCTTTTTTTTTTAGCATACGTTGAAGAAATCCAGTGTTTTGTTTCTATTTGATTTTTTTTTCTATGCTTACGTGTCAACTTTTCATTGGAAGGCAAAAAATACCTAATTTATATATATATATATATATATATATATATATATATATATATATATATATATATATATTTTTTTTTTTTTTTTTTTTTTTTTCTTCTTCATATGGTTATTGATGTTTGTTGTGTGACTGTTGGGCAATATTATGCCCCTCAAAGGACTGGACCTTCATACTTACAGATTTCACATATGGGCCCTTACTCTACTTGTTATTTAGATTCTCCAGCCCAGCTGAGAATCAGGCTGTCCATGCTTATCATATTCATATACATGTTCTCTACACTGTCCGATCAAACTCATGCTGTTTACACCGTCCGATCTATATATATGCATGAGGACCGGAGGACGTCTAGGCCGTCCTAGACTCCTAAGTCCTATCAGAATGCATGTCGTTCAGTCCGTTCAACCAAAACGGCATGCCGCCCTACACATCAAGGATGAACACGAAGTTTTACTTTTATAAATTAGGATGGTCTACAATTATTTGTTTAAATTTGAAATAATTCGGGCAGGTAATTGTGAGAGATTAATTATTATGGGTGAAAATGCAGACAGATAATAACTACACGCATCCGCTATCTGCATATTTTAGAAAATGCAGATGCGGACGGTTATGTTTAATTAAATTCATTAAAAAGACTTCGTTTTTTATTTGGTAAGTTTAAGATCTTTAGGTTATATTATGCTTTTTCACTATCATCTCAAAGTCATACCTCACTGTATTTATTTATTTTCTTTAAGTAATTCAAATCTCGATTATTCTATGAGACAATGACCTTGTATGACCGATAATCGTAATTTGTGTAACAAAAGTGAAATATTATTTTATTTAAGTTTACATATAGTAATAACTACATTATTTAATCTTATATATAGATTTGAATAGTAATCCAAAACGTCAATTACCTCTTATGCAGATAGCGAATAATAGCCACATTCAATAACCGCATTATGCGAATGCAAATATTGCTAATAATTGTATCCGTATTTTCACTCCTACCACTTATGAGATTCACAAAACTGGATAAGTATTGGGCTGCCTAACCAATTATTCGATTAATTAAATTTTATAAATAATATCTCACAATTATTTATTCAAAATTTTTTAAATTCAAACAAATAATTATAGTCGATACTTATCTTATTATTTGTACCGCAGCAAAAAGCCGGAATACAGGTAAAACTGGTGGAAGTATAAGTCCACGGTATAAACGACGTCGTGTGCCCCCCTTTAAATTTAAAAGCCAGTGGCAGTAACCATTTCCTTTTCCACCAAAAGTCATCTTTTTCTGCGACACCTTCAAATTCAAAAGCCCCGCAATGGCACACCCGTAAATCCCCGCCGATCCGAGCCTCATTTCCCTCCACTAGTCTCCACAAAAGCGCTATATAACCCACTCTCTCTCTCGTACTCAAAACTCTGAAACCCACCGCACCACACCGCACCACTGTCTGCAATAGCCCCATTTCTCCAAGGCTCCGTTAATCTTATTCTATTTAATTTTTTTCGTGTGAAAGCGAAGCGATGTCGTTGAGGCCGAGTGCGAGGACCGAGGTTCGCCGGAACCGGTACAAGGTGGCAGTGGACGCGGAGGAGGGACGGCGGAGGAGGGAGGACACGATGGTGGAGATCCGGAGGAACCGCCGGGAGGAGAGCCTCCTCAAGAAGCGCCGCGAGGGCCTCCAGTCCCAGCCCCTCTCTTCCTCTTTCCACTCCTCCGCTGTCGAGAAGAAGGTACCCACCCATTTCCTGTTCAATTTATTCTTAGCGCTCGATTCGATCGTCGCTTTGGTTGGGGCGTTTACTGGTGTTTTAGCTGGATGTTCTTTTGGTTTGTAAAGGTTTTGGTGGAGTTTACTCATGTTTGGGGTTCGGTTGGATCGTTTTTTGTTGGCGTTTTAGTTCGATGGTTATGATTTTGATGAATTAGGTTGGGATTTAGGGTTTTTATGAAATTTAGTTTTATTTAGGGTTTGATCGGGTCGCTTATTCGTGTTTTAGTTGGATTATGAGTTATTAATTGGTGAGGGCTTGTGAGCTTGAAGGCTACTTGCCATTTTGAATTTAGTTTAGTAGAGTGAGAATGGAGGTGAACAGTGTTGATTTTTATTGGAAGTTAGGGCTTGATCGTGTTGAGTTTATTGGAAGGCTTTGTGGCTTGGTGGATTTTGTCAATTTTACAGAAATTGGAGCTTGATTGAATTGTCTATTACTGTTTTAGCTGGATTTTGTTTAAATGATTGTAAGGTTTTGCGAGCTTGGTGTTAGGTAGCCTCTTGTGTTAAGTCATATGCAGCTGAAATGAGAGTGAATTTTGTTGATTTGTTTTGGAATCAGGGTTTGATTGAATTGATTATTGGTGCTTTGGTTCCTTTTTTTTTTTTTTTAAATGTTATTGTGGGGTTGGCAAGTTCAGCGATCACTTGTTCTTTTAAATTTAGTCCTGTGTGGCTCAAATGAATGGATAGTAGTTGCATTTTTTGGAATTATGCGTTTGCTTGAATTGACTAATGGTGGTTTTAGACTCTTGCAATGCATGGGCTTTTGTTGAATTTAATTTTAGTGATTGTAAGGGTTTGTCAGCATTCTCAAGACAAGTTAATGTAATGATATTGAGTGCGTTATGGATTATTCTTATTTTGCTTGTCCTTTAAAAAGAGTGTCAAACAACTTCTTTGAATGAAGTTTTGTAAACAAGAAGATTTGTGATTCAAGTTGTTAAATTAACATGATTTAGAATTGTTCCAGTGATACTGGTATTACTGGCCATTATCATTCTAATTATGGTTGAATTATTCGACTGCAGTTAGAACACCTGCCATCCATGGTTGCAGGAGTTTGGAGTGATGATAGTAATCTGCAGCTTGAGGCAACTACTCAGTTCAGGAAGTTGCTTTCAATTGGTGAGTAGTTGGTTTCTCTAATACATCTATCTTACCTGTGTATGTGATTCAATTAATTACATTTTTCTGTTCACCAGAGCGCAGCCCTCCGATTGAGGAAGTGATACAGTCAGGTGTTGTTCCTCGCTTTGTTGAGTTTCTCGTGAGGGAGGACTTCCCACAACTTCAGGTTTATTCCTGCTATCTACCATCTAATATTCTTTTAGATATGTCCATGACTTTAACATTATGATTGCTTGAAACTTCTTGTAGTTTGAAGCGGCTTGGGCTCTGACTAACATTGCTTCTGGGACATCTGAGAACACTAAGGTGGTAATTGATCATGGGGCTGTCCCAATATTTGTCAAGCTTCTTGGTTCTCCTAGTGATGATGTCCGCGAGCAGGTATATAAGTGATCTAAGGGCTTAGACTAGATATTTAGTACTTTTTGCAGTATCTTCTCTAGTGAATCAAGTTTGCGTTTTTTAGTGAAATGCAGCATGTAACTACCCCCTTCCCATCTTCTCTTGGATGTACAGGCTGTGTGGGCGTTGGGAAATGTTGCTGGTGATTCTCCTAGATGCCGCGATCTTGTCCTTGGACATGGGGCTTTGCTTCCTTTGCTGGCACAGTTAAACGAGCATGCCAAGCTCTCTATGCTGAGAAATGCTACCTGGACATTGTCAAATTTTTGCCGAGGAAAGCCACAGCCTCATTTTGATCAGGTTGGATATCTTGAGTACTCTGTGTAACTTCAATATGAAGTTAGATTGGATTTTGAATAATTTTCTTTTTGTTTGGCTATTCTAGCAGTTGTGGATGATGATATGGTGGCATATAATTTGTTTAAAATAATACCTGTTCCGTCTGAACATAAATTGCTGGTTTTAAATGGTTCTGTTGTTAATGAAAAGGTTAAAATATCATTCCTTTCTTGTCCTCTACTTTGTCTTAGAGGTGACATGATTTTAGTAAAAATCTTGTTTGATTTTTGAAAAACAAATCATGAGCGTAATATAAGAAGCTGAAGAAGAACTTCTACTTTTAGAAAGTGGAATTTATTTGGGACATCCTAAAGGAAACTAAGACATTTCAATTATTATGGAGGGAGTATCTGAAAGTAAGTAAAGGGATGTTAGGGCTATTAAAAACTTTGTAGCTATTCCTTTGAGGGATGGATGTTTATCAATCATTGTGATGTTGACAGATGTTATATTGACCTCTAGGTTAATTGTTTCGTTTTTCTGTTTATTGCACAGGTAAAGCCAGCACTTCCAGCACTTGCTCGCCTTATTCATTCAAATGATGAAGAAGTCTTGACTGATGCTTGTTGGGCACTCTCATATCTTTCTGATGGTACAAATGACAAAATTCAAGCTGTTATTGAAGCAGGTGTATGTCCTCGGCTCGTTGAGCTTTTACTGTGAGTGCTTAGATCTTCAACCTAGTTGAGCAATACTTCTTTTTTTTTTTTTGGGGGGGGGGGGGGGGGGTGTTAGACCTCTCTATTTTGCATTCATATTCTAAGCTTTCCTGGCATTTTTCAGTCACCCATCTCCTTCAGTGCTCATTCCTGCTCTTCGTACAGTTGGAAATATTGTCACTGGGGATGACATGCAGACTCAGGTATTGGAACCTGTTGCCCCTTGAAATGTTATGAATTTACTCTTCTCTTTCTAAAATTCTGGGAAGAATAAAAAGAGATATAGCTGACTTTTTAATTCTAAATTGTTAGTTTGTGATCTGTGCATAATACTGATTGCGTGTCACCTTAGTTGTGCAAATGTATATCCATTTGTTTCGTATTCATTTATATAGTCATCATGGGTTTTGGTACACAATCTCAGAATATTTGTCTTCCGTAATTTTCTTGAGTTCCATGGCATCTGGTAAATCGAAGCTCATAGATGGAGAGACATTTTTATAACTATGTGGAGAATTTGTCTGTTGAAAACTGAACTTAGTTGCTCATTCTTACAAGGTCTTTTACTGTATTAGATCAGACGATAGTTTAGTCTTATTTGGACTTGCTCAATGTAGCAATGAGACATGCATAAAGATAAAAACTTGGATTGATTTTACTTGTTTTATTTTTCAAAGTAAAACTTCATTTCGTTCCACAAACAAAAGCGGAAAAGAAGAACAAACAAGTTGTGCTTTTCCGAAGAAGTAATTGAATAGGCATTGCGCTTTGCTGGACATAATTAACAAGTTAGCTTTCTTTATTTCTCCCCCCTGCTTTATGCGTGTCTTGAGAGAAGTTACCCTCCTGTCTTTCGAGACTTCTAGCCTTCCAGACACAAAATGGAGTTTCTTTCTGGCTTTCTGCAATATTGCTCTTACCAACTAAATTGGCACAACATGATCACAGATAAAAAAATTAAAAAGAAAAGGCTTGACAGCTAAAGAAAACAGCCTTATTAGAAATTTGGATTGATTGGCATTCAGTTGATTAGGAAGCCTCATATAACTATAAATTTAGGGTTGGATTTGTTATTACTTTTACTAACTTATAGAATCAGATGAAGCTTGTTCATGATTGTCATCCAATAGTTCTTCCTGTTCTTTTTGCTTTTTTCCTTGAAGCATTGTAATTATCACATTTTAAACACACAAGATTTGTTTATTTGTAGATGGATGTGAAACAATTAAATTGGAAGCAATTATCTACATTATGCCACTAACTTACGTATTACAGTTGATCAACATCCTGTAAATACCCCACCCCTTCCCCTCTTAAGTGATATTCTCTTTTCAATTTGTCACTGGTTTGTTCCATTTAACATTAATTCTCCAATCTGAAAATCCTGTTGTTCAAGTTGAAATTTTTATTTGTCTCACTTTCAACTAATGAGTTCTGTTGCTACTTAGGTTATTATCAACCATAATGCTCTTCCTTGCCTGTTGAACCTATTGACCAATAATTATAAAAAGAGCATCAAGAAGGAAGCTTGCTGGACTATTTCCAATATCACTGCTGGTAACAAGGAGCAGATTCAGGTAACTTATAGATCAAGTTTTTCAAACATGAATTTATCTATCTTCTCTTTAACTGTAGTTTTTTTTCTTGTCTAGGTTTCATAGAATTTGGAATTATATACACAATTTCCATCAACTATGGCCACAGAATGATGTATTATAACATTTTACAGGCTGTTATTGAGGCTAATATTATTGTCCCCCTTGTTCATCTGCTCCAAAATGCTGAGTTTGATATCAAGAAAGAGGCTGCATGGGCAATCTCAAATGCCACATCTGGTGGTTCTCATGAACAAATCAAGTATGAAATAAACCTTGTTTCCTTGTCTTAGATTGTCTTTGAAAGTCTGTTTAGCTTGCAGATTTTATATCTCTTTGCCGGTTACAGGTATTTAGTAAATCAGGGGTGCATCAAACCCTTGTGTGATCTTCTCATCTGCCCTGATCCGAGGATTGTCACGGTTTGTTTGGAAGGGCTTGAAAACATATTGAAGGTAGGGGAAGCTGAGAAGAATTTGGGAACTACTGGAGATGTAAATCTCTATGCTCAACTGATTGATGATGCTGAGGGGCTAGAGAAAATCGAGAATCTCCAGAGTCATG
Organism: Alnus glutinosa; assembly: GCF_958979055.1. Classification (NCBI taxonomy): domain Eukaryota; kingdom Viridiplantae; phylum Streptophyta; class Magnoliopsida; order Fagales; family Betulaceae; genus Alnus; species Alnus glutinosa. The sequence continues at coordinate 22,090,056 of NC_084897.1, read as the reverse complement.
ACAACACAGAGATTTATGAGAAAGCTGTGAAAATTCTTGAGACATATTGGCTGGAGGAAGATGATGATACGATGCCACCGGGTGATGCTCCCCAGACTGCATTCAACTTTGGGGGGAGTGAGATTCCTTCTGTTCCTTCTGGTGGATTTAACTTCAACTGAAGGTATCTTCATACTGGTTTACACTTGGTCCCATGTAGTGCTTTTATTCAATTAGTTTTTGCTCTGGGTAGTGTGATTAATTCATAGAATATGTATCCCAAACTGTGCATAGATGGCTACTTTATGTTTGCCATTGATGTTCTTAAGTTCTTAACATAAATCCTTTTTAAATTATAGCAGGAATTGGTGGTGGAAGAATAGTTGGGGTCAGGTCAGGTGTCTTGTCGTTTTTGGGTCCTCTTTGGTCCATTATTGGGAGTGATTTTATGGGGGGTGCTGGACTGGCTGGGTGTTGGCAACGGCTGGATTTTAGAGGAGGATACTGGGATTGGTTACATGACGAACTAGAATCTATTGCTCTGCAACAAGAATGTGGAGCCACAGCTCTCTGTTTGGGGAATCGTTATCCCAGGTGACTGGGCTCTCCTATAAAGTTGATGTTGAGTCTCATAATTTGTTTCTATTGTCTTAATTGGCATAGAAGTGGAGTATGTCTGTTGCCGGGTGATTTTTGCACTCCCAAACTCTCTCGATGGACACTTGTAGCTATGAGGGATATTGGAATTTTCTGTTCCTTGCCATTGTATGTTGTGATTTTTTTTATTTTTTTTTTTATTTTTTTTTTCCCTTGAGTCAAAATTGTATTGCGTAGGGTATACCATTTTGTTGGTTTGATATGAAAAGTTGTCTAAATGGCATTGAAGGAAAACGAGTTTCTAGTATTATTGATATAACAGCTCCAAGATGCCTTTTTATCTTTTTTGATCGGATTGCACGTGATCAAGTAATTATACGATATTAAAATTTTGATCTGCTGTGATTCTGACCATTTTGTTTATAGATTGTTTTTCCTCGTAGACAACTTAGAACATGTTCACTTAAGTAGTTGTCACGGGATCGGCTGAGAGAGAATGTTCATGCTGTAAATGTGGACGGTAGATTTAATATTCTTGTTATTGATATCGCTAATCCTCAAAGAAACATAAATTTGAAACTGATTATATTTTTGAGGAATTGCTCGGTTCTGTGATTTTTCAAACACCCTATCAGTTCTTAGTGATATTTATTGTTTCCCGTGAGGTTTGAGGTTCAACGGTCAACAACAAATGAAAATATAATTAGTTGACCCAGTGATACTTTTGTACTAAATTAAATAATAGATTTTTTTTTTCCTGCCACAATTTGAGTCATTTTCCAACTCAATTACTCATTTTGCAAAGTAACTCTTGCTTTAAAACAAAAACATACCGGTTTCCAGCCGTTTATGGAACGGATTAGGACTTTCTCAATTTAGGAAAATGGTTCTTGCACAACTTATTTATACAATTTTTATATGACTCTATCATGCATGAGTTCCACCAATGTATCTTGGGTTGTGTAGTTGTGTAAGTGGGTTGTGGCGTTGTGCAACAAACATATCCCCTTAATTTATTTGTTCAAACTTAAGAGAATTTTGGCAAATGATTATGAAACACTAATTACTTATCCAGTTAGGTAGATATCATAAGTGGTATTTCACAATCACATGCCTGAATTTTCTTAAATTTGGACAAATAATTTGAGAGGATACTCATTCGGAAGGAACCATCTAGGTAATAACTGCATGGCTAATAGCCATAATATTTGTATATACTCATATTTGGTGTGAGACTAGTGCATATAAGACCCACCCACGTGCATAGATCCTACACAAAATATGAGTGTATTGTGTGTACAAATAACACATCCCTAATTGCATACACTTTTGCTACCAGCTAGGTAATAATTGCATGCACTTTTGCTCACGACTGTTCAGACTGCCCAATCCAGTAAATTGGTTCAAGTTCCTACGCAGATGGATCCAGGGAAATGTAGGTAAGCTGGAGAGGAAAGGAGGTGGGTTTATTTCAGACTTCCATGGAAGATGGATGAAGGGATTTTTGGGGCCAAAAACCTGTTTAGCATATGACTAATCTGCAAGTTGAATTGGAGGCAGTACAGAATGATGACTCGAATTTGTTTCTCTAAATTCTGATAACTGCTTTCAGGTACACGTTCTGAGAAGTTTGGGCAATACTGTAACACAATAGTTGTGCTAATGCGGTAGCAAAGAGTGAAAGAGATCCAACTTAGGATAAATGTTTACCATTTGAAATTGCTAGCTACAAATATGCAGTTGCTTTTTAAAAAAACATATATATAGGATCTGAGTTTGATTATGTGTCACTTGGTATGTAGCCCAAGTCGTAAGAGTATTTGCATTTGGTTAATTAGCTCAAATAAATTTAAGGGTTAAATAGCCTATACACCCCTATGCTTTACGACTTTTATATTTTGCCCTCTCAGTTTTACTTTTTATCAAATTTGGTATATGTGGTATATGAAAAGACGGAAATGATACCTCCGTCTAAAATTAACGTCCAGCCACGTCATCATATAGGTGTCGGCGTACATGCGCGACACCTGTCCCCGTGACACACCTCAACGCTGACGTGGCTACAATTTTTTATTATTATTATTTTAATGATTTCTTATATATATATATATATTTAAAAAAATAATAAAAAAATAAAAATAAAAATCTGGGATGGCTGCTACCCCATTTTGGCCAAGGGAGTGGCTGAACCACCTTCAAGGTACCATTTCTGATACTTATTCAAACCACAGGGGCACATCATGGAATCTATAAAACCACAAGGGTATATATTGGAAAAAAAAATTGTGTTTAAGTAACAAACATTTGGTAATTTTTTGGGTTATATCAATTGGCTACGCATATAATTTTGTGTTTCCAATTGTTACACATTACTTTATTTGTGTATGAAGTACCATTTGTGATATAATTACAAAACTAAAGTACCATTTCTGGTACTTATTAAAACCCACATGGGGCACATCATGAAATGTATAAAACCACAAGGGTATAAATTGGAAAAAAAAAATTGTGGTTTTTAATTTTAAGGGCTTTATTTTTTTTTTAAAAAAATAATAATCTAGGGGTGGCTGAGGGCCACATGGGGGTGGCCGGCCACCCCCATTTTGGCCAAGGGGGTGGCTCGGCCACCTCCAGACCGGCCGATTTGGGGGTGGCTGAACCACCCCCGTGGCCCATGGGGGTTGTTCGGCAACCCCCAAGGGCCAAAGTGAAAAAAAACAAAATAAATAAAAAATTAGGTTCTGGCCCTTGGGGGTGGCTGAACCACCCTCGTGGCCCTTGGGGGTGGTCCCTAATTTTTTTTTTTTTTTTTTCTCACTTTGGCCCTTTGGGGGTGGTCCGGCCACCCCCAAACCAGCCGGTCTGGAGGTGGCTGAGCCACCCCCTTGGCCAAAATGGGGGTGGCCGGCCACCCCCTTTTAGCCCAAAGCCACCCCTAGAATTATTTTTTTTTTAAAAACCCTTAAAATTAAAAATCACAATTTTTTTTTTTCCAATATACACTCATGTGGTTTTATACATTTCATGATGTGTCTCATGTGGTTTTAATAAGTACCAGAAATGGTACTTTAGTTTTGTAATTATATCACAAATGGTACTTCATACACAAATAAAGTAATGTGTATCAATTGGAAACATAAGATTATATGCGTGGCCAATTGATATAACTCAAAAAATGACCAAATGTTTGTTACTTAAACACAAATTTTATTTCCAATATATACCCCTGTGGTTTTTTAAATTTCATGATGTGCCCCCTGTGGTTTAAATAAGTATCAGAAATGGTACTTGAGCCACTCTCTTGGCCAAAATGGAGGTGGCAGCCACCCCAGATTTTTTTTAATATATATATAAGAAATCATTAAAAAAAAATTATAGCATAAGAAATCATTAAAAAAAAATTATAGCCACGTCAGCGCTGAGGTGTGTCACCGGGATAGGTGTCACGCATGTACGTCGACACATGTATGATGATGTGGCTGGACGTTAATTTTGGACGGAGGTACCATTTTCGTCTTTTCATATACCACAGGTACCAAATTTGATAAAAAGTAAAACTGGGAATACAAAAAATAAAGATCGTAAAGTACATGGAGCAAATAAGTATTTAACCCTAAATTTAAATAATAACCTTCACAAAAAACTCTACTCCCGGTACAGTAGCTTATTCCTAATTAAAGATTAAAAAGCGAAAATTGGTCTTGGAATATTTAATGGAAAGGAGTTACATGTCTGTGTGTGTATATATAGATACACATCCTTGGTACATGAGAAGCATACAAAGAAACAATTTTTGGCATGATTTCATTTTACCGAGGAAATTAGCTTACAATATTTTCTCCTTCTAGGGAGAGATGGACAGACTCGACAGAAAAAAGAGAAAGAGAAAGAGAAAGAGAGAGAGAGATTTCAAGGCTCTTCTTTTGATGGATACTGGTCTGAAGTATGGGGAAGTGAAAAGCAGGCCATTATTTAACCAATTTGGTTGGTTGATTTGCATAATTCGAGAAAGGCAGACCAAAATCTGTTTTTCAGGCACTTTTGTAAACAAAATTTGTGGAAGGTGTTATTAAAATAATATATTTATTTATTGAGGGAGGGTTGGGGTCTCTGTGGTCCTCTTTGTTGAGGGTTGAGGGGTTTTTTGTCTTTTTTTGTCTCCGGTACAAAAAAGAATGGCGTTTCGGTGCTTTCTTTGTCATTCTGTCATCTCCTCCTCCTACGGGTATTAGCTGCTCACTTTCTGTCCCTCCTTGCTCAGTTTTGTTTTTTGGATGAATGTGCTGCTCCTCCTCGGTTTCCTTCTCTTAATTTAACTGATTTGGCTCATGGTGTATAAATAATAATAATAGTAGTAATGAATCACCCTCCTGAATTTTTTTTTTATCATTCTTACAACATTATTCTAAAATTTAAAAGCTTAGTATATCGAACTTAAAAAAAAAAAAAAACAAAGTTCAATCTCACATATTTGTTAGAATTTTTCTTTAAAATCTTGTGTCTCTATACCTAATTAAAAATTATAGAAAAGTCCATGCATCACCTCAAACTACCACCAAATTGATAATGTCTTCTCTAAACTATTAAAACATTGTCAATATACCCCACAATGCAACAAAAATGACCAAAATTATTAATTTTTAAAAAAAACTCAAATTTTAATTTTAATTTTTTTTAAAAAAAAAAAACGAAAAACTTTCAAATTTGGCCACCCTTGATGTTAATGTATTTTATTTATTTATTTAGTTTTAGTTTTCTTTTGAATTATTATTTATTATTTATTTTATTAAGAGTATTTTCGTCATTGAGAGGAATATTGACAATTTTTAATAGTTTGGGAAGGAGGGAATGGGGGGGCATTGTCCAAATTAAAAGTTTGGAGGGACATTGTCAATGGTAGTTTGAAAAGTATGTGAACTTTAGCCTTTTTTTTTTTTTTTTTTTTTTTTTTAAGACAATGAACCCCTCTAAGGCAAAACCATTTCGTGTACCCACCCCTATCAAGTAAGAATTAGACCTATGTACTTTACCCTAGAAATTAAAAAACTAAAAACATTAAAAAAAAATACTTTATGAAAAAAAAAAAACAAAAAACAAGGGTGTCTAGAGCCACCCCATGGCCCTTGGGTGAGTTCGGCCTCCCACAAATAGCAAAATAGGGTGGCTAAAACCACCCCCAAAAGCTTTGAGCCACTCCCTTTTAGCCTGAGGGTAACAACCCCCATGGCCCATGGGGTGATTTAGCCACCTAATAATGCAATGCAATGTAAAAAAAAAAGAAAAAAAGAAAAGAAAAAGGGATTTGACTCTTGGGGTGGCCTAACCACCCCCATATCATCAAGTGTGGGAAGAAAACGGGTATGTTTGGTAAACAATTTGGTAATGAAGTTTTTGTTCGAATAGTAGTAAAAAGTGAATGATGTAATATAAAGAAAAAAGAAGTTTTGAAATTTTTTAAAGAAAAAGTGAAAAAATTATGTTTTTATTGTTTGAATGCTAATAAAAAGTTATTGATTGAATTGTTTACCAATTTCTTAAAATTGTTAGTGAATCACTCTCCAATTTCGTTCCTATTTGAAATCCATATCCTCTCTTCATTTGTGCAGGAAATTCCTTCACCTCCTTATAATTGTGGATAAATTAAAATATTTGGTATTGAGATCACTACCCGTGAGCAGTAACTCTTGATTTCTGTCTCCACAATGATTCTTCCATTTTCAGGGTTTCTTGGAGGGAAGCTTTTAATTGTACTCTTCTCTGACTATATTGTTCGCCCAAGGAAACTAGTTCTGAATAGAATCAATCTCGGCATGCACTTTTTTATGTTTGTCTGGGTATTTTCGAAATGACATGTGTTTCATATTTTTAGAGCAAACTCTATAAGCTTTTGGTATAGCCGATAATATTTTACACGACTTGCGAATTCGATATGAACTCAACACGAAATTAGCAGGTTAAAATCGAAAGATATGAACTGTTTATTAAATCGGTCTCACACAAAATGTGAGTGTGTGTATAATTAATACATCTCTATATATTAGTATCTTAAGAGAGAGGAAAAAAGAAAAGAAAAGAAAAATTATATTTATTTTAAAATGAAATTGTATTTATTTTTTTAAAAAAAAATTATAAAAAGTTTCAAAGATTCAGTCATCAGTATTTTTGCAAATTCCTTTAAATTATGACAAATACCTAAATCCTTGCAAATTTTTTTCTTTGGAAATTTTGATAAGATTTAACGGGAAATTTTAACGGAATGTTGAAATTGATAAATTTAAAAGATAGATACCATAAATTGACACTATTTAAAATTTGGGTACGTTTTTTTAAAAATGATAAAAAATTGGAGAGTTATTATAAGTGAAATTCTTCTTAAATTTTTTGATAAATAGAGTTATTCCGAATTTGAAATTAATGTGTAGTGCTTGTAATTTTCTTTGTTCTCTTGTCTCATTCTTTTTACAAATGGTGCGGTATTGAGGGTGAAAGAAGGGGAAGAAAAGCGTTTTTAAGGCACTAAAAATCCTCAATGAATTGGAAACATCTAAAGAGCATCAATTTTTTCTTTTTTTCATAATCAAATGGGGAAAGGGAGCAAGTGGGTCTAAAGAGCATCAATTATTATTACATCAGTATATCTTGTTCCTTCCTCGTACGTACCTCAAATCCTCAATGATCGATCGATCATCATGATCATGAAGTGGATCGGATGTCAGTAATTAAAAAAACAAAAACACTTGCATTTAAAGATAACGCAATCCAACTTATATGCCTCGTGTCGTGTTTCTCCTTTCACCCACAAAGCTCATCCATCCTCATACGTACAACGCTTTCTCTTTCTTGCTTTCATAGTTTTCATTCCTCCATACCAACAAAGCAGTTTTGTCAGTTTCTGCAAAAACATCGATTAAAAGGTGACAAAAGAGCATTATTATGAATCAAACATCCCTTGCTTATCAAATCAAAATAAGAAAAAAAAAAAGTGCAAACAGTCAAACAGAGTAGTACTACGTACGTTCGGCAGGCCATTACACTACGCATACAGAGGAGCGGGTCTGGAAGAGAAACACCCACTCCTGCATGCTGACACGTGGCCCCACCGCTCACCAAAATTTGGCGGTTGTGCTGCCACCAAATGTTCTGCAAACCCAAGGGCATTTCCGTCATTCCATAGCAGAAAAACCCTAACCTCTAGGGGTTTTGTGCATATCCACTGGGCACTCTGTCGGCTCCTCTCTCTCTCCCTCTCTCTCTCTGTTTTGCATTTTTTTTTTTTTGGGCATGTTGGTTTCTATTTAGTGTATCCCTCTCTCCCTCTCTCTCTGTTTTGGGTCTTTTTGAGCTTGGGTTCCTTCGTTTCTGTCATCCAGTTACTCACTCTCTCTCTCTCTGTGCAAGATTTTTTAAAAGTGGGCTTTCTGGGCACGATGGATCTCACGGAAAAGGTGAGGTCTTAGAGTAATTATACCCTTCAATGTTTTCCTTGGAGAAAAAAAAGGAGCTTCAATGCTTCATTTCTTGGCTTATTATTTGTGATTCTTTGGCTTATTTCTGTACTATAAGTTTGTGATACCCATCATTTGTTATGATTCAGGAATCATTGTGTGTGGGTATGATGAGTGAGAACAAGAAGTGCTGCTCTGATTGCAAGACCACAAAGACCCCCTTGTGGAGAGGTGGGCCAGCTGGACCCAAGGTGATTTTCCCCTCCACCACTCTTTTGATTTTCATGGTTTTTCATTCTTTTTCTTCCAATGATTGATATCTTCGTGTGGGTTTGTGATTTTTAGTAGTTGGGTTTCTGATTCTTTTTCTTTCTCTGAGTATCATTCACTTCCCCATTTGGAGTTTTGATTATGAGTAATGGGTCTCATATTTTTTTTGTCACTTTTTTCTAATCAATCGTATTTGTTTTTTCAACCGCCTCTTTGATTGTTATTGGTTTAAGATTTTCTAGCAGTGGGTCTTTCTCTTTCAGTCGCTATCTGTAACTATGAGTTTTTGGGAATAATCCCTATCCAGTTGGTTATTCGTTTTTTTTTTTTGAACTTTTTTTGACTTGGTATTGTAATTTTGATGAATGGGTTCCTCTTTTTTGTCACTGTCTTTTATATTAACATTTTCTTTCAAAAGTAAATCACCACCACCCTGTCGCTTATACTCTGTTCATTTTTTTTCTTCTTGTTAAATTTTTTATTTTATGATTCTTTCTTCTGTTTTCTGTTTTTCCAGTCACTGTTTGCTTCTTTTTCTTGGATTTGTGATTTTAATATTTGGGTCAACCTTTTTTTAGTCACCGTTTATAATTATCTCTGCTTCTTTGGATGATCTGGATTTGTGATCGAGTTTTGGCCATTTGGGTCTTGTATAATTTGTTTTCCGATCCCTGAACTGGTGCTGTGATCTTGATTGTTGGGTTTGTTGTTCATTTTATTTTTGGTTCAGCCTTTTTTTGGTCATTAAATAGGGGCAGTTTGTTTTTCGGTTACTACTACCCATCTAATTAATGGGTTTTGTTTTTTTTTTCAGTCACTGTGTAACGCTTGTGGGATCAGATACAGGAAGAGGAGGGTTTCTATGGTGGGTTTTAGCAATGTGTCATGGAGGAAAAGGGACAGATCACAAGGTCATGGTACTACTGCCACCACTGCTGCAACCACATCATCTACTGCTAAAGCTGATGGTGATGGTGATGGTGACAGAGATCTCAGCGAGTCTTTGAAAACGAAATTAATGGCATTGGGGAAGGATTTGTTGTTGCAAAGGTCACCATCAGTGATGAAGAAACAGAGGTGCCAGAGGAGGAGGAAGCTGAAGGAGGAGGAACAAGCAGCTGTTTGTTTGATGGCACTGTCCTGTGACTCTGTTTTTGCCTAAAAGGAAGAAAAAGAACAAACGGGATAAAGATAAACAAGACAGCCTAGACAGAGACCCTAACCAACCAACCAACAAATATACCTTTTGTTGTCTTTTGGCTTACTTTCTTGTATTTTTAATTTAATGAAATGTAGCAAAATACCCTTGTTCATGTTATGTGGGTATTTCAAATACAGAATAGAATGAAAGCGATAGGGAAATTTAGGGTTTTGGTTGAAGCCTGAAGGAATGATGTCCCTGCTTTTGGTAATATTTCTTTCGATTATATTGTAAATAAACTCGGAAGTAATGGTATATGATCTTTCTTTCTGGAATGTTCCATTTTGCTGATTCATGATGTGATGTTTGAGGACATTGTAATATGACTTAAGTGTAGGAAGTTGCTAAGGTATGGATATAAGAGCATTCATAACAGTTATTTTATAATTGTTTTTATTTTTTATATGTAGGAAAAATTTCAAAAAAACCATAAAAATGGGCTTGCTGTAGCTTCCTTACCTGTTCCCTAAACATTAAGCATTGGGTGGGTAGAATTGTAGTATACCCAATGCTTGTTAAAATGAAAACAATGACACTCTACTATCTTGCAACTCCCTATATGCTCATCATGCTCTACACGCAACATCTCCTATCATCACATCGCCCATTCTTCTTCCCGAAATCTCCACACACTTGTGGACTCCAATTTTGCAATCTTCACATTCACACTTTAATCATCTTTGCATGTCAGTTGCGAAAGAGAGTATGCTGGAGAGAGACAAAGAACGAGATTGAGAGAGATGATGACCGTGTTGTTCAGGCCGAGAGAGAAAGAGATTGAAGTATGGTGGTTGGATCACCATTGTTGTGCATTAGGCAGCGGTAGGAGCTACGGATCTCGGCCCTCTTCCCTCTCTCCCACGCAACACCACCTCCACCACCTCAAACGCCCTATCTCCCTCTTCAACCGCGACCTACCCCATGAATGCTAGCCATCGGGCCAAATTTGCACAACACCCAACACTCAGCCCCGAACCCTTCTCTTTCTTGCTCGTCCTCTCTCTCTCTCCGCTCAATCCCTCTCTGACGATCTCATCTTTCTCTATCGACCATGCCTGGTGAGTGGTGAATGACTGAAATGGAATGGATTGGTGCTTGAGTTTTCTGCATCTGGGATTCTTATTTGAGAGAGAGAGAGAGGATAAAAAAAAATTAAAGTAAAAGTAAAAAAATAATATTTTAATGTTATAGAGAAATATAAATGGAAGCTATTGTAGAATGTCTTTTGATATGGAAGCAAAAAGTAGTTTTATTTCATACATTTAGTGAAAATCGTTGGGTAGCTACTGTAAATGCTCTAAGAATATATAAGTTATTCACAATTTTACCCATTTAGTTAAATAGATCAAACTCTTCAACCATAACCTTCGAATTTTGTATTGAATTTGTGTCGGATTTGCGGATCATGTTAAAAATTGCATGCTATTATCTCGCGAGTTAGGTTGGTTCGAAACATTACTATAATACTATATGAGTTAATATTAACTCGGTCCATTTAATTTAACGGGTCATACTCTTAAATCCTAACCCTTTTAATTTCATGTTGGATTTGCAGATCATGTCAAAACTTGACAACCCTAATATCTAGCTTGCAAACCGAACTAGAAGATCTCTTTAAGGCTGTTACCATTACTCCTATTTGTTAGAAAAAGTAAAAGAAAGCAGAAAAACGAAATGCTCCTAAGGTGCTTTACGTCACTTTTCTTAATAAATTATTTGCCTCTACCAAAAATGTATGTAAAGGGTTACAGCCAAAATTTATTAAAGATACAATGGAGTGATCTAATCATGTCCCAACCAACCTTTGGATTAGTTCCTATTAAAAAAAAAATCAAAAATTTGTTAAAATTGTTATGTCAGCATTATAGAATAATTGTATAATAAAAATGTAATATATAATGTATCTCTTCTATTTAATCGAATCCTTATAAAAAACTATTATGATTAAAAGAAAATCTTCTCAATGCTAAACTTTCAGGCCTACTTCTGTACTCAGGCTGGCTGGGTGGCTGGCTCTCTAAAACGACGTAGCGATCACATTGAGCTCTGATACTTGGGCTGACTCTCCAATTTTAAGCCCACTTTGCGCCTTTCAAATTTCTCACTTACTGGGCTTAGGCTCAATACCTATATAGGCCCCCAAGAACTGGACCCATTTATACATTGTTTCGAACAAATAACAGAAGAACCCAACACTGTATAATATGTATATTAGTATATAGTAGGATAAACCTCAACAAAGCTTAAAAATCATTAAACAATTTAAATAAGAGTAATGTTATATACCATATTTTTAATCCACAAATATCTCACAATGTTGACGTGGCTGTTCAAACCAACCATTTGATCAATCTTTATTTTTTTTTAAAAAAAAAATCCAAAGATTGATTGAAATTGCCACATCAGTATTATAGGATAAAAATATATTTTTTAGCATTACTCTTTAAATAATAAGAAGTTACACACATACATCCCATACACATTCCATACAAACAAGTTTCAAATTTACCATTGAATTTGTGAGATCCAAAGTGAATCTCATAAATCTACTAGTGGATTTGAAAATGAGATGTGTAGAAGATGTATTTATATAATTTATCTTAAATAACTGAAAGGAATAGCTATTGACAAAACTGTGGGCAGTGGCCATATAGCTTTTTATTTTTTTTTCAAACATTCATCAAACTTATTCTCAACTCTAATTGGACTTCGTCAAGCACTTGCAACAATTGCATAAGGGAATAATACAATTTAACCCTTCAAATTATTATTATTTCTCTGGATGACCCTCCTAAACTATTAAGAGTTGCACTATGGCCTCCAAACTACCAAAATTTTTGAAAAATGTCAATTTTGGCGAAATATCCCCATAATACCCATGCCACATGTCATTGTTCAATTAAAAAAATAAAAAATAAAAAACCAAAATTTTCTTTATTTCTTTTTTTTTTTTAAAAAAAAAAAAAAATTAAAAATATTGCGATCGACCAGAGGACGTACTATTTCTTTCTAGCATCGTTGTTGGGCACGATGTACGCCTGTAGCTCGGATAACTCATCCCGGCTCTCTGAACGCAGACATGGCTAATTTCTTATAATTCGATGTCTATGATATTGATTTTTCGAAGATTATGAATAATTCCAATTTGAATTTTGTTTTGTTACAAATGACGAACAAGTCTATCATTGTTGTGGAAGACCTCAATCGGTTTCTGACAGATAAATCGACGGGCATGAGCTTGTTCGTCGATTTTCATATCCATTTTCATCTCTATGATTTTTTGGCATTCAAAACATTGGCCAACAGATACATGGGGTTCAAGGATCACAAGTTTTTCTCTCAGGTGGAAAATATTTTCCAGAACAGAGCAAGCTTGAGCCTGACCGAGATCAGCAAGTTGATGATTACGAATCGGAACTCACCGAGTCGGGCTATAAAATCGGTCATCACGGTATTGCAAATGGATGGTGATCAGAGGGGTGTAGGGAATATCGGGTCGAGGTTGGGAAATAACGCCACTCCAAACACCCATCTTTTTTTTTTTTTCTTTTACAAAAAGAAATAAAATTTTAGTTTAATTATTTTTTTAATTTTAATTATTTTTGATTTTTTTTTTTGTAATTGAAAAGTTACACGCGGTAGGGTTATTATGGAAATATTTCGCCAAAAATGATATTTTTCAAAAGTTTTGATAGTTTGGGAGGTCAGAATGCAAGCCTTTGTAGTTTGGAAGGCCATCCGAAAAAGAGTGATAGTTTGGGAGGCTAAATTTTAATTTCCTTTTATTGAGCTATCACATGGAGGCACAGAGGAGGTTGGAAAGGAGCGGAGTAGCTGCCGGATACGATGATGAGACGCGTTGTTAGACCGGAGATGCGGAGAGCAACATATCAGGATGGTCGGTGGACAAAGAGAAGGCAAAGGACGGCGAATCTGAGCAGGAGAGGAGATGGGAACGCAATAACCAATGATGGACAATGATGGAGCAGCAAAAAACTATAGAGGAAAAAAGGAAAAAAGATGAAGGGAGGAGATCCATACTCTTCCTTCAAGAAGACTCACTGAGGAGTGGAGAGATCTCACACTGAGACGGCAAGTAAATTTTTATCAAAAATAAATATTAAGATGATGTGAAATTTATTTATTAAAAATGATGAAATAATTAATAAAAAAAAATACTACCAGTTTAATAAACTAAAAACTAACAACAAATGAAAACCTAATTAAACAAATATTCTTAGACCTTACCTTAGATGCCTTATCTAAAACCATTACAGCCAAAAAAAAAAAAAAAAAAAAAAAAACCTTCCCCACGTTCCATCTCTTTCTTACTTTTTAACTCACCGTTAATTGTGTGATTGGCCAAATGACACAATTAACTCACCGTTAATCGGTCAAATGATGATTTTAAAAATTATTTCATTTCTTTTATAAATATTTAATAAACATTTAATATATATATATATATATATATATATATATATATATATATATAGAATTACTTTCACGTCAGCAAGTCCCGCTACGGCAAAACCGTAATCATTGCTTGTAGTGCACTGCGTCCATCCTACGTGCCCTACCACTTCAAGCAACGCATAATTACACGTGGAGTAAATACAGTTCCTTACGTTAAAGCAGCTATACAGTTGACTTTATCAAGATCTACAATTACATAGTCAATGGCCCTGATTATTTCAAGACGAGGTTGGCATGATAAACAACTAAAACAAGTAACTATCACCATCTAATTGGATTGTAATGCAAATTTTTTTATTTTTCGGTAACTCCTTATTGTATTCTAATAACAAGGATTTGGATCATGTAGTAAAACTCACTGTGACAGTTGAAATCTCGTGCAATGTGGCCATATGGAATTAAAAAAATAAAAATAAATAAAATTTGAAGTTTTTAAATTTCTAAAACGGCATCGTTTTACCTAATGTGTCAATGCCTACGTGAATAAATAGTGACCCACCTTAACGGACGTTGAAAAAATATATAAAAAAATCACGGAAAGGATGATTACAAATCCGTGACAATAAACAGCAAAATTTGATTTTTAAACAGTAAATGACTGATTTCAAATCGAGTTTTGATTCAGAAATTTATTAGATATTTACCCAAAAAAAATATATATATATAGGGAAAAAAAATGAAGGTGAAGAGACAAACAAGGCCTTGCCTATTGGCTGTTGCAATTAAATTACTTTTCATTTCAGAAGGCCAAGAATATTCTCTAAGCTTGCTAGGAATTAAATTGAAATCAGAGAGGATCCGATTTTTTTTTATCCACTACTATCTTGACCTTGTTAAACTATATCCTTACTTTGCATAAGGCTTAATGTGCTATTGTTTCTGATTTGTGCAACAATTAATATATGACTTTCAAGGAATTTAAATGCCTTTTCTTTTTTCTTTTTTTTAAGAAAAACATTTTGTTTTCTGTAAAAATAGTGCCAATTTTTTTTTTTTTTTTTTTTATGGTATATGTGGCTCCAATTACCAACCGACACGTGTTAAGAAATTGTAGAAAAAATGTAGGCATAACATTTCTTGTTAATAAATATCAATGGTTGGGGTTTTGTATGCCGGGAGATTTACAAACCGGATAGGAGCTGAACCGGATGGGGGGCATTTGCGATCCGAGAGTTTTTAGGTTGGAATAAAATAAAAAATAAAAAAGCTCATTTTTATTTTTTCTTACTATATTTTCTCAGTCACAAATCAGTTTCTTGTCTCACCGAAATTCTCATCTCCATATGCCCCCCGAAAGGACCGAAACCATCGGCCTCTCTCTCTCTCTCTCTCTATAAATTCCGCATTTGAATCTTGTATAAATGCGGTTATTTGTATATGATCTTTACAGTTACCAGGCATGTCTCTCTGTCTCTCTCTCTCCCTCTCTCGCTAATATTCATTTCGTGTCTGGGTTACTCTCCCCTGTTTGGTTTCTTAGAAAATGAAGCTGATTTTTTTTTTTTTCTCTATTGGATTTGATCGCTTTGTGTGCCAGTTATATATGGGTTAATGAGTTTGAGCTTCCTAGTTAAATGGGATGTTTTATTTTATTGTAGTTTTGAGATATGGGAAGGTTTTAATGTTATTTAGGAAGATCAAGCACGGTTTTCCTTTTAATTCTGATGATTCTGGGTCACACTTGTGACGAGGTTTGGTTTAAACATGTTGCTGATAACGTATTGGCTTGTAGTTTGGGAAATAGTTTCAAAATTTGATCGTAGTGTTCATTTCTTTTCTAGTTTTTAGTTACAAATTTATTCTTTTATTGTTATTTGGGATATTAAAGTTTGAAATATTCATTTAACCTTTGCTTGTTTGCTGAGAATACTCTGGGGGATTGATAAGAAAATCGAGTCTTATATTTTACGCTTGTTTGGTTTTTAGAGAAGTGGATTTGGGTTGATTAGAAAGGAAGTTTGTTGATTCTTTGGATCCCAAATTAGCAATGGAGATTAAATTTATAGTATATATTTTAGCTAATATAATGAATAGGTGTACTTTTTACCTTTTTGGTATCATCTTGTAATTCAGCATTGGAGGATTTTTTGTTTAAGGTAGAAGTGGAGTTACTTTATGATTCTATGCTGAGATTTATGATGATTTGTAGGTACTCTTGGTTTGTCTAACTGAAAAGCCTTTTTTATTCTAGCTTTTATGGGGTTCGAGTGTAGGTGTGCTATGGTAAGAGCGACATTGTAATTAGCATATGACATGCATTTTAGTCGCTTGGATTTTTATTTTGGATTATGTATTTTCCAATTGTTGGGTTCTTCTACTTTAATAAAGAGTTGAAATTTTTATCTGGGGCAACACAACAAGGTTTAATAAATATCTCCAATTTAGAAAGAAAAAGTATACTATGAAAATCAAGTGATCTTTGTGGAACCTTGAATTAAAATTCGATATATTTATCATTAACATATCTTGCTCCTTCTCGATTGAATTATGGTATTCATTATGCTGTTCTGATACTTGAGTTAGAAGATAATTTGTGATCTGTTCGTTGCCAAGTATACATATTTTTTTCATGCTTTCTTTTATCAAATGTTTCTTTTTCATGCTCAGGTTTGTGCTATGCGGAACTTCACCTTGTGTAGGAATCTTGCTTAATTTTAGTTCTTGAATTCAGATGAGGACAGTTTCCATGTACTTTTCCATTTTGCAAGTTCCTAGATGCAGAATCCCCCCCACCCTAGGTAATTCTTGGAGGGAAAGCTTCCACAGTTTGAGTAGGAGTGATGGAAACAGCTCTAGCTTTAAGCTGCTTGGTTCCAAAATCTATGGGCTTGATAGAGGTCACAACAAGAAATGGACTCGAAGACCTGTAACTACAAATGCAGAAGGAAGAAACAAAACCACCCAGCATAGCAAACCAAGCAACATTATGCATGGAATTTTAGATGGAGTGGTTTCAAAAAGTGCTACAATCAATGTAAATAAAGAAGAGATAAATCAATTCCAAAAAATTCAATACTGTGACATTCAACAAAAGATTTCCGAGAATAAAGACCTGGCTGGCCTTGTGACAGTTATTGTTTTCGATATTGAGACTACTGGTTTTGGCAGAGAGAAAGCACGGATCATTGAGATTGGACTTCAAGATCTTCTGGGGGGTGAAAATAGCACTTTCCATACACTAGTTAATCCTCAATGCTATGTTCCAAATCCACATATTCATGGTATTACAAGCCATATGGTCAATAGACCTGATGTTCCCAGGTATTGCTTTCTATTTTCTTGAGTTCTTGTCCTTCAGTTAAAATCTCTCAGCCCATGAAGTGAAGGATTCCATTTTGTTTGACATGCAGCCTCATTGAAATTTATGTGTTTGTGTGATGTGAAAGCTTTTACATAGACAACACCCAAAAATAAATAAATAAATGTACAGCTTTTATGACCCATGAATGAGGTTGTGTCATATGCGTACATAATTAATTTAATTCTGTGATAACTTTCTCCAAATCTGGGATTTTTTTTTTCATTCTCTCACTGTATGTGATAAAAGATACTTACAGAAAAATTAACATATTTGTGACTCGTCACTTTGCTTCCACGTCCTTGAAAATACCTTAGTTCACGTGTCTGTTTGTGCATAGATGCATAGTGTATAAGGCATATTGAACAAACCTTTAATTATATCCTTCACCATTCAACTGTAAAGGAGGTCTAGAATTAAGACTGGAGTAGCCGGTTGATACCGAATCCTAAGGTTGCAAGCAAATTCCAGAATCTAAAATAATGTTATGCCTATATAGGCTATATGATATCTATGAAAAAAGCATGAGTTGGGTAAGAAGCTGTGGTTGAGACTGAAAAATAAATGTTTTCCATCTCAAGTTCCTTTATAATGCTGCTGATTGGAGTAAAGCTGTGAATTTGGTAGATATAATTACCAGTTTTGTATGACCAGAATATTATGATTAATTGTAAATGAAGATTTGTGATACAATAATCACATTGGAACAATTCATGAAGATTTATGAGACAGTAATCACAGTGGATATTTTGTAAATTGGACTGTTAGATGAGACACATATCACATCATTAAGGATGTTAAGATGAGCTGGTAGGAATAGATGTTGATGCCTGATTCTGAATTTAGCACACCCTAACTGTTGAATTACCTCAAAATATGTAGTTATGATGAGGAAGGTCAAGATGACCCTGCATGCAGTTAGTAAGAAAAGACTATGAACATATGGCCCAACTCAAAATGTCTAGCTTGATAAGGTGAAAGCTTTCAAGAGGGTTTGTGCTACTTGTAATAAGGTATTTATATATGATGGATTACTGTACATGTCAAGTTTTTAGCAATTTTGAGGAACTATTCATGTAAAACTGTATATCCAGCTTAGCTCTCTAATTGATGTCAATAAGAGTTTCCAACTTGTTAAGTTCTGATTATATTAACATTATTACTGGGTAGAAAATAAGCCCACAACTGACAATGTACATCCTAAGGAAAAGGCATTATAAAAGTGGATCTGCAACTGTTTAGCCAATGAGCTCTAACTCAAATGATACTTCCTTCTCCTATAAGAATGGTTTGAAAGTAAGGTTGTAAGTTCAAGACTGGATGCGCGTGTAACTTTCTAACCCACATAAAATAAAAAGAAAGAAAGAGAAGTTTGCAATTGTTGCAACTTGGTTCTCTAATTTTATTTTTTAATGTCGTTTGATTAGACTATTAGTAGGAAAATTTGTTAGGTTGGGATCAGCAGAGTGAAAGTGAGGCACTTCAATGGTAAACATTTTTCTCTGGCGACCCCCCCCCCCCTCCTCATTTTGGAAATGATGTTGCTTATAGATTTAAATTGTCAATAAACTGGATGACTTAATTTTGTAGTATTTGAATGTTTGGTTGAATTTATGTTTTCTGTTTCTTTGTGTCTGTAACTTGTCATTTAGGTCTCTCAAGTTCCTAATCTCTTTTGTGGGGTTCTAAGGTTCGATGTTAGTGAGTTACCTTGGGGAGTGGTTTTGAACCCAGGGTTCTGGTTTTTTGCCAATGAGGGTTTACGGCCCAGGCAAGACGGCATCTTCTATCACAAAGTACTTGCATGGTTATTTATTTTCATCTAATTTTCGATCAGATTGGAGACCCGCTTGTTTATTCATACTAGGTGATTGAGCACCATCCTATTCACTAATGAGACAGTCGGTTAACTGTAATCTCATGCAGGATGGAGGACCTGGTACCAATCTTACTGCAGTATGTCAGAAGCCGTGAGAAACCTAACGGATACACATTGTTGGTTGCTCACAATGCTCGCACTTTTGATGTACCCTTTTTGCTTAAAGAATTTAGTCGCTGTTCCACAGAGATTCCTTCAAATTGGTTGTTTGTGGATACGCTGCCTTTGGCACGCGAGCTGATGAAGTCCAAAGGTCAATCTCTCCCTCCTCTCTCTATATGTGAGTGTGTGTGTGTTTGTTTGTCTGCCACCGCATGCTATTAAGGAGGTATTAAAGACTCGATATTGATTTTGTTGACAGGTTCAAAACTTTCTTCAAGAATTTCATTGCAATCCCTTCGTGAGCACTATCAAATTCCATTGGTTGGTTCAGCTCATAGAGCCATGTCAGACGTGATGTCATTGTCACTGATACTTCAGAGGCTGACTTTTGACCTGAAGTTGCCACTCTCTGGTCTTGTTGAGAGATCTTTCAGTGCCTCAGATTTGATCAGCTCTAAAAAGAAGAATTAGAACTAGTTTCCAGCCGGGCTCTTGCTTAGCTACTAACTATTTACTGTAACCAATGATTGATTGGTCTGTTGATGTGGGGTTGGGTTACTGTTAGTGACTCCACTTGGGGTTGCATTCAAGCAATAATTGGGAAAGCGGGTTTTGTAATTCAAAGAAACTGTTTGTTGTAATTTTAACTCAATTCATTTCAATAGAATCTGTCATTATTTATTCAGTCAGTCTCAGACTGATTACAGTTAAAAGTTGAGATTCGGGGTTGAAACATGTTTTTTGCTTTCATACTTTTGCAATCAGATGAAGTGGTTTGGCTTTTGTTGAAGGCACCTAAAACAGCAGAGGAAGGCTAAAAATTGTAGGTTGAGTCGGGGAGGGAAGAGTCTCTCCATGACAAAATAGCAGGAACCATGTTCGAGTAATTTTGGTGTAGCGGTTCTGTTAGCCTTTCCATATTCCGTAGGTTGTTTTCCTCCCATGCTAGACTGTTGGGCGGGGGGGATATAAACCTTGGAGCTTTTTATTACAGAGGAATGGGACGGAAAAATGAAAATGTAGGGCCGTAGGCTTGGTGCAAAACTGCAAATAGAAAGGCGACATTTGCTCTCGTTGAGAGTCGAACTCAAGACCTCCCGCTTACTAAACGGGTGCTCTAACCAACTGAGCTACGAGAGCTGCTTTGTTCGTTTTATCTCAGGAATTTAATTAATTCTTATT